>NC_082687.1:36800148-37115538 GCF_949987515.2 Delphinus delphis | reverse complement strand
AATTTAAACATACATGTGGGTATGCTTGTGTGCAGACAGGTATACACTCACATACAAACCCACACAGACACACAAACTATTAGCTGCAGAGACTTGAGACTTGGTAATTACTTCCCAGGCTCCCAAGCCATGCTTCCTAACAGATGCGCAATAAATACTTTGTTAAGTGCTGAAAGCACTGTGCTTGTCAGCAGTAATTTTCAAAAGAGAAGAAAAAGCATATTGTGCATTTCCATAAATAGCAAATGAGCTACATATCAAGACTCTGAATTTTTAGCTAGAAAGACTTCTAATCATTTAACCAATACGCTAATTTTGGTTATACAAGAGGAAATTGAGGCCTAAGGAAGACTACTGACTTACCCAAAGCCATATAGCTTATTTGAGACCCAGGTTCTACAAGACTGTCCTATGTTCTAGAGTTCAGCTGTACTATAACATACAAGTCAAGCTCAGCATGGTTAATGACCGAGGTTTATGTGAAGGAATCATGAAACTATCTTACAAAATGGATATTGTTTAAAAAAATGATACGAGTATCTTACAAAAAATTATAATTCCATGGTGAATATGAGATACTGGACCAGTGAACAAGATACTAAAAGGTACAGTAAACACCTCAGATGTAGTGACAAAGGAGAAATCAATCCCTGAACTGAGGAAATTACATCATGAGGTCCATATCTTCGTTGGGGGTAAGGGGGAGGGAGGATCCTGTGTTCAATATAAACAAAACAAAGCTCTGTAGAATTTACCAATACAGATTAGACTTTTTAAAATGCACTTTGAGCAATGTAATAGGTTAACCCTAAAGAAAATAATCTTTTGATATAATATTGACGCAATAAAAAAGACAAGCATAACTCACATTTAGTAAGACAAAAAGAAATATCAAGACCAGACCAGAATAGAAAATAATCTTTAGTCCAGACCAAAGAATTTTCACCAGTTCTTTTAGGTGTTTGTGGGTGTGGGTATGCACACATATTTGTGAGTGTGTGTGCATGTGTGTGTGTTGTTTGGGGCCTAGGGAGGAAGAGACGGAACCAGAATTTGTTGAGCATCTAATATGTGTCACACACTGCATGTTGTATTTTACTTATATTATAAAATTTAATCCTTACAAAACCTCACATAATCCTATGATGTAGGTATTATTATACTCATCTTGCAAATAAGGAGAAAAGCTCTGGGGGCTTTAGGTCATATCGCTAATAAATGGCAGAGGCTAGGCTGAAATCTATGTATGTTGAATGTTAAAGTCTATGATAATTCCATTGATGAGGAGAAACAGGATGTTTGGTCAAAACCTCACTATGTATTCATTATGATTTGTCACTTAATTATATTCTGAAGTATTTATCTTTTTATTTTTTCACAGCATGGATTCAGTCATTCTCATTTAATTCTATACAATCATCAGAGTACTCCCCAACAAACTGTACAGATACTGTTACCTCAATATCTTCACTGAGCAGAACCTCCTGGTAGTTAGAGGAAGGACAAAACCAGGTACACAGTATTCTTTGGAAAACTCTGTCTGAGAAGGCTTATTTGTGTTTCATCATGCTCTGTGTTAAGGAGTGACCACCACCCCCCCTTAACTCATAAGGTGTATATTTAAGTAAAATAGGTGTTGAATTCCTTGATTTCAGCAAAGTTTAACAATGCAAAACCTACTTCTAGTGCTAACAAGTTAATGACTCAATAGCCATTAGACATAAACTTGTCTAAAATCCTCCAGACACGGGAATGTAGGTATGTTTGACACATTTCCAAGGCACCATCCTTCCAAGAATCTCATCTACTTATGAGGATTAACTGAAGAAGCCTGAGAGGGCAAATGAGATGACCTTGCATTAGTTTTCCAGGCTGAATAACAAATTATCCCAAACTTAACGGTTTAAAATAACAAACATTTATTATCTCAGGGTTGTTGTGGGTCCGGAGTCAATGCATGCATAGCCTCGCTGGATCCTTAGCTCAGAGTCTCACAATCAAGGTGCAGTCAAGGTGTCTGCAAGCTAAAGAAACTTTCTGGAGCTCAAGATTCTCTTCTGAGTTTACATAGTTGTTAGAAGAATTCAGTCCCTTGTGGTTGTAAGATGGAGGGCTGTATTTTCTTGCTAGCCATCAGCCTGAGGCTCCTATCAGCTTTTGAAGGCCACATACAGGTCATCAGCTCATGGCCCACTTACCACATGGGCTCACTCCTTCAAAGCTAGCAGCAGAATCTCTCACTCAGTCTCATAAGATGGAGTCTTATAACCTAGTCAAGGAAGCGATTATCCTTCCAATCACCTGTTCCATACTTACTGACTAGAAGTAAGACACAGGTTCCATCTGCACCCAAAAGGAGAGGGCTATACAAGGGTTTGACTCATTGGGGGTTACCTCAGTGTGTATCCACCACAGACCTGCTATGGACTGAATTTTTATGTACCCTCTCCCAAATTAATGTTGAAACCCTACCCCCTAACATGATGGTATTAAGGAGTGGGATCTTTGGGATAATGAGGATTAGATGAGATCACGAGGATAGAGCCCTCATAAATGGGGTTAGTGTCCTTACAAGAGTCCTGAGGGAGCTTGCTTCCTCTCTCACTATGTGATAACACGGTGAGGAGACAGCCATCTATGAACTAGGAAACAGGCTTTCACAAGACACTGAACCCTGACCAATTCAGACAACCTGATCTTGGACTTCTAGCCTCCAGAACTATGAGAAATAAATTTCTGTTGTTTATAAGCCACTCAGTTTATGGTATTTTGTTACAGCAGCCTCAGTTGAACAAGACAGACTCAAGTCAAAACTTTTTTTGTTTGTTTTTTGCGGTACACGGCCTCTCCCTGCTGTGGCCTCTCCCGTTGCGGAGCACAGGCTCCGGACGCGCAGGCTCAGCGGCCATGGCTCACGGGCCCAGCTGCTCCGCGGCATGTGAGATCCTTCTGGACCAGGGCACGAACCCGTGTCCCCTGCATCTGCAGGCGGACTCTCAACCACTGCGCCACCAGGGAATCCCAGTCAGAAAGTTTTAGCAGTGAATTTAGTCATCCAGGTCTCCTTGCTCGTCAACGAGTTTTTACTTCAGTCTAAATCAGTTAGAATTCGTCACACGGAACAAGGACAAAGGGAAGCTAACCATCTCGATTTTAATTGTCCCATGGGAAAGAACAAAACAATTATGAAGGGATTACAAGCAAACTACCAAGAAAGTAATAGGAATTTCATCCTTTTGATGACTCAGATAATTTAGCTAGATTATCTCCTTTGCTCCTTTGTTTTAGGACTCCCAATTAAGTCACTATTTTGAAGCATCAATAGATGGACCCAAATATCAACACAAACTGCCCAAATTTAGCAATTCAGTTGCTTCCAGAGACTCTGTATCCAATCCTGCTCTTTTGAAGCCCAAGGATAGGTCAATCCTAAAATATACTACTGGAAGTTTTTTTTCTCCTTCCATTTCAGTTAATAAAAATGTTAAAGATTCCAACCACAAAGATCAATTAACATAATAAATGATATATGTGTTATTATTTTTATAGTTATTTCATTGAATAGCATTGTTTCCTCAAAACTATCTGTAGGATTTTTATTTTTCTGGGAGAAAAAAATGAAAATATTGCTAGTTCCTTTGGTTTTTTGGAGGAAATCCATTTTGTTTGTCATAATTTTTTGCCATAGTGAAGGAGGGAATTACAGGAATTAAATATCTACTATACATCCAAAGACTGTGCTGGGCATTTTTTATGCTCCCTTACTGACATTGAAAATGAGGATCAGAGATTGTAAGTAACCTACCTATGTCACTCAGGTAGTATACATGGTAATGGCATTGTGCAAACCCAAACAGATTTTAAATCCAGATCCCTTTGGTATTTTTTTTTTTGTTTTTTTTTTTTTTTTTGCGGTACGCGGGCCTCTCATTGCTGTGGCCTTTCCCGTTGCGGAGCACAGGCTCCAGATGCGCAGGCTCAGCGGCCATGGCTCACGGGCCCAGCCGCTCCGCGGCATGTGGGATCTTCCCGGACCGGGGCATGAACCCGTGTCCCCTGCATCGGCAGGCAGACTCTCAACCACTACACCACCAGGGAAGCCCTGGTGTTTGTTTTTTTAAGTTTGTTTTTTTAATCTACAAACTGCCATTCAAAAAGAAGGGAACTTCAGGTGGGTGATAAAATTAACTCAAATTGTGATGCTAAAGAAATATGTAATACTGAGGGGAATGATTTTTTTAAATGTTCATCACCAAAAGTTTATAAAAAATGCAAAGTAAACATGTAATGAATATAACCAGCCCCAAAATATAGGTTTTTGCCTACACAATGTTAAAAGAATTGAATTAGTTACAAAATTTCAGACACACTCTAATATATATATATATACACACATGTATATATAGGTATAGCAGATATACATATATCCTGCTTCTCTGGGAAAATCTTACTTCTCTACAAAAACAGTCTCCAGAGTTTCCTCTTAGCACTAACCAGAGCCACTCACTTTAGGCAAATTATTAAGGGGCGATGTTTATTCAGGACTCACTCTCTACAAAAGTAAAAGGTCAAGTAAGAAAGTGTATTAAGGTTTCACCATCTATACTCTACACACTCAGGTATCTCTGGGTATCAATAACTGTTTGAGAAGAGACAGGTCAACTGGTCCCCCAGTCATTTGGGAATGATGAACTACAGGATAAAGAGTATTTAATTTATTTCAGAGTCAAGTCTCCCTTCATTTGCAGAAACTAGGATATTTCTGGCCATGTAGACTCTCGGACATACTCAGGATGAAGCCCATTTCTTAAGGGTCATGAGGCAATTCTCAAGCAGTGCCTTCTGGGAGAAACATCAACTGTGAAGGTTCCACACCTGTCTCTACCAGACCACTCACCAAGTTCTACAAACAGTAAAAACAGAGGAGACAAATTACTTAAGCTGACAAGTTTTTGTGTCAAAATATTATTTTGCATATACCAGCAATACCAAAAGAAGGTTGTTAAAATTCGAAGCATCATCTTAGAGAACACATTATAACTAGAGGAAACTTGAAAGCAGTTCATGGTCCTGAAAACTTTGTGTTTCAAATATTCTTATTTTCCATAACACTCAATGAGTAAGTTATTCATATATATATATATATATATATATATATATATATTTTAAAACAGTGCTTTAGAAGACACATGGTCATTGGAGTTAGACAATAAGAGTTCACCACAACTAGAGAAAGCCCATGTGCAGCAACAAAGACCCAAAGCAGCCAAAAATAAATAAATAAATAATTTTTAAAAAAAGAAAAAAAATTGTCCAAAAAAATAAAATTATGTGGAAAAAAACCCCCAAAACCTTGTCCCTTCCACTGTCTGATTTTGGGTGTGTGAGTTAGGGGGCAACTTAACCTCACTAAGCCTTCGTTCCTCAGTTATGAAATACTGATGATATTAACAATTTTGCCAGTCTATTGTGACGATTAAATGAGAGTAGATACATAGAGTATCTATACAGAGAACGGCATATCATAGGCACTCAATAATTGGTAGCTTTGGTGTTGGTTGTCTATACCATATAATGTCTTAATATATGCTGTGTGCTGTCCTGTCAAAGCAGGATAGTGGCTCTGAAACTTGAGTGAGCATCAGAAACACCTGAAGGGCTTGTTAAAACTCACTTTGCTGGGCTGGGGCCTTAGAGTTTCTGAGTTCCTGGGTCTGGGGTAAAACACAAGAATTTGCATTTCAAACAAGTTCCCAGGAGGTTGGATGCTGATATTGCAGGCCAAGGGACCACACTTTGAGAACTACTAAGGACAAAGAAGGTGCACTTGGTTTAGAGGCAGCTGATTTGAGTATGAGACTCAGAGTATGAGCCTTTGTGTGCCTGCCAGTTATCGGCACTTAAAAGCTCAGAATCAATGGATCGATGTGATATTAAAAAGAGCAAGGAATTGAAAGTCAAAAGGCCCTAATATGAATAACATATGACAAGTGGCAAACATTTCTCTATCTAGGCCCCAGTTTTCTATCTGTAAAATAGGCAGTTAGATGATATGTTTCTTTTCTATAATTTCACATGTTTTAAGTATATGATTGTCCTCAAATATCTTGGATACTTAATATAGAACAGAAGATAAAAAAATGCAAGCAATAACTCTTACCTTAAACATTCAAAGCCCTATGCCTGGTTCTCTTCCTGTCCCCAGTAATGTGATTCACAGAGTTGAACAAAAATAAAATAAGAAAAAATAGGACCATAAGTTGAGCCACTACTATACTACATGCCATTTATTTGTTCATTATTCATTCAGTCCCTCTTGTGTTCCAAACAGTGTGGAAGATTTTAGGAAAACAGGGTGAAGGAGACAGGGTGATTGAATCAGACTAGCAGGATACTAATCCATTTGTTTATCATGTAATTTATGTTACACTGTGGCATTCTTGAGAATCAGTTGGCCCTAATCCATATAATACAGCTAGCTAGAACATAGCTTAGAGGGATCAAGAGCTAAAACCCACACTGATTTGAAGCAGGGCCCACAAGTCAAAGTCAGATGAACAAGAAGAGGAATTGGATATCAGTCATCAGATCCGGAAACTGAAGACTGACTATTTCAGAGAGTAATGTTCTAAAATCCATCCTCTTCCTCTCATAGTTATAAGAACCTCCCTACTTTAGATAAGCACATGGTATTCAGCAAAAATATACTTTCCAGCTTCCCTTGCAGCCAGATGTAACTTGTGATTAGGATGATGGATGGGAACAGAGTGAAACATAATTTCACTTGCTTTCCACTTGCTTTTCATCTCTTCCCACAAACTGGAATGTGATCCTAGTGGCTTTGGCCATGTGGGCAAGAACAACATTGTTAAGATTCATCATGATCTCAGGATCACCTTGTGAAACAGAATTGCCCTACCCCCTGGAACCATTTAGCAGCTCAGAATTTTATGGAAGAAAGCAATGTTTAAGCCACTATACTTTGTATATCTTTGTTAGAGTATCTTTAGGTATATCCTATCTAACACAGATATATAGAACTGGATCCTATGTACTAGACAACAATTTGGAAATATCCACTTTTCCTTATGACAGTAGGTCCAGCATCTAGCATGGTGCCTGGAACATAATAGGTGATAAATAAATAAGTGAATTCAATGAAATACATGAGGGTCCTGACGTTGAGGCAAATCATCGCACTACGAGGAAACAGACATGGAAACAAAAGTAAAGAATTGCTTACCCTTTCAATCTTATTAATGCACATTCTTCCAATTCCCAAAGGTATATTTCATATTTTAAAAATTCTTATATTGGCAAAAGTTTAAGCTCCTCTGACATGCTTTTTGATAACCAAGAAAAATAGTTATCAGGTGCTAAGCATGTTAAATTGGATGAAAATAACTTTGAATCTCAACCACATTGTTTGTGCTATTATTGTGTTCCAAACTAAATTAACTAATAAATATTTTTGAGTTCATATGACAGGAGTTAGCAATATACCTGTAAAGAGGGACCAAGTCACTGGTCTCTTTTCTTCCGGTATGTTTAAAGGGGTTATTTTTATTTATGCACACAAAACAATAAGTTTATATATATAGCCACATCATGTGCACTTATAAATTAGTTTAAAGTAGTAAAATATCTTGCATTTTAGTTAAATGAGGATTGTTAAAAACAAACATCTTTTTAACGGCAAAACACTTATTTTTAAATAGCCATTTTACAAAGTTATTTGATTCCAGAAACGTTATTTCTTTATAAAGCTGGACTTTCATATTATCAATGTAAATAATAGTACGTACTTCATAGAGGTATTTTAATGTTTCTGCATTATTAGGGCTTTCTGAGCAAAGAAAACTGGAACCTGGTTAAAGCACAAATCCTGGAAATTAAAGAGTGAATAAACAGAGACTTCCAGAGAAAATGTGTTTATATTTCAAAGTAAGTGAAACCCAGAGCCATCCTTTTACATTCCAATGGACTGTAAAATAGGGACCTTTCCTTTCTGTTCCTGGAGAAGATTTGTTGCTACTGGGGATATTAGATCTCTCTCTCTCTCCCCCTCCTTCCCTCCCTCCCTCTCAAAAGGAGGAGACTGCAGCTGTGTAGCATTTCCTATACAAACTCTGAGGTTCATAATTTCTTCTTCTCGGTAGTATAAAAACCCCTTTGCATGTACAGGATAACATTTGGCTTTTATAGTATAGCCCTGAAAGGGGAGAAGGGGACATAGGTAACTGATGCAGTTGTTGTTGAAAGTAATAATATTCTACCTCTGATCTAGAAACTTCATGTTTGCTTTCAGGACAAAACAAGTAATATAGATGTTAAAAACTTATAATGAGCTATAAAAGAAGCAGAGATCTATGAACACCATTAGATAAGTTGTCTGCTATGGACATGGTAGCTGCGTCTATGTTTCTATTCCCTACCTATTACCATATTTACCAAAAGAGAAGGTATTAATAATAAGACACTTCAACCAATAAGTTTCATCCTCCTCAAAGTGCAAAGAAACAGTGAAGTGTCAATTTTATAAGAATTGCTCTGTGACTAATGGTATTCTCTTTTGTCCTACTTTTCCTTTCAATTGCCTTTTCTTATGTAGCTGCATGGTCAAAAGACTTCTTTGTCTATTCAAATCTCTACCTCTATTTGAGAGTAAAGCAACATTAGTGAAGAAATGTTACACAATATATCAAACACAGTTCTCTGTAAACAAAAGAAAGAAAAAGCATTTTTCTCAGTTTTGCTCTTTCATGAAGAATTACTGTCTCTGTTTAAAGCTAATCCCATTAGTATCTTCCTGCTTCCTCAGAAATTGTTCTCTAACAAATATGTTTTCACTTTCTGGTATCTTCAGTCTCTCTGTCTCTGTCCTTCTCTGGGTGTCTCTCAACGGCCTCTTTGTGTCCCTATGTCTCTCCGTCTCCACTCTTCCTCTTCCTTTTGTGCATCTGTCACCCATTTCTCCCCCACTATTTCTGTTTCTACATCTCTGTCTCTATCCTCTTCTCTTGCTTCTCTAGACCTCTCTCTCTCTCTCACTCTTCCTCTCCGCACACCTAACCTCCAGCATCCAGCATTTCCTCTCTGATGGGGTACACGGATTTTCCTGATTTTAAAAATGTACTCTTTCCTTTATTTGTAAGGTCGCAGGCCCTTAACACTTAAGAGCCCCCCATGCAAGCCAATTTTAGGGAAAAGGAGTCCACATAAGATTTGAGAAGGTAGAGTTGAAAATCTCAGAGGTAAACTTTCAAGAGGAGAGTACCAAAATGAAGTGGCAAGTGCCAAACCGAAGAGGACAGAGATCCAAGAGTGCTTGCTGTCTTTGGAATTGGTTACTGGGAACTTAGTGAAAGCAGTTCCCCCAGAGCAGGGTAAACAGAAGCGGACTCCAGTGAGCTGGGGAGTGAAAAGGAGATGAAGAAGAGAAAACAGGAAGTTTAACAGCAGAAAATACTTATTAAGTGCCTGCTCTAAGCCAGCACTGTGCTAAGCTTTAGAGACACAATTGGGAGCAAGCTTGACAGTCTCTGCCTGTAAGAGCTTACAGTCTAGTGGGAAATGAGATACTATAAAGAAACAATATAAAAAATAGCATAATGATGATTGATAAAGCAAATACAGGGTGATGTGGAAGCATATCAGAGAGGTACTGACATTGGATTCAGAGGGGTGATGATAGACATTTAAAATAGGAACTACAAATCCTAGCCCCTTCCTCTTCTTGGGCACTTGGCTAGATGACATTTCCAGGCTCTTCAACAGTTAGGGGTGGCCGTGTAACAGCTCTGGCCAGTGGACTGTAAACAGAGGAAAGCACACCACTTCTGGGTCTGTCCAATAAGAGTTCCTCCATGCTTTTACCCCCCTCCGCTGTTTGGAGACCTTAGATGCTGCAAGGTGAATATGGCAGAGCCTTCATCAGCCTGGCTCCTCAGATCGCTGTATAGATGACCTACATTTTTAACCATAGTTAATAATCCTGTATTGCATATTTGAAAGTTGTTAAGAGAGTAAATCTTAAAGTTCACCTCGCGAGAAAAAAATTTTTTGTAACTGTGTATGGTGACAGATGTTAACTAGACTTACTGTGATGATCATTTCGCAATATACACAAATATAGAATCACTATGCTGTATACCTGAAACTAATATACTGCTATATGGCAATTATACCTCAATAAAAATATATATTTGAAGTGGATCATTGAAATATCCATTATGTCAATAAAAAAAAAGAGATAAGGTGTAGCCAGAATGATATAAACGTGGAAGACATTAGACATTGAACTGTGAAGGGAAATGAAAAGCCAAAGGCGGAAGAACATTTAAAGCATACAAATATTTGAAGAGTAGAGAAAGATGACCAATAAAAGAGACAGATAATTCTTGGTTATAGAAGTAGGAAGGAATCAGGAAACAGCTGGCTTCAACCCAGTTTAACATCACTACCACTCACCCACCAGCCAATAATATTCATGACACTTGTCCTAGTTTCATTCCATTGTTCCCAAATTTCTCCCACTTTGATCTAGTTCTCTACTGGTTCTTGGCGTTTGCCTCCATCTCTCATTTAGAATCTCCCTCTCGTTAGGAGTTAGAATTAGTACTCACCTTTCTAGCTCATTTTTGCTCTGGCTCCTGATTCCAATCTTGCCTTCAGGAGCTTTGAATTCTTTTATTATCTTGCTGAGTATTGAACTATCAAAGACTGTTCTCTATCTAGCCAATCTCAGAAAATGGCCATGACCCAGGCCAGCTAACACTAATGAAAACTAACATGTATTGGCTGCTTACTAAAGCCAAGCACTGTATTAACTAATTTAGTTTGTTTTAACAACAATTCTATACATACATATTTCTATTAGCCCCATCTTCAGATGAAGTAACTGAGGACACTCACAGGTAAGAGTAAGCCAAGATCCCAACCTGGCAGTCTGGCTCCAGAGTCTGCATTCTTAACCACTATGTTATGCTGCCCTTCATGTGCTGGCCAGTTCATCCAATTCCAAACAAAGGGCAGATTTTGAAAATTCCTAGCTTGAAAATCAAAGGAAGATGACATTCGAGAAGAAGTCAATGAATACTTAATATTCCCAAACGTTACAGAGAAGTAAATAAGTGGTGGCTGAAAAAGAAGTCAGTCAATTATTAGCCATTTAGGGGTTAATGATAGCCTTCTCCATAGCAACCTACTCCATCAGAGGGATGATGGTAATAGAACTGGGACTGTCTGTGAAATGAGAATTTAAATAGTATGCAGAAGCACTAAATTCAGACTACTTTATCCAGAAGTTTGATGATGAAGGAAAGAGAGTCAAAGAGGGGCAAAACTTGAGGGGCAAGCACATGCAAAATAACTTTTTTTACATAAGAATTGGGTGGAAGATCTTCTACCATCAGGGCAGAAGAAGCTACTGGAGAAGAGACAGTTGAAGTGAGACAGAGAACCAGTGACAGACCCCAGGGGCAGGGGATGGAATTAAGAACACTGGTGGGTGCCCGCCTCCAGAGCCCCTCATGCAGGAGCTAACCGGGCAGGGAAGACTGCAGAGTTAGGAGGTGGAAGGGGAAATTGAGAGCTCACATGCCTGACTGAGGCCACCTGTTTTCTCCAGGAAGTAGGAAGCAAGCCTTCCACAAAGAATAGGGTGGGTGAAGTGGAACTGGGTGCTTGCAATTAAGGTTATAAAAGGATTGTAACAGCTATCATGGGAAATGAGGTAGGGGGCTGATGAGACACATAAGTAAAAGGATTGCTAAGCAGCAACAAGGGCCCGGCTGAAGATGAAGCTCATAAACTCATAATGGAGGAAGTCAGCATAATTAGGTGATTTCTCCAGCTGGGCTCAGGCTCCAGCAGGAGCAGAGAAAACAGCCAGTTGGGCTGCCCTGGATGAGGGTTTGGAAAAAACAGAGAGCTACAGAAGATAGAGTGGTAAGAAAATAGAGAGCCTCTGAGACTGTGAAATTATTTTCATGGTTTCAGGCTAAATAGGAAATATGTTAATCCAGCAGGAGAATGACAGACTCAGAGAACAGGGATGCCTTGAAAGACTGACGTCTTTAAGGAGATACAGGGACAGAAAGGAGGTGAGAGAAGGAACAGCGTTAACGTGTGACAATTTGGCTTTTAATTTTCCTCTGCTCCCTATTCCCTTCCAATTTCTTACATTCCCGTGCCAGTGAATTATTTAACATCCTAAACTTACTAGATTTCCACTGCATACTAGTTACTCTCCAACTAGTATTTTTGCTAGATAAATTGAGCGTCTCTCCTCAGTCACCTGAAATCTAAAGTTCATTCATTCAATAGCAGTTCAGGTGTGATGTGTGAACTAGGAAAACGTAGCTCCTCAGGATAAAGGGAACACCCCGACCCGGGCACGCTGCTGTGCAGGTGAAGGGCAGCCTGGGTATCAGCCCCTACACACTCCCCCATCCATGTGTCCTGGTGCAGGGCACACCTTCCCCAGCCATATTTTCCGGTTCTAGATGAGCCCAAAGAAAAAATTTTAAAATATATTTGGCATTGTATGTCCCTGGATTGGAAGTAAAATCTTGACTTTATGAATAGATATATTAAAATCTTCTGTGGAAAACATTTTTAACGATAAAAAATAAAGGTGAATATAGATGAAAAAAAGCACAGCTAAGAGGTCTCTTAAGTACATGTCTTTAAAGAAAAGAAACCCCATGTTAAACGAAGTGGCTAAATTCCCTCTCTGTTGGTGACTGACAACCCCATCATACAAAAAAGCTTAAATGCAATGGTTCAACGCTGGATTCAGAACACTGGACGTGTAAAGTGAAATTCACTTGACAAGGTCAAATATTTTAAATAAATTTAACAAATCCAGGAATAGAGAGCAGAACCAGAGGATGATAGGGCTGTCACTCGAACTTCTAAAAGATGTCTTCCTTTGTCCTCAGCTTCTGTGTTCAAATCCATGATTAGCAAGAGAGCTCAGACTCTATAAACAGAACATGATGCTGTAACAGGCCAGAAGCATGACTCCATAGAAGAGAGGGGCCAAGTACCTTTCCTCTAAGCCTTATAAAAAGCTCCTCAAAGCCTCAGTATTTTTAGTTACATTATTTATAACACCTACCTGCTCTCCTTTTGTTTCTTTTTTTTAAATTATCTTAATCTACAGATAGAATGGACAGGTCTCAGAGTAGTAAATGAGAATGATTTCTGGAATCCGAGGAGCAGCAATTGCCATCTGTTATTTAGCATAATTTCATTTAACTGAAGACATTGCTTCCTTTCTGTGAGGAATGCTGTCTTTCCCAAAATGCAGGATAGTGCAGGATGAAGCCTTTAGGTATTTATATTTGGGTTTCAGGTTTCTTTAAAAAATTATAACCATGAATGCACTTTAATCCTAACAATCAGAATGTATGCATCTGGCAAAAGAGTTCATGAAGCATAAACTAATTTTATTTTTGCAATAAAAATACCTATTGATGCCCTTGAACAGGGGTCCCAGTACCAGTCCGAAGCCTGTTAGGAACTGGGCTGCACAGCAAGAGGTGAGCAGTCGGCGAGCGAGTGAAGTGTCATCTGCTGCTCCCCGACGCTGGCATTAATTCCGGAACCACGCCCTCTCCCTCGATGACCCCACCCTGACCCCGTCTGTGGAAAAACTGTCTTCCAGGAAACCGGTCCCTGGTGCCAAAAAGGTTGGAGACCGCTGCCCTAGAAGACAGGTCCTAAAAGAAATAAGAATTAGTGTCACAAACTTTTTATCTTTGGGATTGAAGTAGAAACTGAAAAAATAGAATTGATTTACTAATTATTTCTGCTGATAAGGACATTAGCATTTATATCAATAACTGATTTATAGAGAAGACTCAGTCATCTATAAGTGAATAATTATTTATGGAATTTAAATGACTATTTTTCCCTTCTACCAACAAAAATGCTTCTGGGCTACAAACTCTTGCTATCAATTTTAACTACAATGATATAAATTGATTACAAATTTATGAAAGAAAGACAGAATTCAGAATACATGTCCATAATACACTGTAAAACCAAATATAGTTTTTAATATTATATACGACCAACCCCTTCAGCATCAGTTATTACACTGATGAACACATACATACTTTATGGTTAACAAACAGAAGTATGGAATTTATAATTTTTTTCCCTGTAAACATACTGCTACTAAATCTTGCCCATGGTTACTCAGAGCCACATTTTCTCTGTGAAGGATAAAAGGTGATACTTACAAGTCTTAATCACCAATCAAGCAATACAGTAAGTAAATATTTGGGGCTTGTGCTATGCAACAGGGCCAAGAATTAACAGTGAAATATGGAAGGAGAACACAGTGTCTTATTCTGTCCTACTACACTGGACCATTACAGCCTCAACTGCCCTACCAATACAAAAGGCAATATTTAAAGCTCAATGCTCCTTATATCAAGAAGGTTGCAATTAAAAACATATACACACAGGGAACTATATTCAATATCCTGTAGTAAACCATAATTGAAAATTTTTTAATTAAAAAATAAGTTTGAAATAAAGGGTCTAAATTATAAAATTAATGGAAAATAACAAGGATACAAGATGTGCTGATATTCCAGATGTGGATCAGATGGTAATCATGGCCCCTGGTCAGAGGCTAAATGGAAATGTGTTAGTAAAGCTGCATCATTTAGCATAATGGCTCGTTTGGAACTCTAAGAAGAGAAATGCACCACAGGATCATGGAAGTTTCAGAAACAAAATCATCATTCAGGACCCACTGATCAGGTCTCTTGTGTTATTTAGGAAGTCTGATCACTCTCTGGATGATTTCACCATCTCTCTTTGTACCATCAACCTCATTACCATAAAATTCTTCTACCCAAATTCTGTGCTTAAAGATGGTTAGCTGCGTGTGTGTAGCCATGTTGCAAATTTAAAAACTAATATTTAAAACTTGTATAAATATTATAAATATCCTAGGTTAACTGAAACTCAGATTGAAAGATAGGAATGAAAATGTTCAGATGTTTCTTTTCTTGACTCAATCATGGAGCATTAGTTAAGTCATTTTTTAAAACTCATATTCTCAACTACAATATGCAAACAATATGCACAGTCTGAAGATTAAGCAACTGTTACAATCAGCCATCTTCTTGGGTTACACATGTTGACCTTTTGCAATTTTCCATTGATATAAAAGAGTAACATTAAGTCTACCTTCCTTGAACCTACTAAAATTCATGACAATACCAGATTTATAAGGCAATTTCATATATCTAGTTTGTTTTATACTTTTTGAGTACTGCAAGATACTGATATCTCCATTTTTTTTTTTTTTTTTTTTTTTTTTTTTGCGGCATGCGGGCCTCTCACTGCTGTGGCCTCTCCCCTTGCGGAGCACAGGCTCCGGATGCGCAGGCTCAGTGGCCATGGCTCACGGGCCCAGCCGCTCCGCGGCATGTGGGATCTTCCCAGACGGGGTCACAAACCCGTGTCCCCTGCAACGGCAGGCGGACTCCCAACCACCGCACCACCAGGGAAGCCCCTGATATCTCCATTTTACAGATGAGTAAACCAAGGTTCTGAAAGACTGAATGTTAAATACTATCATTGATAAAGCACAATGGGAAATTCAATTATTCTAAGGTGTAAGTATATCTATAACTATAATGACTGAACACGATAATATAAGGTATCTTAAAATATCTGTAATTGAATCAATATTTAAATGTGTAAATATTTTACAGAATTCAGATAATTTACTTAATTAATTTCCCTCCCAATCTTAATCAGCAATAAATAGATATTGACTATCTTTCCATCATATACCCTAACATGGCCAAGGTTCAAACTCTTTTGTTTTGGTGTATATCTACAGATATCTCCTAACCTTTGCCAGTCATTTTGTAAATGTGTGCCATTATTTCAAGGGTGATTAAATCAGAGTCTAGATAGAATAGCTCCAATTCATCACCAAGATAAGAAAAGGGGCTAAAAGCATCAGTGAGTCAATAATGTCTTTTTTTTTTTTAATGAAAATGAGCACATTAAAAAGGGGGGACTTTCCATAAACCATTTTTTAAAGCATATAGAAGCTATTATTATTTGAAGAAGATTCCACTTCTTCAAATGGTGATTGTTCTACTAATGTGTCTTGACTTGGCACTATTATCAGTAATTATTTTGAGCATTTGAACAAATTCTGAGATTTTGGGGGGTTGGCTCTTGATTCTGTTGGATTGTCGTGTTTGGTTTGGTTTTTGATGAGTGCTCTGGCTTACCCAGAGTATTTCTACTTACTAGTACTATGTGGAAATAGGAAGGCAAAGATTCAAACTATGTTCCACATTTTAAAAAACAAAAGCAAAACAAACCACAAAGAAAACCCCTTTCTTTCTACTCCTTCAGTCAACAACTTAGCCTTATCACATATCATTACCTCCTTAAGGAGACTCTACTCCAAGGGATAGGGTTACCATCTTCCCTCAAATCCCTTATGTTAGGTGGATACTAAGTCACATTTATCTTTTTCCATAACTTTAAATCCTATTTGGGAGTAAATAAGATTCAAACACATATGTATACATAGGTACAAAGATAATATAGCTGCAGTTTCAGATGCTGAGCCAAGGAAGGGCCCACTAGATACAATGCTGTGACTAAGTTTCCTGGATCACAATGCTTCTTATAGAATGTTTTCTATCCCTGTCCTCCTTCAAGGTAGATCACACCCATATTAAATAGAAAAAAAAAAAAAAGCCACAGGTACAGGAACTCAAGACTTCTCTTCAGTCTATCTAACACTTAACTCGACTGGGCTGATAGGACATTGCTAGGCAGGCTCACCATACTCACCAATATCCACTTATCAAAGGAGGGTGATGGAATAAGAATATGTGAACACCCAAGGTTCTGCTGAACATGACTGGCAATTTAAATCTTAGATTGTTTATCTGCATAGGAGCTTGTTGCTACAGACCGCTGGTTGAAGGACATTCACCAGACATGATTTTTTAAATTTTTGTGAAAAACAAAATAATTTATATCCTATATACATAAAATACATGTGTGTAAAATATATAGCATATAAATTCAATTAAGATAAACTAATCCATTGGGTTAGTATGTATATAAATTATATATACATATGTAATATATTATAAATTATGTATTTGTTATACATTCATTCTGTATATACATATATGAATATATATATAATTTAAGATAGATTAATCCACTGAATTATTTCCAGGGCATCTTATGACTACAATTATTTCTACTTCTATATCATCCTGCTCTAACTGGAATTTTAGGAAAATTTAGTTAATATAGAGTATATAACATTTGTTTCTAAATATTTAATTTTCCAGGTACAGATTTTTTTACAATAAGCCACTATAAATCTATGCTTTTTCAGTATTTAGCTTACATCTTTGACATAAATATCTTGTAAAAGATCACCTTGCAAAATTGGATTGGGACTGCTTACAAGTTAATTACATGTAGATGACAAAGAGAACAAGCCCAAGAAAGAAAGAATATGGTTTTACGTCCCGTCGTTTAAAACTGTGCAATCAGCTCTTTTCAGTTAAGGGGGAGACCAAACTTTGCAAGTTTTCTCTGCTAAACTTGGTCGTTGAATTTTGCCGCCACTTTCACTGTCAGTTTAAATCATCTTTGGAGAAAGAATTGAGAAAACAGAAATGTTTCTTGGCTTGGCAAGCAGCAGCAGGACAGAAGTAAGAGAAGATAATGAACTCCCTGCTGTTGATTTCTTCCTACATTCTTTTTATTCTGGAGCTTGTAGTAGAAACAATGCTAATGAGATCCTCTTCTGATGATGAGAAAAATGCTCTGAAATGATTTGTTCATCTGGCTCCTGACTACTGTTGTTAAAAACACATTTTATGTAAGGCCAGAAACTATCAAACTCTTAGAGGAAAACATAGGCAGAACACTCTATGACATAAATCACAGCAAGATCTTTTTTGACCCACATCCTAGATAAATGGAAATAAAAACAAAAATAAACAAATGGGACCTAATGAAACTTCAAAGCTTTTGCACAGCAAAGGAAACCATAAACAAGACCAAAAGACAACCCTCGGAATGGGAGAAAATATTTGCAAATGAAACAGCTGATAAAGGATTAATCTCCAAAATTTATAAGCAGCTCATTTAGCTCAATAACAAAAAAAACAACCCAATCCAAAAATGGGCAGAAGACCTAAATAGACATTTCTCCAAAGATATACAGAGTGCCAACAAACACATGAATGAATGCTCAACATCATTAATCATTAGAGAAATGCAAATCAAAACTACAATGAGATTTCATCTCACACTGGTCAGAATGGCCATGATCAAAAAATCTAGAAACAATAAATGCTGGAGAGGGTGTGGAGAAAAGGGAACACTCTTGCACTGCTGGTGGGAATGTGAATTGGTACAGCCACTATGGAGAACAGTAGGAGGTTCCTTAAAAAACTACAAATAGAACTACCATATGACCCAGCAATCCCACTACTGGGCATATACCCTGAGAAAACCATGATTCAAAAATAGTCATGTACCAAAATGTTCATTGCAGCTGTATTTACAATAGCCAGAAGATGGAAACAGCCTAAGTGTCCATCATCAGATGAATAGATAAAGAAGATGTGGCCCATATATACAATGGAATATTACTCAGCCATAAAAAGAAACGAAATTGAGTTATTTGTAGTGAGGTGGATGGACCTAGAGTCTGTCATACAGAGTGAAGTAAGTCAGAAAGAGAAAGACAAATACCGTATGCTAACACATATATATGGAATCTAAAAGAAAAACATGTCATGAAGAACCTTGGGGTAAGACAGGAATAAAGACACAGACCTACTAGAGAATGGACTTGAGGATATGGGGAGGGGTAAGTGTAAGCTGTGACAAAGTGAGAGAGTGGCATGGACATATATACACTACCAAACGTAAAATAGATAGCTAGTGGAAAGCAGCCGCACAGCTTAGGGAGATCAACTCGGTGCTTTGTGACCACCTAGAGGGGTGGGATAGTGAGGGTGGGAGGGAGGGAGACACAAGAGGGAAGAGATATGGGAACATATGTATATGTATAACTGATTCACTTTGCTATAAAGCAGAAACTAACACACCATTGTAAACCAATTATATTCCAATAAAGATGTAAAAAAAATTGTTTCTAAAGGCTGATAAAAGACTACATTATTGATGAAAGGCATTCTGCAACTCAAATAAGTTTTAATAAAATATAAACTTTTCTAAATGAAATAAAATACAAACGGGTTTGGTCAAATATTAAGTGTACCTGATTAAGGGTATTAGTTCAAAATGTTGAATACATTTCTGAAATTTCTCTCTTATGTATTCTTTAATAAAGTCTTAAAGTATAACAACAACAACAAAAAGAAAAACACAAACAAAAAAAAACACATTTTATAGATCACTTTACAATTCCCCACCTAGGAAACTATAGAGGACTTCTTTGTTCACTTGGAGAAGGAGAATAATCATTGTTTCTCTTTGTTTCAATGGATAATATTCATTTTTTCCTCCATGGTAGAAATAAATTTTTTACTTATTCCAAAAGATTTCATATTAGATTTTATTTAATGATTCTTACTGATATAGTTGGTCTATCATCCATGGTGAATGAAAAAATAGCATGATAATGGTGAATTCTTTTTGAAGATATTTTAGTATTGCCTATTTGTTTTCCTGATAAAAAGTAAGCAGTGAAGCCATCCAAAGAGAGGAAACAAAGTGTAAGAAACCAATAACAAGTTTAAGGTAACTGAAGCAGGAGAAATGAGAATCCATTTCAAACAAGTTAGGAGGATGGGGATTCTGTGACATAAGTACCAATATATCAACAATTATACCTGAAAACTAAAAATCCTTCTAATACACACACACAGAATTTTATAGTAATATATGCCAAAATAAAAGAATTGCTAATGAGCATCTCTTTTGGATTTGGTTCCTCCATGTCTTATTCCTGCTTTAAAGAAAATAAAGTAAAATAAATAAATCATCTGTTTCACATTGTCCGCCCTCCACCTCCTTCTGGGCCCCAGATACTGAGTTTCCATTTCTCCCAATTACTATACTCAGGATTGTGTGGGACGTTCAAAATATGCAAATCTGAGTTTTCACGAATAGAGGAAAGGTGTGGATTTTACAAGCATGCTGGGGGATGGATGCGTGTTCAGTGTGAGAGAAGTGGATGAACGCACCATTGACAAAAGGCAAAAGGAAGGAAATTAAATATAAGGCAGGTTGATAGAGAGGACAAATTACTACAAAAATAGATCTTCAAGAAAAATAGTACATTACAAACCCAGGTTATGATAAGTAAACAAAGATAACTCAAAGTTAGGTTGAGGAAGAGACAACTATATTCATGTCCAGAGAGGAATGTGCTGGAATTGTGGCATCTGTGCCCATGGTAGAGTGGAAGACTGAAGATGAGGTAGAGAAACATGCCATCCCATTTCTGCCCCTTCAACTTCATCTTTGCTAGTTTTATTTCCCTCAGCTACTGACTAAAAGACTAATAATAATCCCAGGAAACTCCAAGACTAACATTTTGGAATTCAGTTGTCCTTTTACTGACAAATTTGATGATAAATTTATTGTAAGCCTGGAGTAAAAATTTTGATCAAGGACATTTTATTTACTGGAGTTTATTTCAGTTACTATACCTAAGACCTTGTATGAGATATCCATCCTATACAAGGAGAAACAGAAGCCCAATATGCCCTATAAAACATACAAAATTATTAGTACTAGTAGATTTTCAAATCTTTCTGGGACAATCTGTTAACTTCTTAAGCAAAATGTTGCTTTGGGCCTATTTTTGAATCATTAAATAAAACTTCCTTTTATTAGTAGTTCTCATTTTCGTGGCAGTTTTATCTGAAAGAAAATGAAACAATTCCAATGAATATTTGAGCATCCAAACTGAGGATCTTAGAAAAACTTTCTCATGTTCTACAATTTTCCATTTAAAAAAGGTAGCTAGGAATCACTGTTTTCTCCATCTCCTATCTCTCCTCCTTCATAAGAATTTTTGGTTTTGTTTTATTTTCTATTTCTCTTTGAAAGTTCTTCATGAATGCAGTGACCTCTTAAACAGGGTTCCCACTCTCCAAGTGGTATCCAAGCCATTCAGTAGAATGCAGAAGAAAATATAAACATATCTTGTAATCTAGAAAATAAATTAAACCTTACTAATAATTATTATTGATCTCTCCCAAACACACTTTATCCTCCTAGCATTGGTCACATGTAATCTAAGGTAAAAGATATGCATCTTGGAAGGAAAAAGGGAATTCCACAGTTTGGGGAGGATTGACAGAGGCACCCTGAACTCCTTCCTTTGACAACACTATAGTTCAGTGTGCCAGCTTTTTGAAGAATAGCAATCATCTTAATAGTAGAATCTTTACTATACTATGTGTATTAGTATTAACGCCACAACAAATCACCACAAGCTTAGCTGCTCAAACAACATAAATTTATTATCTTGCAGTTCTTTAGGTCAGAAGTCCTACATGAGTCTCACGGGGCTAAAGTCAAGATATCAGCAGGCTGAGTTCCTTTCTGGAGGTGCTAGAGGACAATATGTTTCCTTGCTCATTTGGATTTGCTGGCAAATTTCAATTCCTCATTGTTGTATGACTGTGGTCTCCATTTTCTTGCTAATTGGCAGCTGAGGGCCATTCCCAGCTTCTAGAAGCCACCCCATTCCTTGTCTCCTGACACTTTTCCTCTATCTTCAAAACGAGCAACAATAAGGCAAGTCCCTCTCATGTTTTGAATCTCTTATCCCTTCTCTCTCATTGCATCTCTCTGACCCATTCTTCTTTCTTTCCACTTTTAAAAACTCATATGATTAGATAGGTCCCACCTGGATATTCCAGGATAATTGCCCTATTTTAAGGCCTTTAATCTTAAAGTTATATGTCAAAAGTTTTGTCATATAAGATAACATATCAAGAATTCTGGAGATTATGGTCTGGGCATCTTTGAGGGACCATTATTCTGCCTACCACACCTTGAAATTATTTTGTGTCACAAAGAGGTTCACCTGCATCCTTGCACCATAATAAATAAACAAATAAACATTGAAAATAAAAATTTACTTAGCTGTTTACCTACAAAATAAAAGGCTTGGCCCATTATTTTAAAATATTAAAATGTTCCATCTTCAAATTGCAAAAACAATTGATTTTTGTCTCCTGATTGACATTAGGAGAGATTGAAATTTACTAGGTGAATTTCAATAAAAGCATTGGTATATTTGATAAATGAGGTTTAAGTGCTAGTAAATGATTTAGTAGTGCACCAACCAGGCACTTCTGCCATTTGCATTGACTAAGCACTGAGAGTGAACTTAAAATGAGTTGTCAATATGAAGTGAATCGTTAAAATTTATGTCCACACGAAATCTGCACACAAATGTTTAAAGCAGCTTTACTTACAATTGTCAAAACTCAGAAGCAACCAAGATGTCCTAAGTAGATGAATGGTTAAATAAACTAAGGTACACCCAGAAAATGGAATACTATTCAGCGAACTTTTAATCCATGAAAAGACATGAAGGGAACTTAAATGCATATTACTAAGTGAAAGAAGCCAATCTGAAAAGACTATATTCTGTTTGATTCAAACTATACAGCATTCTGAAAAAGGCAAACTATGGAAACAGTAAAAAGATCAATGGTTGCCAGGGGTTAGGGGTAGGGAGAAGGATGAATAGGTGGAGTATATAGGATTTTTAGGGCAGTGGAAATACTCCGTATGATACCATAATAATGGATGCATGTCACTTTACATTTGTCCAAACACACAGAATGTAAAACACCAAGAGTGAACCCTAATGTAAACTATGGGTTCTGTTGATTATGATGTGTGAGTGTAGGTTCATCAGTTGTAATAAATGTACCATTCTTGTGGGGGATGTTGATACTGGGGGAGACTATGTATGTGGGTGGGCAGGGGATATATGGGAAATATCTGTACCTTCCTATCCATTTGCTGTGAACCTAAAACTGCTCTAAAATATAGTCTTAAAAAAACAAAAAAAGTTTAAAAATGAAGTGAACCAGATTTTAGAATCATCTTATGAAATATAAAATGAAGGTTTGAAAAATAATTGTACCGTATTAGATTTCTTTCACCAAAAAAAAAAAGAAAAATCAAATGAGTGGAAAAAGGGAGTTTTAAAACAAAATTTTTTTTAAAATAATGTTTATTTCAACTTCATCTCATCTCTTAAAAGGGATGTTTTTGTTTTTAAATGGATATTATTAATTTAGCAGTAATTCACATAACAAATATATTGTTATAAGTAAATATCCTTTATAAATAAATATGTGTATATTTATAGTTCATGCCCTAAATTTTTACTTATAGTTGTGAGCCACCAAACTGAAAATTATTATACTAATAAGTTCATACTAAATACATTTGGTTGCTAAACTGCAAGTTAAAACTACCTAAAAAAAAATCCTTATCAATCTATCATCACTTTTGCAAGAGTTTTATAACAGGTAAGTCAAATCCTGATTTGTCATCATTTCAATTTGCCACTCAAAATGTCATAAAAGAGTAGTTACTAAGGAGCCCAGGATCTTTCCATTTTGGAAATATTCAACAAACATTTTTTTTAAATGCCACTTTTTCTAATAGGCAACTGAATTTTAAACATTGAACTTTAAAAGTCACTGGGACATTTGAGATCTCATTTATACTTCTTCAGACTAGGGAATTTTACTTGCTGGTTATCTGAACACATATTCTCTCATTTCTTGCTGTGAAAACATCCAAATAAAATTTTTTAAATGCTTTAGCAACAGCTAGAAAACCTCTGGTTTACTTGGTTTCTCTATGGTTGTTGCATAATGGATTTTTTTGTGACTAGAAAAACTAGTCACAAGCAAAGATGTACATATTGTTAGCCAATGGGTAGTAAATTACTAATAATGCTCATAAATTTATTTTTCTTTGGTAGAATGGATTTTCCCCCCTCAAGTCATGCTATTTATTTGTGTTTGTGTGTTTGTGTTGTGTATGTAGTCAACACATACAGCACGTTCCTTCGAAAAATAGAAGTTAAATCCATCCCACTTACCAAACTATTCCCTGAGCCCCAGAGCCAATAGGCTTTAGATTCTGGTAGCGCTTGAGAACTGTGAAGGTTGAGTCTCCCACTTCCACGCTGTAGAACTGGTTGTCAACTTTGCTTTTGCTCATGTTGTAATGTTTGGCAATATATGACACATCCACTTGTTTATCGAATCCCTGTGAAAAAGAACAACAAAAACTTGAGACAAGAGAAAAACCAGAATGACAATGAGATACAGAAAAGCCTGTTCTTTCAATGATTACTAATACTTTGTCATCTGTAATAATTATATAGACCTGCATTTAACACAGAAAAAAATATATATATTAGTCCATGTAAGATAACCTGGAGTAAAATATCTTAGAAAAAATGCAAAGAAAAATTTGTTTTCAATATTAAAACTATTTATGATAAAATATTCTTAGATCTGCATCATCTTTTCTGAAATGTTTCATTAAAACCATTTATTTATGCAGCAAACACCTACTGAACATATACTGGCCCCAGAGACTATGTTAGGTACTTCAGAGGTGATCCCTGATCATCTGTTATAACAGCCATATGAGGAAGAATGAAAGAATGTATCTACATCCTTTTCTCAGAAAGAACTGAGATATAAAATAATGCATAGTTTTAATTAGGCAAATTTGAATTAAATAGTGTTGATTTCATTTGCTCTCAATAATACCAAAAATGCTACTGCATTAAACATTGAAAAATTTTAGTCACTAACACTGTTCTAAACTGCCACATGACAGCTTTTTTATTTATTGCCAGCTTAGATTTTAAGTATCTCAATTGCTATATCTTTTGTTTATCAATAAGAGAAGTTCTATTAATTATATTTAGCAATTGAAGAAATTGCTATTTTGAATCATGATTTAGGAATATATATAATGTAAATATCCATTATCCATGATTATTATTTACCCATAAATGATCTTACATTGCTTTTTATGACATTAAATAGTTTGGATTCTGTAGTGAGAAGGAACCTTACAGAATACTAGCTAGCCTTTTCCTTGTGGCACACACTGGCGGATGTTTACCCAATAGTCACTCGTCTCTTTCTTGCTGATTTTGTTCAGGTTTTGAGCACTCACATGCTCTGTGGGTTCCTTCCCAGTTCCAGCACTTGAAAATTGAATACTCTAAACCAGTAGTTTTCTTTAGAGGTGACACTAACCCTTAGCAGGCATTTGGGAGATCTGTGGGCATGTTTTGGTGTGCCACAATAATAGAAGATGTGGCTTATCGACCAATGCTGGTTGTCCTGCAATGAGTGGGACATTCCCACACAATGAATAATTACATACTTACATCTTTTGAGTATGTCCAAGCTTTAATTAGTAAAAAACAAAACAAAACTGGCTTTAATGTTCTGAGCCCAGAATCTAAACTAAAGATCTTTGTACGGTTTTAATATATACTGACCTCCGAAAATCTAATTCTCACATAATCTGAAAGAAGATTTAAACCTCCTTAGGCTCTGGACCTGTAGTTGGTAATAAAGCCATTTCCTTAGACATTTTTGGCATTTCATTTCTAATTAAAAAATTGAAATAGGAGTACAAACTAATTTGCCCTGTATGCTCTTGGATGAGAGACAGACAGCATTAGTAATGAGGAGAATACAATGGGGACTTTGTGGACAAGGGTGGCAAAACCTACGAATCTAGTACAAGAACCTTAAGACCCCAGATGGGCTTGAGAGCAGAACAGTCGTGACAG
Source organism: Delphinus delphis (assembly GCF_949987515.2). Classification (NCBI taxonomy): domain Eukaryota; kingdom Metazoa; phylum Chordata; class Mammalia; order Artiodactyla; family Delphinidae; genus Delphinus; species Delphinus delphis. Next base: position 37,089,665 of record NC_082687.1, on the reverse strand, counting down.
GCACCAGCCTATGACTGGGAGACATATGCTAGCAACAATCCAGTACAAATGCACACAGACCTCAAAGAACAGAGTGGACTATAAATTAGGAATCTAGGTTGTTTGGATGGAGACTGAAAATTCAGGTAATTCACAAATAAAATCATGAGAGGTCTGAAATCCAGGAGGCAGTCTATGAAGTACAGAATAGGAAATTAAACAACACTATTAAGAATCAGGGCATTGTGAGCCCATTCATGGAGACTAAACAGGGTTTAGAATTTAGACAATGGGTGTGGACAATAGCAGAAACAAGAACATTATAACGATCCTTTATTTCAACTACAGTATCAGGAACTGTTCTCTACACCATAGTCCATTTCTACGCTAGACTTTTTAATGTATCAGTAAACTAACCCTGCTAAAGTTATTTTTTTTCCCTTGGTAAGGAAAGGTAAAAAAGCAACTGGAGCTAGACTAACAAATGAATTTCATCTGTCAAGGTTAATTTGGTACAAAGTGCCCGACTTGCCATTTGTCATGTTCTGACCCTTCACATCCTGTACTACTCTAGCTCCTGACCACCCACAAAACTCTTAGCACACACTAGTCTCATCAAACCTAAGTAATCTATTTCCCTTTCCCCACATATTCTCTTCACCTCTGAAACGTCGCTATTCCAACTGCATTGCATGTATGTAGTAATCATATGTAATAACCTTTATGTTCTAGACTTCTGGCACTGGAGATACAAAAAAAAGATAAGTTCCCCATCTAGATGGAGGCAGTAAAATAAGCAAGTAGTTAAAATATGGAAAATATATTTTATAGCAGAATAAAGAAAAGATGCTAGGAACAAACAGGGAGTAGCAACTAATTGCCTGCATTCATTCATTATCATTAATTCATCCAACTACTATGTATAAAACAACCATGAATGCCAAGTCATGGTATAAAATTGGTAATGTTGGAAAGAGACTTGATTTGTGTTTTCTCTGGCTAACTATATGCCCAGTCCTCCCCTCTAACTGGTTCTCAGATGTGAGTGCGGATTTGGACTACCTGGGGAGCTTGATAAAATACAAATTACTGACATAAAACCTTGGAGATTTGGATTCAGGTCTTCAGCATAGGTCCTGAGGATTTGGAGATTACTAGGCAGTCCAGGTGATTCTGATTTGAGGATCTGACTTTGAGAAAGGCAGCATTAGAAAATCATTCTCACAGTGTGCTCCCTGAAGCATCAGTATCAGCATCACCTGTAGACTTGTTAGAAATGAGGCTGCTCACTCCCACCCCACACCTATTAAATCAGGAACTCTGGGGCCCAACATTCTGTTTTAATAAGGCTTCTAAGTATTCTGATGCATATTGAGAATCACACACTGGAGTGGAAGGACTGCCTGAAGGCTGTGAAACAGATCACACAGCTCTGCCTGAGATATTTGGAAACTAAAACACTTATTATGAAGCAGAAATAATATTTCTGCTTCTGCATCAGGGAACATACACTTGGTGTCTTTACGTATTGCCAAATTCCATTGTTCATGGCAAACACAAACTGGAACCAGAGTCCTAGTTAGGACAAGGATTACCCTACATCTCAGATTCAAGTATTTGAAAGACACCCGCTGCTCCAGACTCAAGAACTAACGAAGTCGTGGTACTCAGGACAAGTCACCAGCTGGCCAAGTGCTATAATGGAGTATATCATTTCATCACAGCAATTGTTCACACGCCTGAGAAGTACCCTGTAATTTTTCCCAGTGCATACCTTTTCATGTAATGGGGAAGTTACATACAGACTTGGTGGTAGTTTGGTAAAATGGTTAAAACAATCATAGAGCTTAGACTAAGAGCAAAATTTTAGCTACAAAAGTATTCCCAGTCAAAAAGAAACAAATAAATCTATTCAAATTAAATACCTAATGCCCTGACACATTTTCTAAAATAAAAGCTACTCAGTGATTTTTTTATCCATTTGAAAGCATATAATTTCTCACAATAAGATTAAAAATCATCATTGTAAAATCTGTGAATTCACACACACACACACACACACACACACACACACACAATTTCCTTCCTCAATTTCTATGCAGTCTTATCATGACTATAAAGTTCAAATATAAACTTTTCTCTAAAAATAAGTCTATGGGGCTTCCCTGGTGGCGCAGTGGTTGAGAGTCCGCCTGCCGATGCAGGGGACACGGGTTCGTGCCCCGGTCCGGGAAGATCCCACATGCCGCGGAGCGTCTGGGCCCGTGAGCCATGGCCGCTGAGTCTGCGCGTCCGGAGCCTGTGCTCCGCAACGGGAGAGGCCACAACAGTGAGAGGCCCGCGTATCGCAAAAAAAAAAATTTTAAATAAATAAATTTAATAAATAAATAAAAATAAGCCTATGAAAATATGTCATTAAACACACTATGGAAAAATATTATCAATGCTGAAGAGATTTTTCACCCGTTATATGTTTTAGTATATTCCTATTCAGATCACAGAACTGATGATTTGAACCCAAGACAGGAAGAATCAGAAATTCGTACTGGGAAGGCATGACTGGCCAATAGTTTAAGTCAGGGATTCTGAAGTTTTAATATGGATCAGAACTACCTGAGGAGCTTGTAAAACATAGATTTTTGAGTCCCACTGAAAAGTTTCTGATTCAGTGGGACTAAGATAAGGCCAAGAGTTTGTATTTCTAACAAGTTCCACACTTGGAGAACCACTATTTTAGAGAAGAGTAAGAGATGTCACCATTCAAAAAAGGCTAGTTGGAGTGGCAAAAACTGGAGGAAATGCAGGTCAAACCAAGTAAACAAAGGATGTGGAAGTTAAAAATAATGCCATGATGACTTTCCTTGGTATCAGCACCTCTATAAGCAGGCCCAGCTGTCATTTTCCCGGGATGTGTTTTCCTATCTCACAATTACAATAGAGTGTCCAGTCAATTTTCTCTCAATTATCTCATGAAAATAAACATTCCATCATCTATTTATATTAAATTTATACTAAAACATTTGAGAAGAATGTATGAAACTCACAGGTATTCATAAATGCTTGTCAAAATGAAAAGTGTTTTTCCAGAGAAAAAATTAAGATGTTTATTAAATTAATTATAAATCAGAAATGTTATATTAAAAATGAAAAACATCACAGTGGTGACTTTTGGAGATCAATACGGCTCAAAATAACTACAGGTTTAGAATAGTCTATTCTACCATTGATTCAAATTAATTTTAAAAGTAACTTATTCCCCCACTGAATATTAATCTTATATTTAAATGACTCAATGATTTATCTTATATTGATATAATAAAATTTTCTTTGAAAAAATTCAAAGCAAACTCATTTCCTCCTTGCCCCCTATCTGCCAAAAAAATTTTAATCTAAATTCAAAGAAGACTTTATTGCTGCTGGCAGTTTGATAGGAAGAGAGGAAATTTGAATATAATCTGTTCTGTGAAAAGACAGCATATTACACAGACCTATAAGAAAGGGCTTGTGTCATGATTCCTATCATCAGTTCAGGTGCTAGCCCATAGCTATGGAGTTTGAAAAGAAAAATGTCCCACATTACTGATCTTATCCTGCAGGTGTCCAAAGCTTTGATTGCATTTTTCTCAGACTTAATAACCTGTATTTCACTCCCTCCCCATTTTCACTTGTGCATGACTGGCCTGTGTTACTGCTAGTCAGTTCCTGAACAGGAAACATTAAGGTTTAAGAATTTTTAGATGTTACACTTCCTTAGTTTCTCTTGAATAAAACTTTCAGTTTCAGCTGAAAAGAGCACCAAGTCTGGATTAGTTCTGCACTTAACACCTATGAAACCAAGTCATTTTATTCCTTCATTCATTTATTATTTATATTCTGTATGGTTTCAAAAAGGATTTGTGCAGCTCACCATAAAAGATATAGAAACAATAAAACCATTAAATCCAGTTTTAAGAATAAATGTCAAATAAAGCAGGCTAAGAGATGACTGTTTTACCAGAAGACTTAAGTTTTGAACATCTACTGTCTTGAGCACAAAAGTTAGTGTCATGCTTCCAGCAAGCCAAAGGAAAAACATGACAACAAGAAGACCACAGTGAGTGGCAAGTTTTGAGTCATTAATTTCATAAAGTATACCATACAGTAGTTCATAGGAAAGGTAAAATTTCTCTAGCACTCAACCCCAGGAAAAAATATTCAGTAGTTCTTTACATAATAACCCTGGAATCAAACAACAGGCAGTAGATACAGTACTTTTTCATCAAAGACATAGAAATATGCTTCATATGATATCACCTCTCAATAAGACAAGGGGAGAAAGAAAGATGAACCAGCATTAGTCACTTACTTAGTAAAGGTGAACTTTGTATTCTGTTAAATACTATATTTAACACTAACAGCAGATGAGGAAAGTGGCATACAGAGCTGTTAATTGGCTCAAAGTCTTGGAACTATTGATTAATGCTATCAATTAATATGAATTAAAGTTTGTCCAACTCCAAAACATGTGTTCTTCTTTTACTAAACCATTCACTAGTTCAGCTAAAATAACTTAGAACAGTGATGTAGTTTTCTTATGATAAGGTGAGCTGTAGGAATAGAGCTTGAGAGAGATGAGTGAATAACACATCCTTCTCTTTCATTTATCAATTGTCTCAGACTGGAGTTTGAACATAACACTAAACAATTCAGGGCTGAAGTAGACAATCTTGTGTTGTTGATGGAAAGCTGGATTTTCAGAGCTGCCTAGAATTTGTTAAATGTTTATAGAGCACCTACTATATGCCAGGCACTATTGAAGATTCTATGGATGTAACATTGATCTAGCTCAACAGGATAGCTAAGATGAATTCGCTACAAAATGCATCTCCAGAAAATGAACTGGTCAATCTGTTGGATATTATTTTGTCGTTTGGATACTGAAAAGTATCTGCCAAAAGTGGTGATTCTGCTTTTGACACAAATGATATTGAGCTCTTCAGTCTTACAGTTATGGCCAGCATGTTGAGTTGCTCTTGCCCCTCCAAGATTGTTATATAAAGTCAGCAGAAACAATGCCTGCTACTCTGTTTGTTATGGCAGAAAGGCATGCGTTCAATCCATTTAAAATCCGAATCAAATTATCTACATATTAGTTTTAAAGAGGGATATCTGAGATAATCCTTAACAACATTAAGGATTAGATTTTGTTTTGTCCTGAGTATATTTTCCCCATTCAACTTCTTGAAGTGTTACTCTTCAAGGAGGATTACAGTGTGGAATCTAAATCACTTTTATGTTGGTTGGCCCAGAGATGGTTACTCTGTGGAATCAATGGCTTATTATAAATCAGTAATGCAGTAAAAACTCTAAGATTTACATTATGTTTAATCACAATTTTCAATTATGTGAAAAAGCACATAAGAGTAATCAATAGTAGAGCAGGCAGGCATGGCTTCTGCCTGCCTGTTCTTTTTATATAAAGGAAGACAGCTAGTACTGTTTGAATACCTACTAAGCACCAAGCTAGTATTAGGACCAGATGCTGTGCTGGGTGTCTAATAAATCATTTCATGTAAGACTTAGTATTCTCATTTTGCACTTGAGAAATCCTAGAGTGAGGATTTCAGCAAAGGGTAAAAATTCAGCTTTTATCTAAGAATCCTTACTGTGAGGCCTTGGGCAAGCTTTTTACAATCTTAGCCCTAGTGTCCTTATTTATGGAATGAGGGCAGTACAATGCATATCTTGGAGAAATTGTGAGTTTTGTTCCAGATCACCACAATAAAGTGAGTCACACAATTTTTTTCATTTCCCAGTGCAAATAAAAGTTAGGCTTACACTACACTGTAGTCTGTTAAGTATAAAAAAAATACATACCTTAACTTTAAAATATTTTATTGTTGAAAAATGCTAACCATAATGAGCCTTCAGCGAGTCATAATCTTTTAGCTGGTGGAAGCTCTTGCCTCAATGTTGATGCTGCTGACTGATAGGGTGGTGGTTGCTGAAGGTTGGTGAGGCTGTGGAAACTTCTCAAACTAAGATAACAGTAAAGTTTGCCACATCGATTGACTTCCTTTTACGAATGATTTTTCTGTAGCATGCAAAGCAGTTTGATGGCATTTTACCCACAGTAAAACTTCTTTCAAAGTTGGAGTCAATCCTCTCAAATCTTGCTGCTGCTTTATCAACTAAGTTTATGTTATATTCTAAATCCTTTGTTGCCATTTCAACAATCTTCACAGCATAATCACCAGGAGTAGTTTCCTTCTCAAGAAACTACTTACTTTGTTCATCCGTAAGAAGCAGCTCCTCATCTGTTAAAGTTTTATCATGAGAGTGCAGCAATTCAATCACATCTTCAAGCTCCTAATTCTAGTTCTCTTGCTGTTTCCACCATATCTGCAGTTACTTCCTCAACTGAAGTCTTGAACCCTTCAAAGTTATCCATGAGGGTTAAAATCAACTTCTTCCAAACTCCTGTTAAATTGATATTTTGACCTCTTCCCTTGAATCACAAATTTTCTTAATGACATCTAGAATGGTGAATCCTTTCCAGAAGGTTTTCAATCTACTTTGCCCAGATCCATCAGAGGAATCACTGTCTATGGCAGCTATGTCCTTACAAAATGTCTTAAATAATAAGACTTGAAACTGGATATTATTTCTTGATCCATGGACTACAGAATGGATGTTGTGTTAGCAGGCACGAAAACAACATTAATTTCATCTCCATCAGAGCTCTTGGGTGACCGGGTGCATTGTCAATGAGCAGTAATATTTCAAAAGGAATCTTTTTTCTGAACAGTAGGTCTCAACAGTGGGATTAAATTATTCAGTAAACCATAGTGTAAACAGATGTGCTGTCATCTAGGCCTTGTTCCATTTTAGAGCACAAGTAGTGTAGATTTAGCATCATTCTTAAGGGCCCTAGAACTTTTGCAGTGGCAAATGAGCATTAGCTTCAACTTAAAGTTACCAGGTATATTAACCCCTAACAAGAGAGTCAGCCTGTCCTTTGAAGATTTGAAGTCAGGCGTTGACTTCTCCTCTATAGCTATGAAAGTCCTAAATGACATCCTCTTCTAACAGACGGCTGTTTCGTCTATGTTGACAATCTGTTGTTCAGTATCACCACCTTCATTAATTATCTTAGCTAGATCTTCTGGATAACTTGCTGCAGCTTCTACATCAGCACTTGCTGCTTCATCTTGCACTTTAATGTTAAGAAGATAGCTTCTTTTCGTAAACCTCATGAACCAACCTCTGCTAGCTTCAAACTTTTCTCCTGTAGCTTCCTCATTTCTCTCAGCCTTCATAGAATTGAAGGGAGTTAGGGCCTTTCTCTGGATTGGGTTTTAGTTTAAGGGAACGTTGTAACTGGTTTGATCTTCTATCTAGACCACTAAAACTTTCTCCATATCAGCAATAAGGATGTTTCATTTTCTTATCATTTGTGTGTTCACTGGAGTAGTGATTTTAATTTCCTTCAAGAACTTTTCCTTTGTATTCAAAACTTGGCTAACTATTTGGCACAAGAGGCTTAGCTTTTGGCCTATATCAGCTTTCAATGCCTTCCTCACTAAGCTTAATCATTTCTAGCTTTCAATTCAAAGTGAGAGACATACAACACTTTCTTTCATTTGAATACTTATAAGGCATTGTAAGATTATTAATTGGCCTAATTTCAATATTTTTGTGTCTCAGAGAATAGGGAGGCACAAGGAGAGGGAGAGAGACAGGGGAACAGCCTGTTGGTGGAGCAGTCAGAACACACAACATTTATCAATTAAGGTCCTCATTTTAAATGGGCCCCGTTCATTGTACCCCTCAAAATAATTACAATAGTAATATCAAATATCACCAATCACAGAATATAATAAAAAATATAATAATAAGTTAGAAGTTTGAAATACTGTGGGAATTACCAAAATGTGACACAGAGACACGAAGTGAGCAAATGCTGTTAGAAAAATGGCACTAATACAGATGCTCAATGCAGGGTGGCCACAAAACTTCAATTTGTAAAAATAATAGTACCTGTGAAGTACTATAAAGTGAAGCACAATGCAACAAGGTATGCCTGTAATCTACTTCTTTTGATTAGTGGGAAAGTTAAACGTGCTAATCTATGTAAAGCTCTCAGCATGGTATAAGCTTACAGGAAACTCTCAACAAAGTTGTTTGTTGTTGGGCTTCCCTGGTGGCACAGTGGTTAAGAATCTGCCTAGCAGTGCAGGGGACATGGGTTCGAGCCCTGATCCGGGAAGATCCCACATGCCGTGGAGCAACTAAGCCCGTGTGCCACAACTACTGAGCCTGCACTCTACAGCCCATGAGCCACAACTACTGAAGCCCGTGTGCCTAGATCCCGTGATCCCCAACAAGAGAAGCCACAGCAATGAGAAGCCCACGCACCACAACAAAGAGTAGCCCCCGTTCACCTCAACTAGAGAAAGCCCGTGCACAACAATGAAGACCCAATGCAGCCAAAAATAAATAAATAAAATTAATTTATTTTTTTAAAAAGTTGTTTGTTATTATTATTACTATTACTAGTACTATAGTTATCATTATTATTGAGAAGTTAGATAACATTTAAAGACATAGCTAATTAGTAGTTTTAGAATGTTTTTAGCCAGAAGTTGGCCTGGGCCATAGTGCCATCCCAAGACACTATGATACTGCTATAAAATCAATGTATAACCAAGAGGGTTCAGAATGGTCAGGTAATAAAATACTTTTCTGTGTTTTCATTTGTGGTGAAGACAGTTGTTCTGTGGGTACCCACATGCTCTACTACATTTCCCAGCTCCCCTGCAGTTCTGTTGGGGCCAAGTTGCTGTATCTGGCCAGTGGACTACATGAAGAAGTGGCAGGTATCATCTAAATGCAGAGGCATTTAAGAGGTGTGCCTCTACAATCCACCTCTTTCCACACTGTGATGCCTTAACTGGACATCACAAGATGGCAGTTCCTGAGTCACAAGATGACAGAAGACAAAATTCCTAAGTCACCAGATAGAGGAGAGTCCTTACCAACCTGTTCTAGACTTTGTATAACAGGAAATAAACTTTTGTTCTAATAAGTTACTGAGATTTGAGGTCTATCCACTATTGCAGTATGTTTTTCATTCAATAATATTTTTTTTGGCCTTACAATGTGCCAAGTAATGTTCTAAGCACTGAGAACATAAAGCTCCTGTCCTCATGGAGCTTAATATTAAATTGTCCCTTACAGGATCAAAGTTAGAATGCCGGCTTCATTATCACAATGATCTAACTACTAAGCTAATCACTTTGAATTCTATGTACACTTCTGATCTGCATATCTGCAATTTGTCTTTAATAAAGAAAAAAGAAGCATAAAATAGGCAATAATAAGAGGTATTATATAATCAAGATGGGACAAAATTTCAAGGTTAATTAAATAACGGTTAATTTTTAAAAAATACTTTCTCAGGGTAGGAGGAAAAGGTTGTTTCATCATAAGGAGAAGAAAAATTCATTTAAGAATCAAAATGTTTAAAGTGAGTTATCTGGATTTCACTGACTTATCTGTAAAACATGCTTTTGTTTTTTTGGAAGGGAAAATTGAAATGCTACATTTAAGAATATGGAACATCGGACTTTCAAGATGGTGGCGGAGTAAGACGTGGATATCACCTTCCTCCCTACGAATACATCAAAAATACATCTACATGTGGAACAACTCCTACAGAACACCTACTGAATGCTGGCAGAAGATCTCAGACTTCCCCAAAGGCAAGAAAATCTCCACGTACCTGGGGAGGGCAAAAGAAAAAACAGAGACAAAAGAATAGGGATGGGACCCATACCTCTGGGTGGGAGCTGTGAAGGAGGAAAAGTTTCCATACATTAGGAAGCCCCTTCACTGGCGGAGATGGTGGGTGGGGGGGGGGGAAGTTTCGGAGCCATGGAGGAGAGCACAGCAACAGGGGTGCAGAGGACAAAGCAGAGAGATTCCCACACAGAAGATCGGTGGCGACCAGCACTCACCAGCCTGAGATGCTTGTCTGCTCACCCACCAGACCAGGTTGGGGCTGGGAGCTGAGACTCAGGCTTTGGAGATCAGACCCCAGGGAGAGAACTGGGGTTGTCTGTATGAAGACAGAGTGAAGGAAGCTAGTGCTCCTCAGCTAGCCGGGAAAGAGTCCAGGAAAATGTCTGGACCTGCCGGAGAGGCAAGAGACCTTTGTTTTGGTGTGTGTGAGGAGAGGGGATTCCTTCCCAGTGTGCCCACAGAAAGCAGAGCACTGCCTAAGCAAGCTCCAGAGACAGGCGTGAGCCGCAGCTATCAGTTCAGACCCCAGAGACTGACATGAACTGCTAACTCTGTGACTGCTGCCACCAAGAGTCCTGTGTGCCAGAGCAGGTCACTAACAACACCACCCCGGAGCATATGCAGCACACCACTGCCAGGGTCACAAGATCCAGGGACAACTTCCCCGGGAGAACACACGGTGCACCTCAGGCTGTTGCAACGTCATGCCGGCCTCTGCTGCCACAGGCTCACCTCACATTCCAATTATGACTACCATACTCCTCCCTACCCCCAGCCTGAGTGAGCAAGAGAGCCCTAATCAGTTGCTGCTTTAACACCCTCCTGTCTGGGCAGGGAACAGACACCTGAGGGAGACCTACTTGCAGAGGTGGGGCCAAAACCAAAGCTGAACCCCAGGAGCTGTGTGAACAAAGAAGAGAAAGGGATATTTCTCCCATAACCCTCAGGAGCAGCACATTAAATACCCACAGTCAACTTGATAGACCCTGAATCTGAAGAATACCTGAATAGACAATGAATGTTTGCAAAATTGAGGCAGTGGACTTTGGGAGCAACTGCAGACTTGGGGTTTGCCTTCTGTGTCTAATTTGTTTCTGGTTTTATTTTTATCTTAGTATAGTATTTAGTGTTTATCATTGATGGATTTGCTTATTGGTTTCATTGCTCTCTTCCTTTTTTTTAATATATATATATTTTTTCCTTTTTTTCTTAGTGTGTATGTATATGCTTCTTTGTGTGATTTTGTCTGTACAGGTTTGCTTTTACCATTTATACTAGGGTCCTGTTGGTTTTGTTTTTGTTTTTTTGTTATTCTCTCTTGCTTTTCTTCTGAGCCGTGTGGCTGGCAGGATCTTGGTGCTCGAGCTGGGGGTCAGGCCTGAGTCTTTGAGGTGGGAAGGCCAAGCCCAGGACACTGAACCACAAGAAACTTCCCGGCCCCACATAATATCAATCGGCAAGAGCTCTCCCAGAGATCTTCTTCTCAACACTAAGACCCAGCTCCATCCAATGGCCAGCAAGCTCCAGTGCTCAACGCCTCATGTCAAACAACTAGTAAGACAGGAACACAACCCCACCTGTTAGCAGAGAGGCTGCCTAAAGTCATACTAAGTTCACAGACACTGCAAAACACACCAGCAGATGCAGCCCTGCCCACTAGAAGGACAAGATACACCCCACCCACCAGAACACAGGCACCAGTCCCCTCCACCAGGAAGCCTACATAACCCACTGAACCAACATTATCCACTGGGGTCAGACACCAAAAACAATGGGAAGTATGAACCTGCAGCCTGCGAAATGGAGCCCCCAAACACAGTAAGTTAAACAGAATGAGAAAACAGAGAAATATGCAGCAGAGGAGGAGCAAGGTAAAAACCCACCAGACCTAACAAATGAAGAGGAAATAGGCAGTCTACATGAAAAATAATTCAGAGTAATGATAGCAAAGATGATCCAGAATCTTGGAAATAGAATGGAGAAAATACAAGAAACATTTTACAAGAATCTAGAAGAACTAAAGAGCAAACAAACAATGATGAACAACACAATAAATGAAATTAAAAATACTTTAGAAGGGATCAATAGCAGAATAACTTGGCAGAAGAATGGATAAGTGACCAGGAAGATAAAATAGTGGAAATAACTGTCACAGAGCAGAATAAAGTAAAAATAATGAAAAGAATTGAGGATAGTCTCAGAGACCTCTGGGGCAACATTAAACACACCAACATTTGAAGTATAGGGGTCCCAGAAGGTGAAGAGAAAAAGAAAGGGTCTGACAAAATATTTGAAGAAATTATAGTTGAAAATTTCCCTAACATAGAAAAAAAATAGTCAATCAAGTGCAGGAAGTTCAGAGAGTCCCATAAAGGATAAATTCAAGGAGAAACACGCCAAGAAACATATTAATCAAACTATCAAAACTTAAATACAAAGAAAAAATATTAAAAGTATCAAGGGAAGAGCAACAAATACTATACAAGGGAATCCCCATAAGGTTAACAGCTGATCTTTCTGCAGAAACACTACAGGCCAGAAGGGAGTGGCAGGACATATTTAAAGTGATGAAAGAGAAAAACCTACAACCAAGATTACCCTAACCAGAAAGGATCTCATTTAGATTTGACAGAGAAATTAAAACCTTTACAAACAAAGAACTTAAGAGAATTCAGCACCACCAAACCACCATTACAACAAATCCTAAAGGTATTTCTCTAGGCAGGAAACACAAGTGAAGGAAAAGAACTACAATAACAAACCCAAAAGAATTAAGAAAATGGAAACAGGAACATACATATTGATAATTACCTTAAATGTAAATGGATTAAATGCTCCCACCAAAAGACACAGACTGGCTGAATGGATACAAAAATAAGACCCATATATATGCAGTCTACAAGAAACCCACTTCATACCTAGCGACACACATAGACTGAAAGTGAGGGGATGGAAAAAGATATTCCATGCAAATGGAAATCAAAAGTAAGCTGGAGTAGCAATTCTCAAATCAGATAAAATACACTTTAAAATAAAGACTATTACAAGAGAAAAAGAAGGACACTACATAATGATCAAGAGATCAATCCAAGATAAAGATATAACAATTGTAAATATTTATGCACCCAACATAGGAACACCTCAATATACAAGGCAAATGCTAACAGCCATAAAAGAGGAACTCGACAGTAACACAATCACAGTAAAGGACTTTAACACCCCACTATCACCAAAGACAGATCATCCAAAATGAAAATAAATAAGGAAACACAAGCTTTAAAAGACACATTAAAACAGATAGACTTAATCGATATTTATAGGACATTCCATCCAAAAACAACAGAATACACTTTCTTCTCAAGTGCTCGTGGAACATTCTCCAGGATAGATCATGTCTTGGGTCATAAATAAAAACTTGCAAAATTTAAGAAAACTGAAATCGTATCAAATACCTTTTCTGACCACAAAGCTATGAGACTAGATATCAATTACAGGAAAAAATCTGTAAAAAACACAAAAACATGGAGGCTAAACAATACGCTACTAAATAACCAAAATATCACTGAAGAAATCAAAGAGGAAATCAAAAAATGCCTAGAAACAAATGACAATGAAAACACGACAAGCCAAAACCGATGGGATGCAGCAAAAGCAGCTCTAAGAGGGAAGTTTACAGCAATACAATCTTACCTCAAGAAACAAGAAAAATTTCAAATAAACAACCTAACTTTACACCTAAAACAATTAGAGAAAGAAGAAAAAAAAAAAAACCCAAAGCTAGCAGAAGGAAAGAAATCATAAAAATCAGATCAGAAATAAATGAAAAAGAAATGAAGGAAATAGTAGCAAAGATCAATAAAACTAAAAGCTGGTTCATTGAGAAGATAAACAAAATTGATAAACCATTAGCCAGACTCATCAAGAAAAAAAGGGAGAAGTGTCAAATCAATAGATTAGACATGAAAAAGGAGAAGAAACAACTGACACTGCAGAAATACAAAGGATCATGAGAGATTACTACAAGCAACTATATGTCAATAAAATGGACAACCTAAAAGAAATGGACAAATTCATAGAAAAGCAAAACCTTCTGAGACAGAAACCAGGAAGAAATAGAAAATATAAACAGGCCAATAACAAGCACTGAAATTGAAACTGTGCTTAAAAACCTTCCAACAAAAGAAAGCCCAGGACCAGCTGGCTTCACAGGCAAATTCTATCAAACATTTAGAGAAGAGCTAACACCTGTCCTTCTCAAACTCTTACAAAATATAGCAGAGGGAAGAACACTCCTAAATTCAATCTATGAGGCCACCATCACCCTGATACCAAAACCAGACAAAGATGTCACAAAGAAAGAAAACTACAGGCCAATATCACTGATGAACATAGATGCAAAAATCCTCAACAAAATACTAGCAAACAGAATCCAACAGCACATTAAAAGGATCACACACCATGATCACGTGGGGTTTATCCCAGGGATGCAAGGATTCTTCAAAATACTCAAATCAATCAATGTGATACACCATATTAACAAATTGAAGAATAAAAACCACATGATCATTTCAATCGATGCAGAAAAAGCTTCTGACAAAAATCAACACCCATTTATGATAAAAACCCTCCAGAAAGTAGGCAAAGAGGGAACTTATCTCAACATAATAAAGGCCATACATGACAAACCCACAGCCAACATCATCCTCAATGGTGAAAAACTGAAAACATTTCCACTAAGATCACGAAGAAAGAAAGGTTGTCCACTCTCACCACTATTATTCAACATAGTTTTGGAAGTTTTAGCCACAGCAATCAGAGAAGAAAAAGAAATAAAAGGAATCCAAATCAGAAAAGAAGTGAAGCTGTCACTGTTTGCAGATGATATGACACTATTTATAGAGAATCCTAAAGATGTCACCATAAAACTACTAGAGCTAATCAATGAATTTGGTAAAGTAGCAGGATACAAAATTAATGCACAGAAATCCCTTGCATTCCTATACATGAACGATGAAATATCTGAAAGTGAAATTAAGGGAACACTCCCATTTATCATTGCAACAAAAAGAATAAAATATCTAGGAATAAACCTACCTAAGGAGACAAAAGACCTGTATGCAGAAAACTATAAGACACTGATGAAAGAAATTAAAGATGATACAAACAGATGGAGAGATATACCACAATCTTTGATTGGAAGAATCCACGTTGTGAAAATACTCTACTACCCAAAGCAATCTACAGATTCAGTGCAATCCCTATCAAACTCCCACTGGCATTTTTCACAGAACTAGAACAAAAACTTTCACAATTTGTACGGAAACACAAAAGACCCCAAATAGCCAAAGCAATCTTGAGAAAGGAAAACGGAGCTGGAGGAATCACGCTCCCTGACTCCAGAGTATACTACAAAGCTACAGTAATCAAGACAGTATGGTACTGGCACAAAACCAGAAATATAGATCAATGGAACAGGAAAGAAATCCCAGAGAAAACCCATGCACATATGGTCACCTTATTTTTGAAAAAGGAGGCAAGAATATACAATGGAGAAAAGACAGCCTCTTCAATAAGTGATCCTGGGAAAACTGGACAGCTACATATAAAAGAATGAAATTAGAACACTCCCTAACTCCATAGACAAAAATAAACACAAAATGGATTAAAGACATCAATGTAAGCCCAGACACTATCAAACTCTTAGAGGAAAACATAGGCAGAACACTCTATGACATAAATCACAGCAAAATCCTTTTTGACCCACCTCTTAAGAAATGGAAATAAAAACAAAAATAAACAAATGGGACCTAATGAAACTTAAAAGCTTTTGCACAGCAAAGGAAACCATAAACAAAACGAAAAGACAGCCCTCAGTATGGGAGAAAATATTTGCAAATGAAGCAACTAACATAGGATTAATCTCCAAAATTTACAAGCAGCTCATGCAGCTCAATGTCAAAAAAACAAACAACCCAATCCAAAAATGGGTGGAAGACCTCAATAGACATTTTTCCAAAGAAGATATACAGATTGCCAACAAACACATGAAAAGATGCTCAGCATCACTAATCATTAGAGAAATGCAAATCAAAACCACAGTGTGGTTTCACCTCACACCACTCTGAATGGCCATCATCAAAAAATCTACAAATAATAAATGCTGGAGAGGATGTGGAGAAAAGGGAACCCTCTTGCATTGCTGGTGGGAATGTAAATTGATAAAGCCACTATGGAGAACAGTATGGAGATTCCTTAAAAAACTACAAATAGAACTACCATATGACCCAGCAATCCCACTGCTGGGCATATACCCTGAGAAAACCATAATTCAAAAAGAGTCATGTACCAAAATGTTCACTGAACCTCTATTTACCATATACAGGACATGGAAGCAACCTACGTGTCCATCACAGATGATGGATAAAGAAGATGTGGCACATATATACAATGGAATATTATTCAGTCATAAAAAGGAATGAAACTGAGTTATTTGTAGTGAGGTGGATGGACCTAGAGACTGTCATACAGAGTGAAGTAAGTCAGAAAGAGAAAAACAAATACCGTATGCTAACACACATATATGGAATCTAAAAAAAAAAAAAAAAAAGTTCTGATGAATCTACGGGCAGGGCAGGAATAGACACAGACGTAGAGAATGAACTTGTGGACACAGGGTAGAGGAAGGGTAAGCTGGGACAAGGTGAAGAGTAGCATTATCATATATACACTACCAAATGTTAAATAGATACCTAGTGGGAAGTAGCTGCACAGCACAGGGAGATCAGCTTGGTGCTTTGTGACCACCTAGAGGAGTGGGATGGGAAGGTGGGAGGGAGGCACAAGAGGGGGCGGATATGGGGATATATGTATACATATAGCTGATTCACTTTGTTATACAGCAGAAACTAACACAACATTGTAAAGCAATTATACTCCAGTAAAGACGTTAAAAAAAAATTTCTGAATCAAAGTGGAACTAAAATATACATTATTTTAAAAAAATATGGAACACTAAAGTCTTATTTTCATTTATACCATAAAGAATATTATTCTTAAATCCTATATGATATTATTATCATTCTCTCATTGTACAATTATAAAAAGATCTAATTTATACCTAATTTTAGTAATTACACATTCTTCAACATATTGGTTTTCTTCTCTTAAATATGTATTTTGTAACTACCTTGCCTTTTTTTAGAATGAGTTAGAGATGTATCGAGTAAACAGCCAAATAAATATTCACCTTTAGAGAAGGTGAACAATAGAAGAGTTGAATGACACATTCCTGATTAGTATTGGTTTTAGAACTCAGAACAAAAGTGGACATTATTTTTCTTAACCTACTGAAAAATTCAGCCTTTGCTTATCACACACCACAACCTCAGAAAATGCCTCTGCAGAAAAGAAAAATCATCATTTAATATATTTTCTAAAGTCTTAACATTCAAAGCGTAATAAATTAAAACAGTGTATTTAAGGAATTAGTTGATTTCTTAGGAACACTTATATAGATTAAAATGAAATCCACAATTTGGTGCTTTTCTGACACAGCATTATTAACTATGCACTGAAAAACCACAGATAATTCTGGGATATTTTTGAGCATAACAATTTTGACAGATATAAGCAATAACTTCACTTAACTGATTACTACCTCAACCATAATTAAACTCATAGTATTAAGCTACATTTACATTCAGGTCAAGATCATTCAAGAAGAAGTCAAGTCCGAACTTTATGTGCTTCAAGCAAACCAAACACATACTCATAAACTAATACAGAGAAGTTCATCATTACAGAACCGAATCTTAAGTAGGACCTGTACATTTTTTGTTAGATAAGATTTAGTAACATAACTGAATCTATTTATTAACTGGAATAACTTAATAAATCTTAAGAAAAAAACTGCCCCAGGTAGAAGACACAAATGTAACACTAAATTTACTCTTTTGAAATTTGCTGAAGAGTTAAGTTTTTATTTATTTAGAACAGCCATCATCTGTGGCTAGGAAAATTATTACATATACACACATATTGCTTTTGTTATCCAGACATTAGAGTAGCAAAATAACATTTAGTTAACAAGTCAACTCATCTAGTAATATTTTATATCTATTATAAGAAAAGCATTGCTTTAACTAGAAAAAATTCAACATGCTCAGTCTTGGCTATCATATCTAACAAGGTGCTATACCAAAAAACACTAAGACCTCAAAAAACACTGAAGAACAATTTTGTCAGTAAGAGCTCTACAAAGAGACTGCTATTTCTGTCATATCCCCAGTAATATTTTAGACCTTATATATCACAACTGTCCTTTGGAATATATATAAAAGTCTTCTTTTTTTCCTACTGGTGACCAATAGAATCTTAAGCTTCTTTGCATTTAATCATAGTATTTTTTTCTTAGTTATATTTAGTTGCTACTCACTTCAGTCAAAACACTGTATAACTGATAGAAGATTTCAAAAAGTTCATAATGGGACTAGAGAAAGACCTTCTAGTATAATGGCTGAGATTTCCAATTCCAGAATAAAACATAATTGAATTCTGTCTTGGTAATTAATGGCACTCTAAAGATTAAATGAAATAAAATCTTAGTGAAGTCATCATACATAGTAAGCATTTGGTAAGTATTGGGGTGTTTTCTTTTCTCACTCGTTATTGTTTAGCCCATAGTTACCACTGAGGTTTTTAACTCAAAGTGGAATAGGTTTTCCTTATGTTTATAAGCCTAGCCACTCTCTACTGTGCTTTAGACTAGACAGTGTGTTCTTTGAGGAGAGTAACCATACTCACCCTGTACCCCTAATTTCTACAAGTTACAGATACATGTTATAGGCACTGAGTAAAGATGTGTTGAATAAATGAAAGATGGAATCAATAAATAATCAGTCGATGTGTAGATGTCTCATTGCATAGACAATGTAAGAAGGCATGAAGAGTTTCTATGTCCTAACAGAAAGAAGCCCACTGAGCTCAGTCCCTTTATTTCTAGTGTTACTTGGACTCATAATTGTTGATTCACTGATTTGAACCTTCTATCTCTCAGGCTTTCTGAAAATCAAGAAATCATTTTAAATGATTCATAACCAACTCATGCATCAGTAAACATTTAGAGAGGACAATAAGTTAATACGTTTTTAGAGAAATATTAGACTAACACTGATTTATGATTAGCAAATTAACCAAAATGCAATTAAATATATTAATATAATACAAGATGGTAAGATGGTAAGATGTTGAGAAGTTGACTTGATTTTGAAAGGCAAGCAAATTTCCACTCAGGACACAGTGTTTTTCTGAGTTTTTATTTACCCTCTTTTACCCAAAAGCATTTATTGAACATTTACTGAATTAAGCTAGAATTCCAGGCTTGGAAGACAAGGATGAAGATGCCCTGGCCCTGCCCCAGAGGCAGTCACCATTGAGTGGGGAAAACACAAACCTGTACAACCAATGGTAACACAAATCAGGATGTGGTAAATGCTGTAGACACCAGTGGGTGTGCATTAGGTTTCCCAACACACATTATCTCTCTGTGTATATATTTCTTATATTTCATGTGTATAAAGCCCTGTACTATTCAGTACAGCAGAGTTCCAAAAATAGCACTTTTCACAGATTTTTTTTAAAAATTCATAGAGTGAAATTTAATAGTTCTGCCCTTTTTTATTTAATTGAGAAAAGCAGGCGACGAAGGCTTACCTATTTCTCAGGAGGATCAAGAGCTTTTGCACTTTCAATTCCCTGTCAGTCTATATTTTTGTAAAAGATTCATACAAGTGCAAACTAAAGATTATTTTTTCATCGTCTAAGACAAATTTCTCTCCAGAATATTACAAGAAACGTCTTGCCTGCAAAAGCTGCTTGATCTTTTTTAAAGAAAAAAGCAACGAAATTAATAGGAGTAGCTCAATGAATCCCATGTTCTTCAAATAATTCAACTAAGAAAAAAAGGTTAATACTACTACAGATAATGTACATATTTACTGTTGATAAATAACTACCTAGGCAATTTTATTTTCTATATTTTCTGTGATTTCTTACTGATAACAGTGAAAAAATTATAAATATGATATAATTTTTTAAAGCCACAGATTAAGACTCAAGAGACCTGAATTCTGGATACACTTGATCACTAATTGTTGACAAATTACTTAAAGGTCTTTGTGTATTGTCTGTGTGGCAAGAAGTTGGGAGCAACCTAACTCTGCTGGAGATGGTGTTAAACACCACTGCATACCAAGGATCCATGAGATATCTCATGAAATGAGAAGCTTCCAAAGCACATAGTTTGAAAGTAAACCCAAGTAGATAATTCTGCCTCTAAAAATACAGTATTTTATTTAAATTACTAGAATACTAAATGAGGCTCAGAGCTACAGGAAAGAAAAAAAATAAACATTATCATCAAATAAAAATTCTACCCTGGGCTTCCCTGGTGAGGCAGTGGTTGGGAGTCCGCCTGCCGATGCAGAGGACACGGGTTCATGGCCCGGTCCGGGAAGATCCCACGGATTGGCTGGGCCCGTGATCCATGGCCACTGAGCCTGCGCGTCCGGAGCCTGTGCTCCGCAACGGGAGAGGCCACAACAGTGAGAGGTCCGCGTACCGAAAAAAAAAAAAATTCTACCCGGAAAGTAAATAAAGCACTCTGAGTCACAACTAGAAATACTCTGCTTGCTATGATATTTTTAAGTTACAGAATATGCATGTATATTTTCTAGATATCAAAAGCTCATAGTAAGCAAAAAAATCAGAGTCATTAAGAAAGTTCATGCTTCACTTCTCTTTATTCCTTTGCTTTAAAAGAACTCTTCCTAGAAATAGACATTCTGCATCTGTACCCAAATTTGGGAGCTGATTTAAAAATAACTTCAACCTACAAAAAAACTCTTTGGATTAAAAGTAATAGCTGAAGTTTTAAGGCTTTTTTATTGATAATTTTTGAAATTCAGACTTAATCTTGAAATATGTAAAAAATAAACTTTTTTGTTTGTTTGTGGTTTGTTTCTTAAGTACTAATGCCCATGGTAAATGGCTAGGATCATGGACACTAAGGAAATGGCTCACAGTCATACAGCTTGCAAATGGTAGGCCCAGATATTTTAACCAGAAATTCAGGTCTGCTCATTTTTCACCAGGGCACTACCACAGTTGCAATTGATTGCATTAACCAAACATATATCATTCATTCATTAAGCAAATATTTGGTGCGAGCCCACACTATGCCAGATACTATTCTTAGTGCTACAGTACAGCAGTGTGCAAAAGAGACAAAATCCCAACCATGTGCTGCTAATTGTTCAACAAATGGCTGGGGGTGAGAGAGAGGAGAGAACTTATCGGCAGTAATTGTTTATTTACACAATGTACATATTCCTATCATGACAAAGTTCAATCTACCAACTTGACATCATTGAACTTAAAGCTGAGAAGGGATGTGCACAATCAACTCTTGTGAGCCTATGTGAGCTCACAGCACACCACTGAAAAACAATCCCTGCCCAACTGAAAAATGCATTCTAGCAGAGAGAGAGAAGCAACGTGCTAGTTACATATATAGTGTATCAGATACCAAAAAGTGTTATGGAGGGAAAAAAAATAGAAAGACAGGGAAGTTGGGTAGTCGGTGTGGGATAGGCAGTATAGATTAGGAAGGGGCAATTTTAAATAGGATAGGCAGGAAAGACTCCCTTAAAAATGACATTTGAGCCAAGTCCTGAAGGTGGTGAAGGCGTGAGCCAAGTGGATAATAAAGGAAGAGCATTTGAAGGAGGGGTGTCCGGGTGGCTACATGGCAAAGGCTTGTGTATTTATTTTAAGAATTTTTACCATAAGTGAGATGGGAAGACATCTCACTTGACTGGAAGGTTTTTTTGCTTTGCTTTTTTTTGTTTTTAACCAAGGAGTGACATGATCTCACTTATATTTTTCAAATATCACTCTTGCTGATGTTTTGAGAGTAAACCATTTGGGGGTGAGCAAAAGTGGAAGCTCTTACAATAATCCAGGTTTGGATCAGAATGGTGCTGGAGAAAATGGTGAGAAGTAGTGAGATTCCAGATATATTTTTAAAGTAGTGCCAACAGAATTTGCTGACAGATTGGATGTAAATTATTGTCCAAAAGATGATTCTGAAGATTTTGCTCTAAGCAACTGGAAAGATGGATTTAGCATTTACTGAATTAGAGCAGAGCAATTTTAGAGGAAAGATCAAGGGTTTGGTTTGGTATATGTATCATTTGCTATGCCTATTAGCCATCTGAGCTGAGATATAGAACAAGCAATTGGGTTTATGAGTCTGGTTTCGGGGAGAGGTTTGTGTTGGAGATATAACTGGGGAGTATTCAAGATACTGATAATATTTTAAACACTAGGACTCAATGGGAGCACCAGAAGAGTGAATGTAAATATATTTAAGATTTAGTTAGCTATTTAACAAAAATATATTCCAGCACTGTACTCAGTTCTATGCAAGTATTAGCTCACTTAATTCTCATAAACCTAGAAGGTAGGTACTATTACTTTTTTCCCTTTTTACAAATAAACTGAAGCACAGCAAGGTTAACTAACTTGCCCAAGCTCACAAGTAAATGGCTAATCAGTGGCAGATTTGGAATTTCTAAACCAAGATGTCCAGATCCAGAGTTCTAGTTAGAGAAGAGAAGTTATCTGAAAGTCTGAGGCTTTTGGCACTGCAAGAATTTACAGGTCAGGGAGATGAAACAGACAGTAAATCCCATTCATAGCACGTAACACATTTTACTTTTCCATAGAAATTCTAACTACGCTCAGGGAGAATAGATTTACCAATGTTTTGTTTCCCTTTGTATTTTTATATATTTTCTATAATCAGTACATGTTACTTCTAGAATCAGAAAATATTGTATTAAAATAATAGAAGCTGCAGAGTTTTTCTTTAAACCTGTTTCAAGGGATGCATGTCATTCTCTGTTTTCAGCCCATCGTGATGATAACATGCAATGAAAATCATTACAGAAAAAACAGAAGTGCTCTCTGCTTGGGGTATGAATAGAGTTACCATGAAATTTACTGGCCAAATAAAAATTCCTGAGAGTAAAAATGAGCACTATTAATTATGCCATGACAACAGGCTTAAGTTAGAACTACCTAAACATACTTAGAGTAGGTACAGGTACCCCAGCTGGGCTCTTTCTTAAGAATATCACTTGTATGAACACAGGAGTGCAGACTCTTATCTGGTCCATGCACAACATATTCTCACTAGTGTTCACTGTAGGTTAAAGATACCTTTATTAGTCATTATTGTTGTTTTATCTTTGTTATCAACTACTGGTTAGAACTGAACATCAGAAAACAAACTGAGCACTACCTACATATTATTATATTTCAGTACTAGAGGTACTCTACTTGGGGCTCATCAGTTCTTGGATGAAAAATAATATCATAGACTTTAGCTAGTTTGATGAATAAAACCACATTTTAAGGATTTGAAAAAGACATATTAATGATGTTAAATCTAGTAAGAAATCACTTTATGCAGTGATCAAGTACTATATTTATAAACATTAAAAAGAATTATCTTCATTCCTATTCTAACATAAATGAACTGGGGGGGAAAAAAAGCATCTAGGTGCCAGCTTCTACTTCCTAAGCTACTTTTAACATTACATAAACATTAACTTTAGTGTGGAACATTTGCAAGATGGGATGGCAAAATGGAAATACAAGTGAATATACTGTACCTTGTTTTACCTGTAAGGAACACACACCTGACAAAAGGCAATTTTCACATCCAAGGTTGGTTCACTGCAGTAGTACAATAAATGGAGGCTCATAAATACCTATAGAAAAAAATGGGGGCATGAATTTCCAAATCACCTAATTATTCATTATTGAATAGTATAAACTTCAGCATAATTTGAATTATACACAAGGTTTCAGGCACTACATATATTCAGCATAATCCTTGTCCAGACCAGTACTAGGTGCTTTTCACAAATTGTAAATATTAAATAATAAAATAAGGTTTAAAAATGTCCTATCTTCTATAATGATCAATGTCACCACAATCATAAAGACCAGATATAAGAAACTGGATATACCTAATGTGTTAAAGTTAAGTACATCCTATTATAGAACACTTTCAGTTCTAGGCAACTAATTTTTAAAAATTCTCAAATACATGCTCAAGAGGATATATATATAATAAGAATATTTGTTGTAGAATAAAGGGACTATTAAATAAAACTTAATTTATAATAAAATTACAGACAGGACTTGGAATAATTGAATCAAAGCTTAGGGCATCACCATGGAAAATATTTCAAACATGATGTTGAGTGGGGAAAAAAATAAGCTTTCAAAAAAGTATGAATATCACTGTATTATTAATGTAAAATTTTAAAGTACACAAAATAATATACATTGCTTTGTTATCTACCCATATAACCATAGATTAAAGAAAATAGGACACTACGTTAACATGTATTTAATCTTGGTGGTAAGTACAAAGATTTCAAGTATATTGCTTTCTGTATGTTTAAAATATTTTTTAATGTTGTAAAGTTTTAAGGAGAGGATAATAATCTAACAGTGGAAATGCCAAATTAGGTACTGGGTTATTTGGGAATGATGAGGCAGCATCAGAAAAACCCAACCAAAATCTTATTCAGTTCAATTAAACACACTTTGTTGAATATGTATTGTGTGCAAGATACAATTCTGTGAGATTAAACAATTTTAAAACCACTATTGACACAAGACTTCTGTTTCTGGCAATATGAATGATTAGATATCTTGAAAACCACTTTCAGTGCAAAACTTCTAGAAAGGTTAGGTGAAATAGACAAAATGCCTTTTAAAATGAATAGCTGAGCTGCCCAAAAAAAGGCAAGAAAAATTCTGAAAGGCTGAAAACAATGTGAAAGGATCCATGCAGAGAAATAAATGAGCTGAAACTGTCACTCATCCTCAGACCATCTGCTGATGTCTGAAGATCAGAAATTTAGCTTTTAAAGGGCAGCATGCAGAGTACAGGAACCAAAGCTTGGAAGCTATCTATGGTGGGAAGTTACAACAGAGACACCTGCATAAAGTTTACTATAGAAAGTTTCAAACAAAATTCTGGAGCAAGCAAAACAATCCCAGAAGGAAGGTCTGAATTGCAAGAAAAAATATTTTACATTGGAACCTGTGTAGATTTTTTAAATACAAGGAAGAATGAAAGGACTAGACTATGTGAGACATTTCTGAAGAAGAATAAGGTGGGTATTTGTGGAGGCTGGGGAGGGAGTTGCTCTACCAGAGATCAGGATTTATTATAAAGTTGTAGTAAGTAAGGTACGCAGGGTGGATACAGAGGTAGACTACTGATTAATAGAACAGAGAGCCCAGAAACAGACACATACATATATGGAAACTGATTATGCTAAATTATGTTAATATAGACATTTAAACCTGACTATATTAAAGATATCTGGGGAAAGGAGAGACTATGCATTAAACCAAGCTGAGACAATTGGTCATAAATATTGGGGCAAGGGGAGGGAGGAATTGTCCTTGTTAGAGACAATTCTCTATCGGCTTCTCATATTTCTGCATGTCTTACAGGCAGAGGCACTGGCTGCCTTTATTCCAGACTATCTTCTCAAGCATGGTTATAGAGCAAACATATCTCCTTCTGGAGCATAAGGCAGGTTTGATTGCTCTCCAGTATAATATAGGTAAGGTGGCCCTCTGGGGCAAAGGTCAGGCATGCTAACCATCCACCATAAGAGATTTGGGTTCCCTAAGCTTGGGGTTCCTCTTCAATAGCACCACTCACTGTATGTGCAGTAGTCACCTGACCTTCTTTGAGTTGTTCTGTGGGAAATGAGCCTGAGAAACTGGCATGAATTCTGACACTCTAGCTCCTGTTATTAACGTGAGTAGTAAAGAACTTTGATCTGACCCAGGAATCGCTTATCTTCTGCCAGCATTCATGAAACTGTGGCAAGCTACCTTGTTAGCTTGCAAGTAGGGTAACAGCTAAAACTCTTCAAAGTTCTTGACAACCCCTACCTCATATTGCATACAAAACACAATTCCAGACATATTAAAATTTTCAGGAAAGGCCAAACTTTAAATAATATAGAAGGAAATGTAGTTGAATGTCTGAGGAATACATCATAAATAATATGTAAATATGCTAAGTTAAAAAGGAAACTACTGATAAAATAGACTATTTAAAATGAATCATTTCTGTTTATGAAAAAATGTGATAAAGAAGTAGTCCATAAATTTAGAAAAAATATTTGAAACACATATAACCAGAGGAAGATTTATCCAGAATCTATAAATAGCTCCTAAAATATAAGAGGAAAAAGATAAAGAACCCAACAGAAGAATGGGCAAACAATATGGAATACATTTTATTAAAAAAAGAAATATAAAAAGGCTCATAAATATATGTGTAATTTAAAGCCACATTGAGATACTGTTTTGTACCTATCATATTAATAAAAGCTGAAAAGTATGATAATATTCAGTTTTTGCAAAGCGGTTGATCAGATGGGAATATTTATACACTGCTGATAATTTTGACAGTTGGAACAACCAAATTTAGGGGGAAAATAGCATTACACAGTAAACTTCTGCATAGCCTAACACCCACCAATTCTACTTCTACACATATTTCCAGAGAAACTCTTGTGTTTTACTACCAAGATATATATAAAAGGCAGTTCATTAGAATACTTTTGTAATAGTAAAATAAATAATAAAAATTAATACTGGAAAAAGATAATCACAGAAAGACCAATGAATAAATAAACTATGGTACATTCATTTAGTGGAATACCATATGGTAATGAAATGGTTGTATAAAGAAACAAATATCAATGTGCCAAATATAAACATGGTAAATGAATGAAAAGAAGTCATGGGTAACTTTACTTACGAAAGTTACAAAATATACACAACTAAACAATATATTATTTAAGAATGTCTTTTTACTATGATAAAACTATAAAGAAAAGCAAAAGAATAAAAAATGCAAAATTCAAGAGATTGGCTATCTCCTAGGGAGGGGAAGAACACCCCTAGATAGGGGCATGCAGGGGTTTTCAATGGTATTCGTTATGACTACTTTGAGCTGAGTAGTGATGTCATGCAACATTATTTCACTATTATTCTTTAAACCCTACAGGTATAAAATATAGGCTATTTGATATGTCTGTGATATTTTATAATAGAAAAAGGTTCATGTGACACAAGGAACAAGGTCCTTCATTCTCTTGCTAGGCATTGTTGTCTCTTCATGGATGTCTGGAACAAAAACGCTTGTAAAGCCACTAATAGGAAATGATCTTAAGAAATGCTGAGCAGTGTAAAGCAGAACAATAGAAAGAACTCTGTGCTTGATGATACCATTAAACTACTGAATTAAGAAATTCTGGATTTTTCTAATTCTAGACTTTTTGTTATATGAGAAACTAAATCTGCTACAGGAAAAAAATGTTACTAAAATACAGTCATAAAATAAATAAAAAGTAAAACAAAACAACAAAAGAAAAAATTTACTCCTCAAATTTCAATCTGTGAGATTGTTTTATTGCATTTCCATGAGATTCATGCATAATTTTTGCCAGATAGTTACCTCCACTTCTTATTTTTAATTTTTTAAAAATTTAGTTTGCCCAGGTATAATTTATACACAGCAAAATGAACAGTTCTAAAGTGTGCAGATTGATGAGTTTTGACAAATGCATATATCCATGTAACTCACATTGTGATAAAGGTAAAGTCTGAAAATCCCCGTACCCTTTTCTTGACAATAGTCCCCACCCCCCATGCAACAATGTTCTAACTTCTTTCTCTATATAGATTAGTTTTTCTTGTCCTAGAACTTATATAAATGAAATAATACAGTATATACTCTTTTTCATTGGGCTTCTTTTAAAATTCATCCATGTTGGCAAAAGTATCAGTAGTTGTTCTTTTTTTCTGCTGAGTAAAATGTATCAGTTTATCTATTCTCTATTCTGCTTTTAGACATTTTAGGTGTTTCTATTTTTTGGATATCAATAATGCTGCACGAACATTTATATACATGTATTTTTGCACAAATATGTTTTCATTTCTTTTGGGAAAAATACCTAAAGAAGGAATTGTTGGATCGTGGGATAGGAATATATTTAACTTATTAAAAATTGTCAGACACATTTTCTACCCCCTGTAGCAATGCATAAAAATTCGGTTGCTTCACATCCTTGTCAACATTTTGGTGTTGTTATCAGTTTTCTAAATTTTAATCATTCTAGTGAGTGTTTAGTAGTATTTCATTATGGTTTTATTTTTTATTTCCCTGATGACTAATAGTGTTGAGAATGTTTCTCATGAGTTTATTGGCCATTTATTTATCTTACTCGGTAGAGTGACTTTTCAAGTATAATACTTTGCCCATTTGGTGGGACTGTGGGTGGCGGAAGTGAGTTGTTTGTCTTTTTATACAAATTGCAGAAATTCTCTATTTCAGATTAAAGTTTACTGTCAGTTACATATATTATGAATATTTTCTTTCAGTCTGTAGCTTGCATACTCAGCTTATTGATGCTTTCTTTTAGTGAGTAATATTTAATTTTTATGAAATTTATTTTACGGTTTATTTTTCTTTTATTATTAGTGCTTTCTTCATTTTCTCAAGGGATCTTTCCCAATCCAAGTTCATGAGGATATTCTTCCACATTTTCTTCATGAAGCTTTACATTGTTGATTTTACTTTTAGGTCTATGATACCTCTCCAATTAACTTTAATTCGTGGTGTGATGTATATGCTGAGGTTCACTTTTATTCCTTAATGATACGCAGTTGTTCAAGCATTCTTAGTGAAAAGATTTGCCTTTCCATATTGAGTTGCCTTGCTGCCTTGGTTAAAAAATCAGTTGATTGTACCAATGCAAGTCTATTTCAGGATTCTATTCTATTCCATTTATCTGTTGTCTGTCTTCACCCTAATACTATCCTGTCTTGATAAGCGTAGCTTTATAATAGTCTTAAAATTAGGTAAGTCCCCAAATTTTTCTTCTCTTTTATTTTTGGGACTATTCTAGGCCTCTGCATTTCCACATTAATTTTAAAATCAGCCTAACATTTCAAAATTTTAAAAAAGCGTTCTAGAATTTTGATTGGGATTGCATCAGAACTATAGCTCACCTGGGAAAGAATAGATATCTTAATATTGGGTGTTTTATCCACAATCATAGTATATTTGTCCATTTACTTCAGTTCTCTTTAATTTATCACAGGAATCTTTTGTAGTTTACAGTATATAGATAGACCTTATTTTTTTTTTAAGTTTATTCTTTAGCATTTATATTTTTTGATGCTATTGTAAATGGCATGTTTTCATTTCCATTTCCTAAATGCTTATTTCTAAAAATAAAGTTGATTTTTGTAAGTGATGTTGTATCTAGAACCCTATTAAATTCACTTAAATCTAGTAAATATTTTGTTGATGGTTTAGGATTTTCTTTATACACAGAAATGTCATCTGCAAGTGAAGACAGTTTTCACTTTTCCTTTCCAATCTGACTTTTCTCGCCTAATTGTCCTGCCTCCAGTACAATATTGAAGAGAAGTGATGACTTGTTGATAATCTCTGCCTTTTAACAGGTACACTGATCCATTTTCATCTAAAGTAATTATGGATGTTATTGAGTTTAAGTCTACCATCATACAATTAGTTTTGTATTTTATCCCTATATTCTTTTTTTCTCTTCTGTTTTTAGCTTTATTGAAGTATAACTGACAAATAAATTGCTTAAGACATTTAAAGTATTCAATATGGGGGCTTCCCTGGTGGCGCAGTGGTTGAGAGTCCGCCTGCCGATGCAGGGGACAGGGGTTTGTGCCCCGGTCCGGGAAGATCCCACATGCCGCGGAGCAGCTGGGCCCGTGAGCCATGGCCGCGGAGCCTGCGCGTCCGGAGCCTGTGCTCCGCAACAGGAAAGGCCACAACAGTGAGAGGTCTGTGTACCGCAAAAAAAAAAAAAAATTAAAGAAAAGTTTAATATGATGACTTGTATGCATACGTTGTGAAAGAACTTCCCCAATCTAGTTAATTCACACATCCATCACCTCACATATTCCCTGCCCCCTTTATTGGTGAGACATTTAAGTTCTACTCTCTAGGAAGTTTTGATTATATAATGCAGTGCTATGAACTATAGTCACCATGTTATACGTTAGATCCTCTTGTGGATCTTACTCAACTTATAATGATAGTCTGTGCCCTATTACCAACGTCTCCCTACACTATTTCTCCTCCCCCACCAAGCCAGTGGCAATCACTTATCTACTCTCTGATTTCTATACCTTGGCTATTGTGAATAATGCTGCAGTGAACATGGGAGTACAGATATCTCTCTGAGATAATGGTTTATTTTCTTTGGATATATATCCAGAAATGGGATTTCTGGATCATATGGTAGTTATATTTTCAATTTCTTTTTTTTTAAACATCTTTATTAGAGTATAATTGCTTTACAATGGTGTGTCAGTTTCTGCTTTATAACAAAGTGAATCAGTTATACATACACATATGTCCCCATATCTCTTCCCTCTTGCATCTCCCTCCCTCCCACCATCCCTATCCTACCCCTCTAGGTGGTCACAAAGCACGAAGCTGATCTCCCTGTGTTATGCAGCTGCTTCCCACTAGCTATCTATTTTACGTTTGGTAGTGTATATATGTCCATGCCACTCTATCACTTTGTCCCAGCTTATCATTCCCCCTCCCCGTATCCTCAACTCCATTCTCTAGTAGGTCTGTATATTTATTCCCATCTTGCCCCTAGGTTCTTCTGATCATTTTCTTTTTTCTTTCTTTTTTTATTTTTTAGATTCCATATACGTGTGTTAGCATACGGTATGTGTTTTTCTCTTTCTGACTTACTTCATTCTGTATGAGTCTCTAGGTCCACCCATCTCACTACAAAAAACTCAGTTTCATTCTTTTTATGGCTGAGTAATATTCCATTGTATATATGGGCCACATCTTCTTTATCCA
The DNA here is from genome assembly GCF_949987515.2 of Delphinus delphis. Taxonomy (NCBI): domain Eukaryota; kingdom Metazoa; phylum Chordata; class Mammalia; order Artiodactyla; family Delphinidae; genus Delphinus; species Delphinus delphis. The sequence goes on along the minus strand of NC_082687.1, from coordinate 37,058,863 downwards.
TTCATCTGTTGATGGACACTTAGGTTGCTTCCATGTCCTGGCTATTGTAAATAGAGCTGCAATGAACATTTTGGCACATGATTATTTTTAAATTATGGTTTTCTCAGAGTATATGCCCAGTAGTGGGATTGCTCGGTCATATGGTAGTTCTATTTTTAGATTTTTAAGGAATCTCCATACTGTTCTCCATAGTGGCTGTATCAATTTACATTCCCCCAACAGTGCAAGAGGGTTCCATTTTTTCCACACCCTTTCCAGCATTTATTGTTTATACGTTTTTTGATGATGGCCATTCTGACTGGTGTGAGATGATATCTCATTGTAGTTTTGATTTGCATTTCTCTAATGATTAATGATGTTGAGCATTCTTTCATGTGTTTGTTGGCAATCTGTATATCTTCTTTGGAGAAATGTCTATTTAGGTCTTCTGCCCATTTTTGGATTGGGTTGTTTGTTTTTTGATATTGAGCTGCATGAGCTGCTTGTATGTTTTGGAGATTAATGCTTTGTCAGTTGTTTCATTTACAAATATTTTCTCCCATATTGAGGGTTGTCTTTTCGTCTTGTTTATGATTTCCTTTGTGGTGCAAAAGCTTTGAAGTTTCATTAGGTCCCATATGTTTATTTTTGTTTTTATTTCCATTTCTCTAGGAGGTGGGTCAAAAAGGATCTTGCAGTGATTTATGTCATAGAGTGTTCTGCCTGTGCTTTCCTCTAAGAGTTTGATGGTGTCTGGACTTACATTTAGGTCTTTAATCCATTTTGAGTTTATTTTTGTGTATGGTGTTAGGGAGTGTTCTAATTTCATTCTTTTACATGTACCTGTCCAGTTTTCCCAGCACCACTTATTGAAGAGGCTGTCTTTTCTCCACTGTATATTCTTGTCTCCTTTATTAAAGATAAGGTGACCATATATGCGTGGAGTTAACTCTGGGCTTTCTATCCTGTTCCATTGATCTATATTTCTGTTACTGTGCCAGTACCATACTGTCTTGATTACTGTAGCTTTGTAGTACAGTCTGAAGTCAGAGAGCCTGATTCCTCCAGCTCCATTTTTCTTTCTCAAGATTGCTATGGCTATTCAGGGTCTTTTGTGTTTCCATACAAATTGTGAAATTTTTTGTTCTAGTTCTGTGAGAAATGCCAGTGGTAGTTTGATAGGGATTGCATTGAATCTATAGATTGCTTTGGGTAGTAGAGTCATTTTCACAATGTTGATTCTTCTAATCCAAGAACATGGTATATCTCTCCATCTATTTGTATCATCTTTAATTTCTTTCATCAGTGTCTTATAATTTTCTGCATACAAGTCTTTTGTCTCCTTAGGTAGATTTATACCTAGATATTTTATTCTTTTTATTGCAATGGTAAATGCGAGTATTTTCTTAATTTCACTTTCAGAGTTTTCATCATTAGTATATAGGATTGCAAGAGATTTCTGTGCATTAATTTTGTATCCTGATACCTTACCAGATTCATTGATTAGCTCTAGTAATTTTCTGGTAACATCTTTAGGATACTTTATGTATAGTATCATGTCATCTGCAAAGAGCGACAGCTTTACTTCTTCTTTTCCAAATTGGATTCCTTTTATTTCTTGTTCTTCTCTGATTGCTGTGGCTAAAACTTCCAAAACTATGTTGAATAAGAGTGGTGAGAGTGAGCAACCATGTCTTATTCCTGATCTTAGTGGAAATGCTTTCAGTTTTTCACCATTGAGGATGATGTTGGCTGTGGGTTTGTCACATATAGCCTTTATTATGTTGAGGAAAGTTCTCTCTATGTCTACTTTCTGGAGGGTTTTTGTAATAAATGGGTATTGAATTTTGTCGAAAGCTTTTTCTGCATCTATTGAGATGATCATATGGTTTTTCTCCTTCAATTTGTTAATATGGTGTATCATGTTGATTGATTTGTGTATATTGAAGAATCCTTGCATTCCTGGAATAAACCCCACTTGATCATGGTGTATGATCCTTTTAATGTGCTGTTGGATTCTGTTTGCTAGTATTTTGTTAAGGATTTTTGCATCTATGTTCATCAGTGATACTGACCTGCACTTTTCTTTCTTTGTGACATCTTTGTCTGGTTTTGATATCAGAGTGATGGTGGCCTCGTAGAATGAGTTTGGGAGTGTCCCCCCCTCTGCTACATTTTGTAAGAGTTTGAGAAGGATAGGTGTTAGCTCTTCTCTAAATGTTTGATAGAATTCACCTGTGAAGCCCTCTGGTCCTGGGCTTTTGTTTGTTGGAAGATTTTTAATCACAGTTTCAATTTCAGTGTGTGTGATTGGTCTGTTCAGATTTTCTATTTCTTCCTGGTTCAGTCTCAGAAGGTTGTGCATTTCTAAGAATTTGTCCATTTCTTCCAGGTTGTCCATTTTATTGGCATATAGTTGCCAATCCACCAGGTCCACATCTGATGGTGTGTTTTGGGGTGTCTGTGGCCTTCATATGATTTTGGGCAACCTCTGTGCTAATGGATGGAGTTATGTTCCTGTCTTGCTAGTTGTTTGGCATAGGGTGTTGTGCACTGTAGCTTGCTGGTCGTTGAGTTTAGCTGGGTCTTGGCATTGAGATGGAGATCTCTGGGAGATTTTCACCGTTTGATATTACGTGGAGCTGGGAGGTCTCTTGTGGACCAGTGTCCTGAACTTGGCTCTCCCATCTCAGTGGCATAGCCCTGATGCCTGGCTGGAGCACCAAGAGCCTGTCCTCCACACGGCTCAGAATAAAATGGAGAAAAGAAAGAAAGAAAGAAAGAAGAAGATAAAATAAAATAAAGTTATTAAAATAAAAAATAATTATTGGGGCTTCCCTGGTGGCGCAGTGGTTGAGAATCTGCCTGCCAATGCAGGGGACACGGGTTCGGGCCCTGGTCTGGGAGGATCCCACATGCCGCGGAGCAACTGGGCCTGTGAGCCACAACTACTGAGCCTTCGCATCTGGAGCCTGTGCTCCGCAACGGGAGGGGCCGCGACAGTGAGAGGCCTGTGCACCGCAATGAAGAGTGGCCCTCGCTCGCCACAACTAGAGAAAGCCCTCACACAGAAACGAAGACCCAATGCAGTCAAATAAATAAATAAAATAAATTTATATAAAAAAATTATTATTAAGAAAAAAAATTTTTAAGTAATAAAAAACCAAAACACAACAAAATGGACAGACAGAACCCTAGGACAAATGGTAAAATCAAAGCTATACAGACAAAATCATACAGAAGCTTACACATACACACTCAGAAAAAGAGAAAAAGGGGGAAAAAAGATGTATCATTGCTCCCAAAGTCCACCTCCTCAATTTGGTATGATTCGTTGTCTATTCAGGTATTCCACAGATGCAGGGATGCAGGTACTTCAAGTTGATTGTGGAAATTTAATCTGCTGCTCCTGGGGCTGCTGGGAGAAATTTCCCTTTCTCTTCTTCATTTGCACAGCTTCCAGGGTTCAGCTTTGGATTTGGACCCACCTCTTTGTGTAGGTCGCCTGAGGGTGTCTGTTCTTTGCTCAGACAGGATGGGGTTAAAGAAGCATTTAATTCGGGGGCTCTGGCTCACTCAGGCCGGGGGGAGGGAGGGGTATGGAGTTCGGGGCAAGCCTGCAGCGGCAGAGGCCAGCATGACGTTGCAGCAGCCTGAGGCATGCCATGCATTCTCCCAGGTAAGTTGTCCCTGGATCACGGGACCCTGGCAGTGGCGGGCTGCACAGCCTCCCAGGAGGGGAGGTGTGGAGAGTGACCTGTGCTTGCACACAGGCTTCTTGGTGGCTGCAGCAGCAGCCTTAGCATATCATGCCCGTCTCTGGACTCCGTGCTGATAGCTGTGGCTCACGCCCGTCTCTGGAGCTCCTTTAAGCGGCACTCTTAATCCCGTCTCCTCCCACACCAGGAAACAAAGAGGCAAGAAAAAGCCTCTTCGGCAGCTCCAGACTTTTACCCGGACTCCCTCCCAGCTAGCCGTGGCGCACTAACCCTCTGCAGGCTGTGTTCATGCTGCCAGTCTTCTCCCTGCGATCCGATCCGACCGAAGCCTGAGCCTCAGCTCCCAGCGCCCATCTGTCCCGGCAGGTGGGCAGAAAAGCCTCTCGGGCTGGTGAGTGCTGGTCGGCACCAATCCTCTGTGCGGGAATCTCTCTGCTTTGCCCTCCACACCCCTGTTGCTGCAGTCTCCTCTGTGGCTCCGAAGCTTCCCCCTTCCTCCACCTGCAGTGTCTGCCCATGAAGGAGCTTCTAGTGTGTGGAAACCTTTCCTCCTTCACAGCTCCCTCCCACTGGTGCAGGTCCCATCCCTATTTTGTCTCTGTTTTTTCTTTTTTCTTTTGCCCTACCCAGGTACGTTGGGAGTTTCTTGCCTTTTGTGAGGTCTGAGGTCTTCTGCCAGCGTTCAGTAGGTGTTCTGTAGGAGTTGTTCCACGTGTAGATGTATTTCTGATGTATTTGTGGGGAGGAAGGTGATCTCCGCGTCTTACTCTTCCGCCATCTTGAAGCTCCTCTATCCCTATATTCTTTATTCCATTTTTCTTCCTTCTGAGCTTTCTTTGGAAGAACTGTGTATCTTTTTTTTCCTATTTTATTTTATGCAATAAATTGTTATATTTCTTTTTCTTTTTTTAATGGTTGTTCTAGAGTTTGCAATATGCATTTATTTTTAGTAAACTAGGTTCAAATAATATTATCCTACTTCACACATATAGTTTAAGCAACTTACAATAGTATGCTTCAATTTTCCTTTGAGCTATTGTTGTCATATATTTTAATTATACATATTTTATAAACTCTACAACACATTGCCATGATTTTTTCTTTGCATAAGCCATTCTATTTTAAGAAATTAAGAATTTACAAAGAAAATTATTTTATATTTAATCATATATTTTATGTGTACAGTCCTTTCATACATTTAAGTTTATTCTTAAGCATTTATGTTTTCATGTTATTATAAATGGCATTTTTATTTTATTTCCATTTTCCAAATTCTCATTTCCAGCATTTAAAATACGTGGTTCCATTGCTTTTTCACTATGTTGTAGCACGTGTTAAATGGAGAAATGTTCTCCCAGCCACTCTTCAGACTTTCCTTAGTCTTCTCACAGCATTTTGTTCGTATTTTTATTATGAGTATCTTATAATATTGTAACTGTTTGTTCATATGTCTCTTCCATACTACATTATGGAATGTAGTATGGGGAAACTGACTTCTTGGGGAAAGTGATTATGTTTTATTGATGTTCACAACCCCAGGGCCCAGTGCTATTCTTAGTGTAGAGCTAATGTTGAGTAAATGTTTATTGAATAAAAAGTAAATCAAAGGAAAAAAGCCTCTTTCCTTCTCTACCACAAATCTAACTATTTTCATTATCTTTTCATATTGAGACCTATGAATTTTCAATAAATTTGATGAGAACAAATTAGGAATGAGACGTTTGCAGTAATGAAAGTATGAAAGAGTCCAGCAAAGATACCTACAAAAATGTTACCATGCAGGGCAGTTTTCGTTCTGTACTGCTGAACTGGGCATGTGGGAAATAATAACATCCAGCCCCCCATCTGAAATGAAAAATGTATTTTAATTTTTAATGAATGAATAATCTTGCTATGAAAAGCAAGCATCTTGACCTTTCCTGGTTTGCATTATAAAGATTCCAAATGTAGCTCTATGACTAAGTTACTATGTCAAGGCAGAATCTTCTTGTTCCTCAAAGGGACATTAAAGGAAAGAGAATGTTCAGTATCATAATCCTAGTGAATTACAGAAAACTAGTTTGGTGATTATATTTCCTAGTAGCCTGGCAGAGAACATTTGGCACCATTGCATAGGAATAACACAAATGGCCAGGGCACTATCGTGATATTAGTCTAAGGTGAAATTAGTGACAACATTTTGGTACAATATGGGACCTATAAGTAGCTTGAAAAAGGAGGGGATGATAATTTGGGGAGCTTAGTGCTTTCAGTTACTGGTTGGTCTTTTGGGAAAACCCTCATATGTTCATTTCCTGCTATGTACTCTACTGAGTTTCTCCTCATTACATGCCGATAGGAGTTAATGGCTACTCTGAGCAAAGCAGTAGGCCATGTTGTAAAAATGAGATACACTTGAGAATTCATTAGGTTGAACTGGTGCACAGCAGTTGCTATAAAAGAATGTAACTATGATGTGTTTTAATAGCTTAGATCAATACTTAAATTCTTTTGCATGTGAGACGTGCCAACTAAACCACAGGAGGTTTGAGAATCTTCACAGATGAAAAAATCAAATTGTTCTGGGCAGCTCCAGGCTCCCACAGTTTGTCACTGAAATGCAATATACACACGAGCAAACCAAATGAACTACTGATTCCAAAAAACAGTCTAAGGTCCAGCAGTTGTGAAGTTGATTTCGTATACCACAAACTCATTGTCTATAAATAATTTTTGTATTTAACGCATATCAGATTTAGTATAAATGACTCTCTTAATAGCCTGCAAGCACATATACAATATTAAAATACAAAGTCACTGTTAATTACAAAAAACACTGTCTCTTCTATGCCCAAAATGGTTCTCCTAACCATGTGCAAAAGAAAAAAGTAATTATATCTAAAAACTAGTAATTATCTTTTCAAGTGCTGATATAGAAAGTGAAATTAAATTTAATTTTCTATTAACAACTGTGCATATGCTCACTTTAAAATATTATTAAATCTGGGCTTCCCTAGTGGCGCAGTGGTTGAGAGTCCGCCTGCCGATTCAGGGGACGTGGGTTCGTGCCCCGGTCCAGGAAGATCCCACATGCCATGGAGCGGCTGGGCCCGTGCGCCATGGCTGCTGAGCGTGTGCGTTCGGAGCCTGTGCTCCGCAATGGGAGAGACCACAGCAGTGAGAGGCCTGCGTACCGCAAAAAAAATAAATAAATAAAATATATATATATATATAAAATTAAATCTTAATAATAATGGACGACCATTTAGAGCAGGGCTCAGTAAGCTGTAGCCCACACACCAAATTCAACTCATTACCTTCTTATAAATAAAACACAGCCATCTATTAGTTTACATATTATCTATGACTGCTTTCACACTATAAAGGCAGAGTTGAGTAGTTGGGAGAGGGACTGTATGGCCTGCAAAGTCTAAAATATTTACTATCTCACCATTTACAGAAAAAGGTTGCCTCTGATTTAGCACACTCTACCCACAAATATCTAGGAGTACATCATTAGCTTCAGGAGATATGCTATCTCTTTCTAAGGAGTCTGTGCTTGTCTACCTCTAAAAGCTAAGTATCTCTTAAAATATTGTTTATGTAACAAGATGATTCCTTCCACAGAAATCCTTTGATAAGCTTATTTAGCAGGAGTAAAGCAATAGAGACCAGAATGTAAGAGATGGGGGAATGAGGCAAATGCATAAGAAAAAGTGTGGAGTATTAAGAGATAGGACATATAAAAGATGTAGAAATGGTGAAATTCACCAATATAAGAATTATCACATACAAACATTTTTAAGCTTTCTTAATTTTGAACATATAGCATTGCTTCTGGTCCTGGAAGAGTTAGCTAATGGAAACTCATATCACAAAACTCTACATGCACTGGGTAAACTATAACAAAAATTAACACAGCTGAATTTATATTATAAAAGGAAAATTGCCAGTGGTGTTCTGAAGTTGGCTCCTACAACCAGCTTACAAAACCTGAGTGTGCACATCACTTCCCACCTCCATGCTTGATGACACCACTTCAGTAGTTTAAAATTGGCTGTGCTGGGGATATGCTACAAACCCGAGCACTTTTTCTCAGAGAACTAATAATTAAACATTTACTAGCACACCACTGGAAGTTACCAGGTACAAGAAATGAAGAAAAAAAAAACACTGAAAAATGAATCACATATTTTCCATAAATATCACAAGGAAAGCAAACACCACAAGTGAGCATCGTCAGATACTATAAAAGAAGTATTACCACCACAAGAACTTTAGACATGACGAAAAACAATTGGAAAGACCATACGTAGGAATGAATAAAATAATTAAAGAATAAATGCCATAAGAAATAAGCTATCACTATGATTAGAGGAAAAATGGATAGATTTGAAAATGAATTAAATAGAAGTTGTGGAAAAAGTAGCTTTTAAATTAAAAGCCTAATAGGTTAAACAGGTTAAATAGAAACAGTTGAGCTAATGAACTGGAAGGGAATTCACAGGAATTTATGATAGAATAATAAAGAGATGGAAAATATGAAAGATTGAGAGACATATACAATACATTAACAAGGTCCAAAATAAATATAATTGGAGTTCCAGAAGAAACAAAGCAAATAAATAGAAAGGACAAGGAGCAATATCTGAAGTAATAATGACCGTTAATTCTCCTAAAAAGCTGAAAAACATAATGAAGTCCTTAGCAGGATAGATAAGAATAAATCCATGCCTAGAAATATTACAAGTAACTGTAGAAGAGCCAAACAGTGATAAAATCTTAAAAACAACTAGAGATAGGAGTCACAATCCTCAGAAAAGAGCAATTGGACTGAAGGAAGACTGATGGGCATACAATAAAGTATTAAGGTAGAAAAAACGGTGCTTTAGAAATAAGTCAATTTAAAACACAGTATAGAATCAATATAATGAGAACAATGAAACATACAAACAAAAAAAGGTCAGTTTATCACCAACATATAATGGGAAGTAAAGTGCTCTAATTTTGATAAGAAAAATTCTAATTTTCATGACAAAAACATAGTATGATTGGCAACCAGTTGAAAGAGAACTAATTAACATTAGAGGTCACCTTCCTCCTTCACCAAAGAGAGACACAGACACCAAGCAAGGTAGTCAGTACAACAAAATAGTCCCAATACAAAATGGCTATCAAAGTATTTTTTTAAAGGGTTTTATCTTAAGAGCAAAGAAATAAAAAATAAGACAGTATTTTACTCATCAAATTGTGGAAGTTTTTGGATAATTAATATATCCAATGCAGAGAAACAGACCTACCTATTCTCCTCCTCCCAGACATCCATTTCTCTCAATACTTCATTCATGTTTACACAATGTAAAATAAGCACTAAATAAATATTTATTGAATGAATCAATAGATGTTGCAAATAAATATCCATTCAGTATTGGGGGTAGCTTGACAACAATGTATTCAATGGCTTAAAAATGCATTTAAGACAAATAATTCCATATCTAAGAACTTATGCTAAGGATATATAATCAAGTATCTGTACAAAGATTAATCTATAAAAATGTTCACCACAGCATTATTTATAGTAAAATAATTGGAAAACTAAATGCTCCATAAAAATGGATTAATAAAATAATTATCATAAAAGCATATAACAATTCCATTTAAGCATTTGTAAATGATAAGATGGATAAACATTCACAATATACTGTAAAGTGGAAAAACTTTTAAAATACCACAATATGTCCCCAATCTTTTAAAAACTGAATAGATATGAATATAGTTTTACAGAGATAGAAGTGTGCCCATATTTATCGCTTTGTGCTTTTACATATCTTCTAGGTTTTACAATGAAGACTATATCTTTTAATAAGGAAAAATGTTATTACAGCATATGGTAAAATAACAGATGTAAAGCTTTTGAACTGAAAGAAAACATAGCAAGCATCTAAGCAACTTCATTTCACAGATGAGAAACTTGAGGCCTAATGGTAAATAGTTAGGAAATATTCCAAATTCACATATCTCATCAGCGAGGCAATAGGACTATAATCCAAATGTCCCAAATGTCCCAAATGCTATGCGGTAAACACAGATTAGATTTCTCAAAATCTTGGCCAGCAAACATGTTAAATATATTATCAGTGGCCTCCCAGGAACTGATTTTTTTTCTCTTCTAATTTCTCCTAAATTTCATGTATATGGGGCCTGCACCTAGACACACGTGTTTTACTTATTTTTCTAAAATAGCCTGTATACAATTACATTAACATAGAGAAACAGGATTTTTTAATCATCCTTATAGTTTATAAAACAAATAAAATATTTCTTGAATTGGTTCTAGTGGATTTAACAGACACCACCAGTTCAAATCTCATTATCTATCGCAAAAGGTATTTTGCCCAGGTGAGGGATCTAAACCACTATTTTTTTGCCTGGTTATATCTTTTTCTTCAACATTTGTCATGACATTTTTCCATCTAAATATCAAGAGGTATAAAACTCAGCTCCTCAGTTACTGCAGGAAACCCTATGTATCTCCCACCACCACAGCCATCATTCTATACACAGAACACTCAGAACCTAACATCTGCATGCTCCACACCTGCGAGCATTTCTAGGTTTGTGTGTGTACACATGTGAATTACACGTGGTCTTTTTTTCTAAATAGTTACCTGAGGGAAAGTATGTTATTTTTTCCCTTAGTGATTCCACATTAATAATATTTGTAAAGCATGGAGTATATAGTGCCTTTTATATAGTAAGTGCTGTGTGTTTTCATGTATACAATTTGATAGATAAGTCATTAACATTTCACATCACAGAAAATAAAAACATTCAGACCACAAGTGCCAAAGAGTAAAAATAGAAATAGTGTTTATATTGATTTTTACTCAGAATTACTTATGTATAACCATTTTTATATTAACTTCATTTTAAAAAGAAAATTCAAATTCCCATCACATGAAGTCAGTGAAAAATGTATGTATATATCCAGTATCCATTCTGCGTCAGGTGCTATAGAGGGGACTCCAAGTACAAAAGTGAACAATTCAAAGATAAAAGGTCATAATTAGTGCCTTTAAGGAATTCCATTTTAATTTTAAGTAAATTAAAATACTGTACATATATATGGGTTTATTTTTAAATCCTCAAAATTTTCTATTACAGTAACTTTTTAGTTTTTCTAAGGGTGGACTTTAAAAATATGCTTATTTTAACACAAATAGACATAATAATATGCCTATAGCCAGAAAAAGCAATAAACCTTTGGGCAATTAATTTAAAAGGCAAAATGAAATATTAATTCCACTGAACAAGTAGCATTATTGCCTTAATTATGCATCCCCAGAATAACTAGGCCAATAGAGGCTATTAATTAGGTGAAATGTCAACTTGAATGCTGGAGAGGTGTTGAACTTACAACAAACAAATCCATCCCTTAAGTGATGTGGAAAAATCTAACAATATAATGAGAAGAATAAATTCAGAGGTCACTTTATCTTCCAGTCACTTAGCAACTGAATTGGAGTGAAGAGGGCAAGAGGGAAATGATTTGTAAAAATAATTAACCATAAACTCTGAAGTAGAGATAAGTACAAAGGAGGACGGAAATGGAAGCAGTTTTTCCAAGGCTTCAAGCCAACTCTTCTTGTAGGAACATATTTATCACCATCCAAAGGCCCAGATACAAGCTTTACCACCCTTTCTTTTTATCCATGCAACTCTGTCCCTTCCACTTTCATCTTCCTGCTGTAGTATTTCATAAGAACACATGCAAAAACAGAGCCATTCTCATTGTCTTCTTCACAGCTTCTCTGCAAGACAGATTTCTCTGACTAGCCCCTTACTGCATGCATAATTAGCACACATCCTATCTTGCGCAGCCAAATCTTTTAAAATTCTAATGTAAAGCACAAACTTAAGGAATCAAAAATGTAAACAGGTACTCATTTCATTTAGCGATGTTAAGGTTTCTTTGTATAATCAACACTTCATAGAGTGAGGAAAGAAAAGGAGGATATTTGGGATACTGCCAACACAAACTCATATCACAATCCAATGCTTCCAGCAGAATAAACCATAAATTCACATAAGGTCAAATGTTCCCTCAATTTATTCTTTAGCCTAGTTGCAGTGGATATTTCAAAAGAATATTTCTTATAAGAATATGTCTATTATTTTAGGAAATATAGAAATATACAGTATTATTATTTTGTGGTTATTAAAAAGATTGCAGCAAGTTTAACCAAGATTACCTTGGTTAGCAACCTTAACCTTTTAGAGGAAGGTCTTTTCTTTAATAATAACTAAATTAATAGACAATCTGAAGGTTTTTTCTTTAGATAATTATTTTATAGAAAAAATCCTTTATATTCTTCAAGTAGAATATTAATACTCTTGCATTCAAACTGTATTAATTACCTGCTAGTGTAAACCAAAGCAAATTAAAGATTATGAAATGAAGTAAAGAGAAGGGAACAAACATATATTGAAAGTTATCTGTAGACAAGGCTCTTTGTTAAGTGCTTTTTATAATAAATTAATTGCTTTAATATTTTTTCAGAAATATATATATATGAATAACAATATATCACCTAATCCTACAACATAAAACTGCACACACTTTTGCAAAGCTTATGTTTAGAAATTGTATCCACATCCAATCTGAGTAAATTATGATATACTAAGTGGCATTAAAAAAACTGTTTTCAAATGTGTGCTACATAAATGTCAACAAAATTACTTAAAAATGTCTAATCAAATCAAAAGCCATTTTAATATGACTCATGACAAAATAAAATTTTATGCCATATAAATTTAGTTTGGTTTAATTTCATCTATAATATTTCATGATTAGTTGAAATGTCACAACAACAAAAAATAAAGTTCAAAAAAAGCCATTAGAAAGCTGACCTGTATTTAGCCATCACTTATAAGAGCTACTCATGCCAAATGCTTCATTCACCATTAAAAAAAAAAAAAAAAAAGAACATGAACAAAAAGCCAAGGTCGACAATATACTAACATTTTGAACCTCTATGTTTTTTAATTGAATAATGGATAATGTGGAAAAATATAAGGTCATTATAGGAGTAATATGATTTCAAAGGAATATAAGAATCATGAATCATATCCACTCTTTTTTTTTTTGCGGTATGCAGGCCTCTCACTGTCGTGGCCTCTCCCGTTACAGAGCACAGGCTTCGGAAGCGCAGGCTCAGCGGCCATGGCTCACGGGCCCAGCCGCTCCACGACACGTGGGATCTTCCCAGATCGGGGCACGAACCCGTGTCCCCTGCATTGGCAGGCGGACTCTCAACCACTGCGCCACCAGGGAAGCCCATGTCCACTCTCTTTTAGAAAATAATAACAAAGCTTTTACATTTTGATAAGTGGACTTAGTGGAGGTAGGAAAGAAGAAGCAGTGATGTCACGAGTCTTCCTTAACTTCCATTCAGTATTAATATATGAAAAGTGACAGAGGAATATTTTCTTTTCTTCCCCTACATACATCAATCATATAATTAACTAGCTGGTAGTTAGAAGAAAATGTATGTGTATATGTTGAACTCCATCTGTGTTTAGAGGTAGAAAAGCAAGTTCAAAAATGTACAACTATTTCTTAATAATAAACAATATTTTATGTTTCTTCTAGTAACATTTTCAGTACAAAGGAGTATCGTATTATACTGTATTTGTTATGGCCTTTCTATCTAGCATTTTAATGTTTGGATCAGGGCAAACATCTCTCTTTTTGTTTACTTTACCTAATTTATTTCTGTCTCAATCTCTAGGCTCTCTATAACCTTTAAATATGTTCAGTAGATTCAGTTGTGTCTTAATTGTCTCACAACATAAGGGACTTTTAAAGGAACAACTTGAGTATGCCTGAGGATTAGCACTTTTATTTTTTGTATCACTTTCCTCTCCAATGAACACGTTCGGGGAAGTTCTCCCTTTCCCTGTTTTAAAAACAGACTTTGGCTAGCTCAGCTGCAATAGAGATCACTGAGAAAAAGGGGATTAGGAAATGCCAACTGGCTGCAAGAGTCAGGGTTCAAACTCCAAGGAAAAGTCTAGAACATTGATGACAGTCCATTCTTACATGTGGATAATGAGACACTATTGTTTCTCACAAAGGATTTGCATTTATTTCAGATAAATTTAAAGAATTTGTAGATAGTCACTTTATCTGAACTATCCCATGAGCCAAGACAGGGTAGAAAAAATTAGTAGAGGAATTTAGCCAAATTGACTTGCCAAGTTTCTTACCACATAATATACCAGTCCAAATCCAACTATGAGTCTGTCCTTGTAAATAACTCAATGGGACATACTTCAAGGCTTGCCTTAACCACACCCATACAGAAAAATTGGGTATTACAAGTAAAAGCCTGATACTCTGTTCACTTATGCTTATCTACAAACTAGCATAAGATTTACACTTTTCAGAACTGGGATTCTAAACTAATATGCCTCCCAAATATTATCCGTTAGGATCAGGGGTCTTAATAACCAAAATAGCCAGTGAAGCTGACGTAGTGTCACCCTGTTAATCAGTTACAAAGAATTTCCTTCAAAAGTGACCTGACAAGACATACAGAGTGAAGTAAGTCAGAAAGAGAAAAACAAATACCGTATGCTAACACATATATATGGAATCTAAAAAAAAAAAAAAAATGGTTATGAAGAACCTAGAGACAGGACAGGAATAAAGATGCAGACGTCCGCATGGACATGGGGAGGGGGAAGGGTAAGCTAGGACGAAGTGAGAGAGTGGCATGAACTTATATACACTACCAAATGTAAAACAGATAGCTAGTGGGAAGCAGCTACATAGCACAGGGAGATCAGCTTGGTGCTTTGTGACCACCTAGAGAGGTGGGATAGGGAGGGTGGGAGGGAGGGAGATGCAAGAGGGAGGAGATATGGGGATGTATGTATATGTATAGCTGATTCACTTTGCTATACAGCAGAAAGTAACACACCACTGTAAAGCAATTATACTCCAATAAAGATGTTAAAAAACAAACAAACAAAAATCCCATGCTTTAATCAAGCAAAGTATCTGCCTTTGCCTGTTGCCTAAGCAAACGCTAAGGCTTCATAATATGGTACAGCTCACATTTGTAGCTTTGGTAGACCAGTAAGAAAAACCCTTCACTTTGTGAGGAATCCCAAAATAGGTGGGAATCAGGGTCCAGCCTTTTCCTACTGAAATGGAAAGAGGAAAAATATTTCTTTTCCCTGCCTCCTTTAGTACAGAATGTGGTCAATGACCTAAGCACAGTCAGAAGTGACTACCCCAAATTTCTTCATCTTGAGGAAGTAATTCAAAGCTGTAGGTCAGACGGAGAATATTGCTTAGCAGCATTGGATAACGGGAATGGGCAGTGGTAGCAGGTGTCCAGAAACACCAGAGTCCAGAATCATTTCTTTCTTTGGGTTTTTGCCTATGCTCATCACCCTTGGTCCTCCAGTCATCCAGAAGATTTATGAACCACCTAATGACCTTTTACTAAATTCCTTTCTGCCTAACCTAACAAGAGCAAGAAAGAGAGATCTTTGCAGAGGAGAGACTTTACAGAACAAAAACTACATGGTGCCCAGGAAAGGTGCAATTAGATGCAATACAAAGGCTTTCTTCAGTCAATGGTTAAAGATTATCACTAACTTCCTCCTTAATGGGGAGGAACTGGAGATTACTTATGGAACACATTACTTCCATATTCAATTGTATGTTGATCTCATTAGGAAAATTAGTTTGACGCTCTTGACAAATTTTGTCATCATTTTCATAACATCCTCAGTTAAAGAAGACTTCTAGATTTTTTTTCACATATAGATATCTGGATTGGATAATTAAAATCAATAATTTGTTGTCCAGATGAATAAAACTAGAAAAGTACAAGAGAAGATATTCTTTACTTGCCCTGAGAAAATTTTAATTCAATATAAAGTAGATAGTCCTGGTACTCAGGACTGTTAGACTAAGCTACAAATACATGGAAATATTCAGCTGCAAAGAGAATAAAACTGCCCTAGAAATGCATTTCATCACAGACCCAAGAGTTAAAGACAATATTAGCCTGACTTGGCAAAGCAAATCTAATATATTCACAGCCTTTTTTTCTTAAAGCACATTTAATCCCTTTTCAATTTTGCTTTTTATTTGTTAAAATCTGGATGTCAATGAAATAGTTCTGTAAAATAAAAATATTTCCAATTAAGTTTCAAATAACCTCTACTAGTATAAATATTATCTCAATTTTGAAATACTTCAAAAATCAAATGGATTAAGTATTCTCAAATGTGGGAAAAATATAATTCTTTAAGTAAACCAATTATATAAATAGATTTTACATCATTGACTGATCATAAGATAGTTTTCGTTAACAGAATGGTTTAGTTGATATTATGTAGTATTTGATTGTAGATCCAGACAATTATTTATAAACAAGCAGTATATATACACGAGTATTTGTAGATCTGTATAATTGCATATTACTAAACTACAGATGTTGGTCCTTAGGTCCATAGCCCTTACTGTCTAAGCAGCTATATTTTGTACTTTGTGAGCCACTCCCCACCATCACAGCTGATTGGACTGGGCTGACCTAGGACAGAGAGCTACATAAAATCTCTTGTGTTGTGGCTCAAAATTGTAATCTGGGTCAACCACATTTTTTCTTGAAAATTTGGAATTGGAAAATTAAGAGACTGTGTAAGTTAAATGAAGGAATAAGTTGTGTTTTACAATGAGGCTATGGAAGTGTAAAAAGAAAGCACATGCTACTATAACAATACATTTCAGTTATCATTAAAATTTAGTAATTGATCAGATTTATTGAGTGCTTATGCTATGTGCCCAAAACTATGCTAAATACTTTACATGCCTGATCTCATTTAATCTTTATAATAACCCTATGAGACAGAGACTCTTTTTAGCCACATTTTACAGATTAGGAAACTGAGTCACAGAGAAGGTAAGTAACTTGTCCAAAGTCAAATATTTGTGTAAATCCAGAATTCAACCCCTGACAATCTGAATCCATATTCCTTATTCTTAACCACAGTACAATACTTCCAGTGATATGAGAAAATGGAAACTAAGAAACCATAAGAAAAGAAGATCATGTCCTTTCCTGAAAAAGAAAGAGAATCTAAAGTAAGAATCTTATATATCTAGTTCCCCTGAAGACTGACTACAATATACATCCTACCCTTGGGCTCATATAAAATTTCCATATTCTTAAAACCAAATGTGCCAAATAAACATAATTAATATGTGCACTTCTATATGCTTAACAAATTGCTTTACCTATGATTCCTTCTAACCTGTCTTAATATATTCAAATTTAAAGAATCACGAAAGAAAAAAAGTACTTTCCATAAGTTTTTGTTTTAAAAAAGTCACCACGGTACTCTTTGTTTCAGGGACACCATGATTTTGAACTTCAAATTAGGTTTATAATTATCAAAATTACAATTGTTTTTAATTATCAAAGAGGTAAAAAGTACTTGCCAAGGGACTCAATTACAAATATTTTTTTCAGTAGCTATTATTGCACTGCTCTAGGCACTGAGGATATAGCAATGAACCAAAAAAAAAAAAAAAAGAATTCCTGCCTTCATTGAATTTACATTCTATTTGTACAATATAAAAAAATAAATTAAATGTGGTATAGTACAAGACCCATGCCAATAGGCAGCTTCTAGGAGAATGATGCCAAACCACAGCTTCAAACTGCAAGGCCAGAGCTGACCAAGTTCATCCACATAATCACAAAAGAAAACACTCTTATGAGAACTCTCACTAAATGGGCCCACTGGTTCAGTTTTACATTTGAACTTTTTAAGAACTATTTACATATTGTGGTCATAGATAAGTCATAAATTATAATGATTATCCAAAATGAGAAGCTTATTTGCTTATGCCCATTCTAGTTGACTGATTTCCCAGATGAATTCCGTATGAGAACATAATAATATTCAGATGGAATTCATGATTTTAAACTGGACTTATAGAATAGTAATTAAAGTCTGCAATACTAATAATAGACCTATTAAATCAGTATTATTAAATTTCTATATCAGATAATACAAAATTTGAGGATTAAAAAAGAGCAAGAAAGGTTATCTCTGCATGGTTTTTAACACAAGTAAAAGTAGCATTTACATAAAAATGAGACATCCAACATTTCCTTATAAACAGATATACCTCAAATACCAAAATAGGCCACTCTATACATGTAGCTCTTTCCCACCATTGTAATACAGGGTCTGATTCCATTTATCATGCTTGATTTCTGACACTTTTCCAGTTTTCCCCTTTCCCCCTCCCCTCCTGCCCCAAATCTGGGAAAACTGATAAGGAACCTCAGATGCTCCCTCTCTTGGTGACGTCAGGAAGTTCAAAACACTCAAGCCCTGACCCATGCACACAGGATCTCTCATCCCAGCCTGACTCCTAACCACAATAAAACCCCAACCCAGTCTCCTTTCCCTGCTCTCTCAACCCATTTTTGGACCTGCTTAGGAACCTATCTGCTCCCCCCAGATAGCCACTTTATTTGAGTGATAAGCCTTTTCATACCTTTTTGGAGGAAGTATGGTACCATCTTGACATCTGAAGTAAATTTTGGGTGGGGTATCCATCTCTCCTTTTCAGGGTGACCATAACAATTGACACAGCAAGCATGTCTAGATGATAAACAGTACCACTGGTGGGGGTGGGGGGAGGGGTCTTTCTTCTCTTGCTTTGGCTTGCTAACCAGCTCTGCTGCCTGCTGACTAGCTTGTACTTTGAGTTGTGGTACTTTTTGGGCTGCATTTGCTGGGTCCTCTCTCAAGCTTCTGCTATGGATTCAACTGACCTACATCAGAAGTTTCACTATTTGGCGTTTAGGACAGGAGTATGGAATTGGGGCCTTCCTTAAAGTGGCTGTGGATCATGTGTCTTGACCTGGGCATAGCTGTGAATCATGTCTTGATTCTAGCATATACAGCCACTGACACTAAGCTCAGGGTGTGTGTTTCAATGAGGAATTGGCCCTTTCTATAGAGTGCTCAGGAGAAAGACCAATATCCTGTACAACAGGCAGGCCCACTGGGTGATCTCTTGTGTGGAGAAAAAGCAGTTACTATGTGGCATGCTGAGGTCACACTCCTAAAAGTAGATGGCTGAAACTAGGACACTATCAACTGCCTTTGCTAACACTGCTGCCTATACCTCTGTCAACAACAAGCTCTTTACCCTTAGGATTATAGAGAAAAACACCCATGGCCCCCCCATGACACAGCCAAGGGGTTAATCCAAAGCCAACATAAACCTGGGTTCCTTAAACTCTATAAAGCAACCATTGACATGGAGGAGAACCCTAATCTTTAAGATACTGACCTGAGGCTTCTGAAAGAAGAAACATAAATATGAGCAGCACACAGAAGACCTCCTTCCCACTGAGGTTTACCCAAGGGCAACAAAAACAAACTGAAAACTGATACAGGAGATGGAAACAAAAAAACTGAAACAGAGGTACACACTTTGACTAATTAGAAATTCACATTTTACTAAAAGAATTTATACAACAAAAAAATTAAAGAGAACTGATTGGTTTTTATGCCTCTACAATGTAGGTTCTGAATCAACTTTAACATATATCGAAATGCACCAATTGCCAGACTCTCATGGCCTCAGTCAATTTGAGGACTCAAATGACAGTTAAACTAGGGGATCCTACTAAATTTAAACAAAGTACTTTCTATAGTCATAGGAAAGTTACAAAATATAAAATAGAGGTAAATATCTATGCCTCACCTTAACCACCAGAACTATTGCCTTGCCTAAATTTCCCATAGCCATGATGTCCATTGCCCATAATACCTTATAGTGGTCATGGATACTCTGACCCAAAGAGTAATAAATTAAAATTAAATTAAGTCTTTGGCACTTGCAATTGGCTTGATAGAAAGGGACTCCATAGACTCCTTCCCCTTCAAGGACTGTTATAAGACCAATTTAGAAAAAGGGTGGTAATGACCATTGTTCCTCCATCAACAGCCAAATTTGGCCTTTTTCTAAACCTAGAAGAATGAATGGCACTTCACAGTGGATTACTGTAACCTTAACATTGTAGTCTCACCCATTAAGGTCCCCACACCCAATATTATTAAAATTATTGATTTCATCTAATCAGCCATTGGTGTATATTTTGCTTTTATAGATTTGGTCAATATGTTCTCTTCAGTGCCTATTTCAACAGCCTCTCAGTCACAGTTTACAGTTTGCCTTCACCTTTGAAGGGACACTATATACCCTTACCTGGTTACCCATGGTTGAGTAATTCAACAGCCCTGCCATGACACACAATCTTTGCAGCAAGATCTAAACTTCATCCAACTTTCTCTAGGAGCAAGTATTACATCACACTGACATCCTCCAAGGAGATTCAGTTTACACTCTTAGTCAAGACATACAAACATTCACAAATGAGTTCACAAAAATGGGATGGGCATTGCCCCACACATAGTACAAGACCCCACCACCTCAGTTAAATTCCTGAAAATTATTTGGTAAGCCAAGAGTCACTCCATCCCTGACACTGCCAAGAAACATTTGTTAACCCTCATCACTCAGTGTTAAAATAAGCCCAGCGTATTTTATGTCTTTCTGGATGCAGGAGGTACCATATTCCTCACAAATTTTACTAAAGCCCATTTATGCTGTTACTTATAATTCAGCCCATCATAAATGGAAACTCCTATAACAGAAAGCTCTAGAATCTGTCCAAAATGCAATACAAAAGGCACTTCTACTAGTGCCCCCTGCTTTCCTGAGACTTCTTCACTGTAAAGACTTCAGAAACTTTCTCTCATGTTTCCTGGAATCTCTGGACCACCGATAATGGACATAAATTACCCATGGACTGTGATGCAAGAAACTGCCCTCCTCAGTTACATTCCATCAGAATGGCATTTTCTGGATGTATTCTGTGCTCTCCTGAAAAGATAAGCTCTCACAGGACCTGAGTCCAAGATCCTCCACACTCAGCTGCCTTGGGTCATGTAAACACACCCTGCAAAATCAGCAGGGCCACTGAGGCCTCCTTGCTACAGGGCAGAGTCAAACCCGGGCCCCCGGCAAATCCTACCTGCAGGAAGAAGTGGCCTCCCCTATTTCAACCTCACCCCATTTCCACTTCTTCCCTGCTTCTAGGTAAGCTGATAAGAAAGCCCCAGATGCTCTCTGATTTGGCACCAGCAGGACATTCAAATCACACAAGCTCTGGACCATGCAGATAGAAACTCTCACCCCAGCCCTACCCCTAACCATAATAAAAGCCTAAGCCAGTCTCTCTTCCCTGCTTTCTCATGACAATTTTGGACCTGCTTAGGAACATGTCCTGCTCTCCCCCAGAAAACTCCATTATATGAGCAATATGCCTTTTCATACTCTCTTGGTGCGTGAGTGGCACCATAAGTCTCAACATACAAACCACATTTGGGGTGAGTGTCCATCTTCCCTCTGCAAGCTAAGCACAACACCCCTCTACATTAATGAATTAAACACGTCACAGTTTTTATTTTAAATCTTTTTTGAATTATGGCTTAGTTACCATTTTGAATACCCAAAATTCCATATGCAGGAGTTAGAGCCCTACCTCAGTTCTGATGATCTGAGAACATACACATATGACACTTTTCCAAAGTGTTCATGTAACAAACATTTACTGAATACATACTATAAGTCTGGAATTCTGCTACACACCAAGGACACAGTGGAGCTTGGGAAAGACAGATATTTATCAAAACCATTTCAGGAAGTGCCAATTTTCAACTGTGACAAGTTCCAGGGAAGAAAAGTCTATTATATTGTGTGGACCTAGACACATCCTAGACAGTGAGGAAGATTAAGGAATTGATACCTGAGCTGAAAGCTGAAGAATGAGTAGAAGTGAACTCGATAGAAAGGGAAGCGAAGAAAATTCCAGGAAGGACTAACATAGGACAGAGGGAGCAAGAGAAATGTGAGGGACTGAAAAGTCAGAGTAATCAATACCATCAAAGGGTTTCAGGGTAAGCATGACATTAGCAGATTTATGTTTTAAAATGATCGCTCTGGGTCAGTATGAATTGAAGAAGGTTGAGTAGTTGAAGATCAAGTGTCAATAACCAAATATCAGGACTATTGATTAAAATTATGAACATATGTATTTCTTCCCTTTCTTTACCCTCCAAATTTAGGAGGACATAGTCACTTCATGGGACTGTATATACCTCAGTTTGTGTTTTCTCCCAAGTTTAGGAAATAAGTTCAGAGAACCTCATCTTCTGAAATGGAAGTTAAAAAAAATTACTCAAAATTAATGAGATTCACCATTTATAGAAATAATATCTTAAGTACAATTCTCTACTGCAATGAAAATTAAACCTCATTTATTTTGCAGTAATCGAAAATTTATAGACAGCAGATGTTTAGTTGGCCTAAAGAAACCTTGAACTTGACTGTTCCCAATTAGTTTGGAAATTCAACTGCTAAAGTATATTAATACCCTAGAAGGGGAAAAAAGGTTTCAATACCCACACAAGAATCTGAATAGTTTAATATATTTGGTTTCTGTGCAGAAAAGAGTCAATAGCAGGCCTGAGACTGCTATCCTTAAAAAGCCCTGCTTGAAAGTTTGGCCATTGGCTGGAGTATGGATACTTGGATTTGAGGCACGTTCCCACCATTGCCAAAATTGATAATAGCCCCAGAACTGTTTGCACAAACAATGTGGTTTATGCTGAACACCTGCTTTCCTTCTGAGACTCTCAAATTTTGGTACATGCCAGGCAGACATCACTATATGACGAGACTCCAAAAAAAATCTTGGGCAATGAGTCTCCAGCAAGCTTCCCCAGTAGCCATGTTGTCACAATTTGCTGCTGGAGGAATTAGGCATGTCCTCTGAGACTTCACTGGGAGAGGACTCCCAGAAGCTTGGGTCTGATTCCCTTCAGACTTCACCCCATGTGCCTTTTCCTTTGCTGACTGTGCTTTGCATCCTTTCACTGTAATAAATCTTAGCTGTGAGTATGACTGTATTCTGAGTCCTGTGAGTCTTCCTAGTCAATATCAAAACCTGGGTATAGTCTTGGTGACCCTGACATGCTTTTCATATTTTATCAGTAAAACAATAGGAAAGAATGATTATATAATTTATTCCTATTTTTAAATTCTTATACTTAATAATTATTAAAAAATATTAACACATATCATTTGCCTAGTCATATTTAAAAGTAATTAAGGAATGTTTCTATAAGATACTGTATTCCTGGTGCTCACTGATTCAAGCTTCATTGCTAAGTTTTTCTCCTACATATTCTCTATAAATTTTTCCAAGTATATACACCCTGTTTTATATATATATATATATATATATATATATATATATATACACACACACACAAATATAAATCTAGATGGGACATAGACATACATATGCATATACATTTCAAAAGAGAAGGAATAGAGACAGAGTTCTAACAGCAGATTTCTCTGACAGTAGATCAAGAAAAACTTTTTGATTATGACAGCATAATGCAAGTGGTCCTTGTACACACTAATTAAATATGGAATTTTATTTTTTAAAAAAAAAATATTTTTCATTACATAGGGCTTTCTGGCTTCCAGCATGTGCTCACACATTTGATTCTCAATGAGATGAGCTTGGCAGGCATGGTTTAATGAAAAAAGAATCTAAGTCTGTAAGGGCTCACATGATACCTAGCAGGCAAGTTTCTGAAATTATCACTTGCGTATCTTATTCAATGTTTACTCTCCATCTAAAGCCAGACTCTACCAGACTTGAGTGAGCAGTTATATTTCAAGATCATAGTGCATTTTAGAATCCTTAGATGGTGCCAAATATAATGGGGAGAAATGTAATTAAATCTTAAAATAGAAGAAAAACAGCATATTATTAGCAACGGGTTAAAAGATTATTGTTTCATGGGCTTCCCTGGTGATGCAGTGGTTGAGAGTCTGCCTGCCAATGCAGGGGACACGGGTTCGAGCCCTGGTCTGGGAGGATCCCACATGCCGCGGAACAACTAGGCCCATAAGCCACAACTACTGAGCAGGCGCGTCTGGAGCCTGTGCTCCGCAACAAGAGAGGCCACGATAGTGAGAGGCCCATGCACCGCGATGAAGAGTGGCCCCCGCTTGCCACAACTAGAGAAAGCCCTCGCACAGAAACAAAGACCCAAAAGTCAAAAATAAATAAATAAATAAATAAAATTTTTTAAAAAAGATTATTGTTTCAGTGCCTATCATTGTAATACATTATGCCAGAATTTTAAGATTTTTTTTTAACATTTTATTGGAGTATAATTGCTTTACAATGGTGTGTTAGTTTCTGCTTTATAACAAAGTGAATCAGTTATACATATACATATGTTCCCATATCTCTTCCCTCTTGCATCTCTCTCCCTCCCACCCTCCCTATCCCACCCCTCTAGGTGGTCACAAAGCACCGAGCTGATCACCCTGTGCCATGTGGCTGCTTCCCACTAGCTATGTACGTTATGTTTGGTAGTGTATATATGTCCATGCCACTCTCTCACTTTGTCACAGCTTAACCTTCCCCCTCCCCATATCCTCAAGTCCATTCTCTAGTAGGTCTGTGTCTTTATTCCCATCTTACCCCTAGGTTCTTCATGACTTTTTTTTTTCCCTTAGATTCCATATATATGTGTTAGCGTGTGGTATTTGTTTTTCTCTTTCTGACTTACTTCACTCTGTATGACAGACTCTAGGTGCATCCACCTCACTACAAATAACTCAGATTCGTTTCTTTTTATGGCTGAGTAATATTCCATTGTATATATGTGCCACATCTTCTTTATCAATTCATCTGTTGATGGACACTTAGGTTGCTTCCATGTCCTGGCTATTGTAAATAGAGTTGCAATGAATATTTTGGTACATGACTCTTTTTGAATTATGGTTTTCTCAGGGTATATGCCCAGTAGTGGGATTGCTGGGTTGTATGATAGTTCTATTTGTAGTTTTCTAAGGAACCTCCATACTGTTTTCCATAGTGGCTGTAACAATTTACATTCCCACCAGCAGTGCAAGAGTGTTCCCTTTTCTCCACACCCTCTCCAGCATTTATTGTTTCTAGATTTTTTGATGATGGCCATTCTGACCAGTGTGAGATGATATCTCATTGTAGTTTTGATTTGCATTTCTCTAATGATTAATGATGTTGAGCATTCTTTCATGTGTTTCTTGGCAATCTGTATATCTTCTTTGGAGAAAGGTCTATTTAGGTCTTCTGCCCATTTTTGGATTGGGTTGTTTGTTTTTTTCTTATTGAGCTGCATGAGCTGCTTGTAAATTTTGGAGATTAATCCTTTGTCAGTTGCTTCATTTGCGAATACTTTCTCCCATTCTGAGGGTTGTCTTTTGGTCTTGTTTATTGTTTCCTTTGCTGTGCAAAAGCTTTGGAGTTTCATTAGGTCCCATATGTTTATTTTTGTTTTTATTTCCATTTCTCTAGGAGGTGGGTCCAAAAGGATCTTGCAGTGTTTTATGTCATAGAGTGTTCTATGTTTTCCTCTAAGAGTTTGATAGTTTCTGGTTTTACATTTAGATCTTTAATCCATTTTGAGCTTATTTTTGTGTATGGTGTTAGGGAGTGTTCTAATCTCATACTTTTACATGTACCTGTCCAGTTTTCCCAGCACCACTTATTGAAGAGGCTATCTTTTCTCCACTGTATATTCTTGCCTCCTTTATCAAAGATAAGGTGACCATATGTTCATGGAGTATCTCTGGGTTTTCTATCCTGTTCCATTGATCTATATTTCTGTTTTTGTGCCAGTACCATACTGTCTTGATTACTGTAGCTTTGTAGTATAGTCTGAAGTCAGGGAGCCTGATTCCTCCAGCTCCATTTTTCGTTCTCAAGATTGCTTTGGCTATTTGGGGTCTTTTGTGTTTCCATACAAATTGTGAAATTTTTGGTTCTAGTTCTGTGAAAAATGTCAGTGGTAGTTTGATAGGGATTGCATTGAATCTATAGATTGCTTTGGGTAGTAGAGTCATTTTCACAATGTTGATTCTTCTAATCCAAGGACACAGTATATCTCTCCATCTATTTGTATCATCTTTATTTTCTTTCATCAGTGTCTTATAATTTTCTGCATACAGGTCTTTTGTCTCCTTAGGTAGGTTTATTCCTAGATATTTTATTCTTTTTGTTGCAATGGTAAATGGGAGTGTTTTCTTAATTTCAGATTTTTCATCATTAGTGTATAGGAATGCCAGAGATTTCTGTGCATTAATTTTGTATCCTGCTATTTTAGCAAATTCATTGATTAGCTCTAGTAGTTTTCTGTTTCAATGCCTATCATTATATTACATTATGCCAGAATTTCAAGATGTTTTGAAATTTCTTTATAGGACACAATTTAGTAAAGAGCATCAAATCTTGAACACATTTCCCTTGTAAGATTTTAATTCAACACTGGGAATTGCACATTATTTCAGTCAGTTTCTAAATGATCTGCCTTATAAGAATCCAGGAGGAAGCCATCACTTTAATTTCTCCTCAAGAATTTCAAAGACAGTTCCAGAAAATAAGAAATGACAGATGTGTCAGGAGTTTAATTTTCTATTCCATGTTAGGAAAGCATACTGAAGAATTCTGTATTCTATATTATGAGTATAACTGAAGACCATTTCCATAGTGAGAATGAATTCCTTAAGAGTCTGATATGGCTGTCCCTGAACATTTACCAATATCGTGTCAAATGATTATAGGTCCTGCATGTGAGAAATATACACTCCCAAGGCAAGGCATTGTAAATCCAATTTACCTGGCTTTACTTGGTAGCATGTTTTCAATGGATTTGATGGATTACTTTCCCTGATTTTTGCAAAAAGCATTTTATGTCCAATAGTAACACATTGTGAATGTCACAATTTGTCTTATCAGTTGTGATAACATAAAACCCACGATGAACCAGAAATGAGAAGGAGGTTTTATCACACTGTTCCTCACATATTAGTTCTCCTGGGGGTGGCAAAATGTAAATATCTTCTTTTCAGAATATTAAAAACTTTTTGAAAAAGTTATATAGATAGTATTATTCTCAGGTCTTTAAGATAATTTTCCCATCTGTCAGCAAAATTAATTACAAGGTAAGGTTTGCCCTAAAAGACATTTAGGCCAGCCTTGGAGATTGTGTATGGCTAGACTAAGAGTCTTCAGAGATTCTCAAAGAATGTTATTCTCACACAGGAGGGGAAAAAAAAGAAGCATAAAACAATATTGATATGGATCTTCCCACGTTACCTAAGAGCAAGCGTCTCTGACCCTCATCTGACCGCTGTCTGCCTCTCTAGCCTTACTGCCTTCCCATCCTTACCTCACATTTTGTTTTAACAACCTAAATTGCTTATGATATCCCACAATACCATGTTCTCTCTCCCTTCTTCTTTCCTCGTGCAATTTCTTCTACCTAAAGTCCTTTTCCCAGATACTTCTACTTTTTAACCTATTTTTATATTAATACTTTGTTTCACTTAAGATATAAATTCATCTTAGAAGCCTCATCAGACCACTCCTGCCAGATCCAGACTAGGAAAACTGCAGCTCCAGTATGCTCCCAAGATACCATAGGCATATTTCTGCCACTCTCTTTACCTTACAATTACAAATATCTGTAACCCACTGTAACAATGGAGTTCTTGAAGAAGGGAATACTTCTTACTCATGTTTATATCCCCAGCACTTACACAGTACCAGCCACAATGGTAGGCATACAATAGATATCTGCTGAATGAATACCAACTCCCAGATAAGGTATTGTTTCAGTCAACCTAGCTTTATGTCTTAATTTGAGTCCTTCATGAATAACAATGACTATGTAGTACAGGCTAAGTCCATGTTTCAACGATACTCATTTTATTAAGAAACAAGACTATACATAATTCTAAACATAGTAACATTCTATTATAGCTCTACAAGATCTCTAAATTTGCTTTTTGAGAGAAGCAAAACTTGAAAATTTAACTAAATTCTCCATATATTGAAAATTTCAACCTCCATTATGAGTTTGTAGTGCACCTAAAGGTTGCCCACCATCACCCCACTGAACTTTTGTTAAGTTTAAACATAAAGATCCCAATTAAATCCTAATGGGAAGAGCAAAGTCACATTCCAGGACCCATGTGAAGTCTAATTTCTTTGTATCTACTGCCCACACTACCAGATACATCATTTATGCATCATTAAAATATTTTCAATGAGGTAAAATTTGGTTATAATAAAATAATAAAGTAATCATTGTGAAAAAACCACATGGCAGTAATATGCGTGCAGGGCCATCAAGATGAATCTACATTATGCCCACACCTGAAATGGAAAGCCCTATTACATTAGCCAATGTTTATCAAGCTTTAATCGCACTGAAATAACTTATAAAACTCTGTTAGAATCTAGGCTCTCTTTTCTCCAGCACCTGTCTTTGTAGGTAAACACTATCCATTTTTTTTTTTTTTTTTTTTTTTTTTGTGGTACGGGGGCCCATCTCACTGTTGTGGCCTCTGCAGAGCACACGCTCCATTCGCGCAGGCTCAGTGGCCAAGGCTCACGGGCTCAGCCGCGCAGCGGCATGTGGAATCTTCCCAGACCGGGGCACGAACCCGTGTCCCCTGCATCGGCAGGCAGACTCTCAACCACTGCACCACCAGGGAAGCCCCACTATCCATTTTATAGTAAGAGAAGCTGATATATTTTTATGAAGGAAATTATTCACATTGGGATGTTCACTAAAAATGCAAGGAAACAACTGCCTTTTCATTGTGTACCACATTAAAAACATGAAATATATAGGAACTTTCTTATTTTGTACTCTTATTTTGTACTTTGTAAGAAGATAAATGCAACTCTTTTGGATTTTATTTTATGAAAAACCACATGCATAATTTTCAGACTAAAATTAAAATGATATGCTCATAGAATAATTCTGAATTGTCAGAACTGAAAATAATCAGTCATAGTTCGGGAAAAAGTATTTCTCAGTTTTTATCTTTAAGGGATCATAAAAAAGACTAAATTCATACAGTATGGTTGATTACAAAATGCATTTCCCATTGAGGACTGTATTTCTTTTTGAAGGTTATTCATTTCTTTTTAAAATGGGAGATTAAGCATGTGAAATATCAGTGTATGAGTTACCATATGATTTTAATTGTACCACTTAAAGAAAATATCATATAACATATTAAGAGTTTGGTTTATTCATCTCTAAGAAAATATTCGTAAAGAATGTGAGGTACCTATGCCTATCCTGATAACCTACTGTTTGCTGCTCATTTTTAGAATAGACTATCTCTACTAATTTTATCTCAGGATTATTTTTGTGAATATTCTGCTTGCTATGCAAGTGAGGAACCATGAGGATTATTGAAATTATTGATTTATATCACTCTCCAACCTAATACTTAAATAGATCAAAGTTAATACATTACCTCTGTACTAAGGAAATTGTACTTGTACAAGTTCACCTTACTAATTCCTAACTATAAAACTAATTTATAAATTATTTCTTTAAAACCACCCTTCATTTATCACCTTTATTTTTACACAATTTAAATTTCAGCAAAACGTTACTACTTCAGGGATTTTAATCCTAAAATATTGTATAACATCTAGTCAACATTTTTCACCTCTAGTTTTATTGGCAATTATAAAGTCTCTGCACTTTTAAATACTTGCTCATTCTACTTTCTGTTTTATTAATGACCTTTTCTATCTACTCAAAAATGAATGGCAATTTAACAGCCCTGGGAAAAGTGGTCCAAAAATCTAAAGCTAACATGACTAGAAAAGACATGCTGAAGGAATATCACAATTTTAGTTCCATATGAGCATTTTATCAGAAAAGATGAATTGATAAGCTTTAGAATCTTCAACCAAGACCAATGCTGACAGAAAGTCAAAATGCAAGAGAGGATTTTTAATAGCCTAATGTATTATCCTGGTGATTGAAATGATTTCTATAGTATGTCCTGTAATTGCACTGGAGATATTTAAGATACATATTTATTATCATCCCTAAAGAGCTTGTTACCGTTGTGTCGAAGTAGAACTGCCAGACAAAATACCTGCAATATTTAAGACACACTTACACTAAAAAGTTATTTGTTGTTTATTTGAAATTCTCATTTAACTGGACATCTGTATTTTTATTTGCTAAATCTTGTAACTTATGTTGAAGCATAATTAAAGGGATACTAATCATTTTCCCTCACATTTAAGTTGAAGAAACTCTTGACTCTAACTGCTATAGAAATTCATGTTCTTAGACAGGACTAGCTACATAATATGCGTGTGTGTGTGGGGGGGTGTCATGCAAAATGTAAACACAGGACTGTTGAACCTAGTGGCAGGGCAGGAATAAAGACGCAGACATAGAGAAGGGACTTGAGAAACGAGGCGGGGAGGGGGAGGGGAAGCTGAGTTAAAGTGAGATAGTAGCATTGACATATATACACTACCAAATGTAAAATAGATAGCTAGTGGGAAGCAGCTGCATAGCACAGGGAGATCAGCTTGGTGCTTTGTGACCACCTAGAGGTGTGGGATAGGGAGGGTGGGAGGGAGACGCAAGAGGGAGGAGATATGGGGATATATGTATACATATAGCTGATTCACTTTGTTGTACAGCAGAAACTAACACAACATTGTAAAGCAATTATACTCCAATAAAGATATTTTAAAAAAGGAAAATGCAAACACAGGACCCCTTTTCAACAATTATTATTTCAAGATGGCAGTAGTAGAGCATTAAGCCAAGTGCCCATGAAACCAGTCCCGTTCTTAGAAGTTTAGAATCCCAGACATTAGGTTATGTATGAATCAAGTGCTCTTACATGACAGAGAAACATAAATGGGTTCATTTTTTACTGGAACTGGTCTATACCAGGGGTCACCAAACTTTGTCTATAAAGGGCCATATAGTAAATATTTTAGGTTTTGAGGACCATACAGTTTCTGTTACAACTGTTAACTCTGCTATACATAAACAAATGAGCATGGGCTGTGTTCCAAAAAAACTTTTTTTACAAAGAAGCTGGTGGACCAAATGAGACCCACGGTCCATAGTTTGCTGACCCCTGGACTATACTACAAACATGAGCAAAATTACCAGTTAGATTTGTTTAGATTCCACACAAATATAACCCCTAAGGTAGAAACTTGGATTATACTCATTTCCCCAGGACATTAAAACATTTTTGCAAAAGTATATAACAGAATTTATTTCTTTTAACGTATGTATCTTTACACTAAATTCAACCATTTAGTTTAATCAAACTTCTGCCCCAGTCTTCCAGGTCTTCTAAAAATATATATCAGGGAATGCATAATGAGAAATATAATAAATGTTCCTTTTATCTTCCTCCCCTTTTTAATTTTTATTTACTTTCATATGCTTTTTTGTTGGTTAAAAAAAAAGTCAAAGGAAAGAACATAAAGAAAGGCATAAAGATGTGACTCTCTTGGTCTGTCCTTACTGGGGTGAGGGCTGTGTAACAGGCCATGCAGGGCTGATGATGAGACTGTTCATGTCTACAAGTCTCAAAGACCTCCTTGGGAGTCCAAGGGTTTTCACATAATGCAGGCCCTTTAATAGTAGATAGGTGAAACAGTTATTATTCCCATCTTAAAGATAAGGAAACTGAGACCCAAAGAGGTTAAATGTCTTCCAAGTATCATATGTCAGAAATAGAAAGGCCAGGTTTACATTCCAATCTTCTGAGCTCTTGGTATCACAGAAAATGCAGAAAGTAGAGCCACAGCCCTTGTTTCTGAGTAGCCAATAGTCAAATATGGACAAAGAACCGAACACAAAGACCCAAGGAAAAAAACCATACATTTAACTAATTTGGGTTACTCAGAAATCCATATATAACCTAAGTACTCAGTGAAGTCGGAATAATTGATGGTTATATAAGGTCTACAGGAATAATTGAAAGTTATGGTATGGGGAAGAACTCGTTTAAAAACATTCTAGTGAAAAATAAATTTTCTGAATAACTGCCACAAAGATTTGGCTGAATAGGTATGTCTCAGCTATTTTGTTTCTTCCAGGCATGAATCTCCCTCCCCAGAGAGCATTCTCTGAAAGTTGACACAATAGTGACAAACAAGTGCTTGGCAATGTTTAGAATCATATTATATACAATCTTTAAAATTTTCCTTTCACTCCACATTATACTTGTAAAATTCATCCACGCTGTTGCATGCAACTCAATTCATCATTTTTACTATTGTATAATATTTCACTGAGTAAATAAACCACAATTTATCCCTTGCCTATTAATGGGAAAAAAAGAGCACGATGTTTTTCAAGCAGGCTCGATTTCTTCTGATCCACATTTTGGTGGTGGGTTTTCAAGGTAATCCTTACCCCCAAGTCTGAAAAGAAGTGGAAAGATGCCACCTTGTACTGCAAACTGGGAAGAACTATTTCTTACCCATCTGGTTTAGCATGTATCTGCACTAGGCACCTTCTAGAGCAACAACAGATTTTTCTGACCATTTCACTTTGACCTGGTTTTCCTAACCTACCTTTGTGGCAGTCATTGCAAGAACCAAAAAAGAGATGCTTGGAAACCCAGGATATGGTATTGTGCCTCGCAAGGTGTGTGCCTTCCTTCTGAGTTATGCATTCTAGGTGATGCTGATTTTAGATATGATGGGGGGAAATGAAAGGAGGAATAAAACATAATTGGCGAGGTCTTTTCCTTTATAACCAAGAAGAATATGTAAAATGTCTGTCCTCTCAATCATAATATGTATCAGAGTGAAGCTGCTTGGTATGATAAAAAAAAATGAAACTTCAGAGTACCTGCACTCAAATGCAGGGCTCACAATGTATTAACTATGCATCCTTGAACTTGATCTTTCAGTGATTCCATTACTTTATATGTAAAATGGGAAAAATAGTATCTCCATTTCAGAGTTGATATATGGAGTCATAAAGATAAGAAATTAATATAAAGATTTTGATACATATTATTTGCTCAATAAGTAGTATTTTCACTATCATCTTTTGAGTAATAAACAATAATATTCTTACCAAAAAATATTCCAAAATTCAAAATAGATTATATTCAAAATTCTCAATTGAATTTGATGTATATTATAATGTTACTTACAAAATATGAACCATTTCTGTTTTATGTCCGTATTAGATATTTGGTTTTCACTGTCATTTCCTTTAATATAATATCTTGAGTGCTTTTATCTAAACCATGAATATCTAGCCCAAATTCTTCAATAATAAACCCTATATTAAAACAAATCGTTGATCCTCTGATAAATGTATTAACAAGATAATTTGTTTTCTTTTTCAAGCAATTGAACAATAAATCAACTTTTCCATTTAAAATCACCATTGTTGCTTTGTGACCACCTAGAGGGGTGGGATAGGGAAGGTGGGAGGGAGATGCAAGAGGGAGGGTATATGGGGATATATGTATACATATAGCTAATTCACTTTGTTATATAGCAGAAACACAACATTGTAAAGCAATTATACTCCAATACAGATGTCAAAAAAATAAGTAAATAAAAATAAAAATTATAAATAAATAAAATCACCATTGTCAGTTTTCTTATTTATATGAATTTTTATTTACTGATCCCAGAGTTAATCCTCTAGTTCTCAAAACTTATAATACTCTAGAAACACTGCCTTGTAAATTAAGGGAGAAATTACAATATTAGAGTTAAATCAACAATCTCTAAGACCTTTTTAGGAAATCCAACTCTTTGTAAGAAAATTTTCATCCATCTTATTTACTTCATAAAGTGGGCAGTTATTCTCACACATTTCCTGAAAGCCATGCAGCAACAAATTAGGAGGAAAGAGAAGAATCAAGACCAAAAAAATCATACCAGGTCACCGCTCCTCTACTCTGGTGCTACATTCATTTTCCGGGAAAATAATCTGGATTAAATCATATTATTCCTATAATTTAAATTAATGCTATACAAGCCTTCAATCACCAAATCCATGTTTCCTGCACAAATTCACCCATATATCAAAGAACCAGGTCTTAGACTCACACATTAAGATGAACTGAGATTACAGGGCACCTCCTCACTTTCTAGATAAAGAAATAGAGGCCTTAGAACAGAGGTCCCCAACCCCCGGGCCATGGACTGCTATGGGATCGCGGCCTGTTAGGAGCCGGGCCGCACAGCAGGAGGCGAGCGGCGGGCAAGCAAAGCTTCATCTGCCGCTCCCTGTCGCTCACATGATCACCTGAACCATCCCATCCCCCACATTACTCGCATTGCCGCCTGAACCAACTGCCCCCCCATTCCGTGGAAAAATTGTCTTCCACAAAACCGGCTCTTTGTGCCAAAAACGTTGGGGACCACTGCCTTAGAAGGAAGGAGTTTTATCTGAGTCTCACACATTCCTGTCAATCACTCTCGCCTGATCAAAAGGGATATTCATTTGGAAATTCAGTATTCCTAATTCTTATCAAAAGTATGCTTTGTTTGCACAGACTCCCTGGTGTTAGAGGTTAGGACAGGGAGGGCTCCTGGGTGCCCACAATGTTTAGCTTCCTGATCTAGCTACTGGTTATACGACTGTGTTCACCTCATGAAAATCCATCAAACTGCACACTTAGGATCTGTATACTTCTCTGTATACATGTTATATTGCATTAAAATGTAGTAAGATGAGTTCCTACTTTCTGTTCAGTGGTAATTGACATATATCACTTAGTAGTGAAAAGCCACTTATCTTTTATTGAATATCCTCTATTTACAAAGTCCAGTGATTTGTACTGAAAATATAAACATAAATGAGGTAAAAATCTCTGCCCTCAAGCATCTCACAATCTATGGAGAGACAGACAAGTAAATAGTTGCAATGCTTTGAACAAGGTACTGACAGCTGAATAGAAAAGTTGCTGCGGGGCCCCAGCACCTGAGGCAGAGGGGTGCAGGTGAAAAGTGCGCTGAGGAAAAGTTTCAGAAAGAGGAGATGCTTGATTTGTGTCCTCTGTTAATTTCCCATTGCTGCTATAACAAATTATCACGAGCATAGTACCTTAAAACAACATATATTTATTAGCTTACAGTTCCTGGGGGTCAGAAGTCCACAGTCAGTCTCACCAGGCTAAAGTTAAGGTGTTGGCACAGATGGCTCCTCCTGGAGGCTCCAAGGGGGAATCTGTTTCCTTACCTCCTCCAGATTCTAGGGCCTCCTGCATTCATGGCCGCCTTTCTCCATCTTCAAAGTCAATAGCAATGTAGGGCCTTCAAATCTCTCTCTCTCTGACCTCTGCTTCAGTTATCACATCACTTTCTGCTGACTCTGACCCTCCTCCCTCCCTCTTATAAGGACCCTTGTGATTATATTGGGCCCACCTGAACAATACAGGATAATAGCCTCATCACAAGATTCTTAATTTAATTAATCTGTAAAGTCTGTTTTCCCATGTAAGGTACCATAGTCACAGGTTCTGGGAATTAGGATGTGGATATTTGGGGTTGGGGGATATTATTCAGTCTACCACATGTCCTGAAAGATGAGTAGATGTTAGCCATTTGGACAAGAGGTAAGAGCATATGACTGGAAGTGGGATTCAGACATTTAGTCCTGTACTTTCATAAGGCTGGATAGAAATGAAGGTCAGATTATAAAATGATTAATAATGCCAAGCTAGAAAATTCATATCCCAAAATGAAACACAGAAGAATTTCAAGCAGAAGAGTGATGCAATCTGATATGTATTTTAAAAATATTTTAACAGATATGCATAACCTAGAATTAGAGGGATTCAGAAAAAAACTAAAAGAAAGAAGGCAAAGGGGCTATTGTGATGGTTCAAGCAGAGGTCTGAACTACAACGGGCCGTGGGGAGATGGAAAAACAAACGCAGGTTGAAGAGATATTTAGGAAGTAAAATTAATAGAATTTGAAGAGATATGGGTGTAAAAGAAAGTGAGAAAGAAGGGGAATAGTGAATGATGGTGCCATTAACCAAAATTGGGACTCCAGAAAAAGGAAGAGACTAGTGGGTAAAGACAAGAGGTTCAGTTTCGGACATGTTGAATTCCAGGTGCCTAGAAGACTTAATTGTGAGAATATTAAGTTGCTGATCATACATCTGGTCTATTCTACACACAACCACCAGAGGAACCTTGCTAAAATGTTAAAGCATATCTCTTTGCTTGTCAAAACCCCAAACAACTGCAATCTCATTCAAAGTAAAATCCCAAATCCTCACAATAGTCTACTAGGTTAGGCAATCTCTCAATCTCTCAATTGAGGCAAACCCTCAATCTCTCTAAACTTGTTCTTTACTCTTCCTTGCCTCACCCACCCATTCCACTCCAGACACACTGGCATGGTAGATACCTTAGGCACACTCCCACCTCAGGGTCTTTGCACACACTCTTCCCTCCACCTGAAACTCTCTTCTCCCAGATACCCACATATCTCCTGCCCTGGCGTTCTTCAGGTCTTTATTCAAATATCGCATCCTCAGTGACATCTTCCCTGACCACCTAGTTAAAATTGCTACCCCACTGCCAATCTCATTACTCTGAATCCCTGTTTCTTGCTTTACTCAGCCCATAGCACTATTCTCTGTAAACTTACAGTATATTTGCTTGTTTATTTTCTTTCCTCCCTCCTCTACATCCCCAACCTCCTCCCAGACCCACTAGAATGTAGTAAGTTTCACAATGGCAGGCATGACTTTTGAGTCACTGCTGCATATGGAATACTGAGAACACGACCTGACAACTTGATAAATATTTGTTTCATGATTAATGCTGGAGTGCTGGAAAGAAGACCAAATGGAAGCACTGATTTAAGAGTCACTTAAGTGGAGGCTGATACAAGCATATCCACAGTGCTACAGATACACACTTTTCTGGATGTTTTTGTAACTCTTAGTTTCCAACTAAAGAAGCATAAAACTAGGAGAGAAAGTCTGTATGAAAAAGAGAAGCAAAGTGTTTAGGTACTTTAAAAAATGCTTAGAAAAACAATGCCAACCATTTGTGCTTCTTAAAATTTGTGAAATTATAACTCATTCATACAAAATCATTTTTAGTAAATAATAACATGAAATCAGAGAAGACACTGAATGGTGCAAAACCTATGCAACAAGGATTATGCGAAAGGTAAAGTTTCTTGCATTTGAGATAACTGCAATTTCCAAAATAGATTTTTAAATATATCACTGCTCATTAACACTTACTTGATCTATGGTCTCTATTTAATTATGCATCAAACGAAAAGCCAGTTCGAGTGTTTCAATTCACCATAGTTCTTAATAGCATCTTTCAGCACGAATAAGTGAAGTGCCAGCTGA
This sequence comes from Delphinus delphis, assembly GCF_949987515.2. Taxonomy (NCBI): domain Eukaryota; kingdom Metazoa; phylum Chordata; class Mammalia; order Artiodactyla; family Delphinidae; genus Delphinus; species Delphinus delphis. Next base: position 37,021,780 of record NC_082687.1, on the reverse strand, counting down.
GAAGCAACTCTAATAAAAACAGTGTCCTGTAGGAATTGTAAAGTGGCTTATGATGCTTCCAGTGAACATCAGGGAGGGACTATAAAGTACCATACAGAGTGTGTATGTGCATATTGTGATTCCTGAAAGACGTGTTGGAAAGGCAGTAAAATGTCAGCAACCAATTTAAAAGGCAGCTTTAAGAGGAAGAATCAAAGGGCTGAGCTTCCTAAGTGTCCCTGCCTTTTCTATTTTGAATTGTACATGTGATCTCTTTAAGTCTGAGAAATTTTCTTTTTAAACTTATACTGTGAAATTTGGAAAGCTCTAGATTACTCCCTAATCCTTGAACACTGACACAATATTTTCTATATAACATTTTCCAATATCTGATATTTAGGAATTTTACCCAATATGTGTCTCGATGTGCATTTTTCCTCTTTATAAACATGAATATAGTTCTCTCCAGGATATCTACTTGACATTCTAAGTCATTCCATAATCTAAATTTTCAAGCTAGTATTTGCAACCAATTTCCTGAAAAATATGACTTAAATAAATCATATCCAATAGCCTGCATAACCTGTCTCTTTTAATCCTGTGTATATGCCATAACACTAACTGTAAGAGCTCTTTATACAGCTTATATTCAAGTTTCTTTGAAGACACTGATTTGCTGAGTCCTACTGTATACATAGTTCTATACTACAAATTACAGAACACACACTGGCACAAGGGCTAATTCTTAATAAAAGGACCATATTTCTAAGTTTAATTACTTAGGCATGTGGGTCTAGCATTCAAGAGGCATGTTATATGGACCAGTAAAACAATATGTGAGTGAAGTTTAAAGCCTTTGATCAGTCCTGCCACAAACTGTATAATCTTGGGCAAGTTCACTTGATTCCTTGAGGTCTAAATTTTATTTGCAAAATGAAAGGGTAAAGTAGATGATGTTTAAGAATCTGATTAAGCCCTATGAATACATTAGCCTAAATTATTTTTAGGTATTTTGTCTCTAGTTGGTTTACATGGCCACAAGATTGGCAGAATGTATACTCTAAGATTAAACGGGCAATATTCTCTTTTACTTTGCAGACATGATTAAGAGACAGTTAAGCATATACTTTTCCATATGATTATCTTTCCATTTAAATTTGAAACTTATCATTACATAGTGATAAACATTCAAAAATAAACTGGATAATCCTAAAGTCAAATTGTTAAAGAAAACAAAAATTTATGTAATGAACATTGTTGCTTGCCTACATAGAATCTATTCTCTGCTTTTACCTTTTTATTTTTAATATTTTTATTGGAGTATAACTGCTTTACAATTGCATGTTTGCTTTTACCTTTTTAATATAACACCAACTTTTGTTAAATAATCAAAAAGTGATAACGAACACTTCAAGAGTGCCTCCGCTGCTTCTTAATAATTTACATCTAATAACTCACTAAACCTCACGGTAACTTTATGAAGTAAGTACTATTACCACCCCTACTAAAAAATGAAGACGCTGAGTTAGATTGCTCTAATTCACAGAGCAGGTAAACTGAAGAGGTGGGATTTGAGCGCAGGCAGTGAGGCTGTCTGTGCTCTTAACCATTACACCCTTACCACTCTCAGCCTGCTTGGTTGGGGGTAGTTAATTCCCTACAACTTCAAGAGGGTCTCCTGTCTAGTAAGCAAATCACAGTCATCCCAACTATCTTACCAATCATTAAATGGCATTCCTTGACAACCTTGACAGTCCGGGCTAGTGCACAACCTAAGTTGGACCAGACTAAAGGGAAGAACGTTTACTCTGTGGTAGGAAGGGAGGTCTACCCCAGAACAAAGATGTGTGTTACAGCCGATGCTGCTGGCAGCCACCTGCCAATCATGAAGGAAGCCAGTCTGAGGTCACAGCCCACATAAAGGAAGGGGGAGGAGCCAAAAGAGTCATGAAGCTGTGAAGCTGGAGCCCCCATTTCATTATGTTCTGCCTCTGCACTGTCTTTTGTTTGGACAACAAATTTCCCTTATTGTTTAAGCCAACTTGAATCTAGGTGTCTTTCTTATACCCAAAGGCATCTGATAACTATTGGCATAATTAAGTACCTTGTACACAAATTCTAACTTGTTAACAATCATTGTTTAATCTGACTTGTGTTTTCCCTCTGCCCTGATCCTGAGACCTGTTGTAATACATTTATGTGACCTCCACTGAATCTTACTGCTGAGTCATTCCCTTTCTAGGACAATCATTTACTTGACAAGGATTTATTGAGTATTTACTCTGCCTCAGACATTGTGAGGTCCTGGTTTAGGGAGATAAATGAGTCACAGCCCCTACCCTCACAGAATTAATGTCTAGGAAAGGAGAAAGACATATAAATCAGCAAATTACCATAATATGCGATGGTGTTAGAATATATAAACTCGTGTGTGTGTGTGTGTGTGTGTGTGTGTGTGTGTGTGTGTGTGCTGTGCAGGTGCTCTGAGAGCACAGAGAATAGAAACTCTAAGATATTTTGAAGTACTTTATGAACGTTTCACAGAAGAGTTAACATTTTATTCCTTGACTAAAAGTTTTACAGTAGAGAAAAGGCTTTGTAGGCAGTGGGATAAACCTCATCAGCAGCATATAACTACAAAAGTGTTGGGAAGGTTTGAGAGTGGCAAAAAGTTCCAAGTGACAATGTGCTTCCAAAAAGTAAGAAAAGGGACAAGTTCTAGGACTCCAGGCCTGCCTAGTCTCAAAAGTCTTTCTGGTTTTTTGTTTTCATACTTCAAGTAGCTTTACACTTTTCTTCACCTCAACCACCATTATCCTCTGTTGAGTTAACAGAGCTAAATAAAGGGTCAAGGCTGTGTTTCTCTGGCTTTTCTAGTTCTCCATCTAAAACCAGAGGCGAAAAGCTCAAGAGATGTATTTAATTACCATTATGGTATTTGTGAGACCCTCTCTTTACTTTCTTGACAATCATAATTTGTCAGTGCTTCATTGTTGCTTTACTAATTTTGCTAAGCTTTTCTTCAATTAGTTTTGAAGTATTCTTTGAAATTTTCTGGTTATTTAAATTACAGTGTTAAGATAATTTACTAACTTCTTCCTGTAAATCCAAGTCACAACCTTAACTTAGATAGACTATATTCTAACCAAGTCAAGAGAACTGAACAAGAGAACTCAATAAAGTTTCTTTTAATCTCAATTTATCACTTAACATTTAAATGATATACCTTTACTGAGCACCTAATATATGCATGATAAACACTGGGGATTTTTATGAAAATGTAGCCTAGAACTAAGTCCACAGGAGATGATTAAATAAAATCTCAAATGGCTGTAGCCAGAAAATATTTTTGATGGTACCACAGAGGAAATTTCATAGAGCTCATGACTCCATCCAACTCTTCTTTCCCACCTAGATTGTGAATTGGGACACAAGATATCCTTCTATCGTAATACAGGGCCAACCAGAAAGATTTGCTCTCGTAGTGAGAGGCAATAGGGAAGCAGACTAGCGACCCCTCAAAGAGAAGCAATGCCATTATTTCTAGACTAAAGCGCAGCTGAATTGTCAATCTTATTACATATTTCAAAGAACAAAGCATAAATTTCAGTATTGTGACGGTGAGAAGACAGAAGCACTATAAAGATACTATATATAAAGATATAATAAAGATACTATTGGAAATCTAAATTTTGAACTAATTCAGAAAGACTTAGAAGGCTCTGAAATTGTTTTAAAAGGTAGAATTTAGCACAAGAAATTGTAAAACTAATTTGAGTCAGCAAACCAAAATAACAAAAGAGAAGAAATCTGACTAGATCCAAGAAAAATCTCTTCATTTCAACCTCCAGCTTCTTATCAAATCCCTAGTAAGGATAAACTGATAGCTAAAACCAGAACTTTGTTATATTTATACATTATATATATTATATGTATATGTATATATATATATATATATATATATATATATATATATATATATACATGCACATACACCATATGCTTTCAGGTACATATGATGAAACTTAGTGGTGAAATTAAATAGAAATTTATTTTTGTCACTTAAAAAGACATCTGGACGTGGGTGGTTGCTGGCATTGATCTAGTGGCTCAGTTATGTAATGCCAGTGTTTCTGTGATTCCCCCGTGCAGGGTCTTTCAGCATCACAAGATGGTTGCTATAACTCTAGGCTCATCCTCCTTAGCTGCTAAAACAAGTAGGGGTGGACCAGTGCCCACCAAATTAGTCCCTGTTACCTTACAAAGTGAAATTTTCTGAGACACTGTCTCAGCAGACTTCCACTTGGGCAGAACTATGTGCCAGTGGTCACCACTTTTAGCAGAAGAGACTGGAAAGAGAATTTTTAAAAATCCTTTTCCAGCCTCTATAGTGAAAGAAGAAAGAAGAGGGGTTGGAAACAACTTGAGGTCAGTCAGAACCAGATCAGCCTGCAAATGCAGGCTGCAGAAACTGATGTCTACAATGGGATATGGTTTTTGGTCCATATAGTGGGTTTGACCAATGCCAACAAATCTTTGGCATTGAATCCCATATTAAACAGTCTTTTCAAATATTTTAAAGAGAGATTTCTTGACCAGGTGGGCACCCTAATGACAACTTCAGCCAAGAAGCTTATACCTGAAGGATTAAACTGGAAAAACTTCATGATTATACAATGAAGTCTTAAAAAGCTCACCCCTAACTGTATAGCCTACACATGGCTGAACCATAATGGGAATGTTAAATAAAGATGTTAAGTGACTGTACTACAAAAAGCCTCATGTCTGAAAGGGGGGAAATCACATGAAGTGAGGTTGGAAGAAGTACACAAAAATAAGGCAGCTAAAACTAGTATCTTTGGCTATTTCTTATAATTTGTCTTTGTCTGAAAGCAGGAAGATTGACTAAATGACCTTTTAAGGTCTTTCCATAGTAAACTCTCCAGCTAGATTCACAGGAATGATGATCTTTACAAACTTTTGCAAAGAGTTTATCAAACCCATGGAGCTGTGATCATTGATTAAATATCTTTGTCTAGCCTACAGAGTTTTGAAATAAACTTTTCTGTCCAGTAACCACAGAGGCAAGCTGCTAATTTCATAGTGATCCTTGTACTGTATTTGCTGTCTTCTTAAGTACCCACATCAGAGGTTTTAAAACATCTCAGACAGACAAGCTCTGTTCTATTTTAAACAACATTAACAGAAGGAGATTATACAGCCTCAAGATAAGTGTATCATAAAAATAGCTGTTATTCCTGTTGAACTATGTTTCTGCTATTAATATTGACTGAAAGCCTAGAGACTTTTAGAGTGAAAAACATTACAAACAGGCAAAATTTACCCAATTTTGAACCAGGCTGCATGAAACCATCAACCCACTTGGCAGGTGTCTGTAAAGAATCAAGTTATTTCTTAAATTTTTAATTAGATTAAGTCTAAATTTTCAAGAGGAGTCATCTGATATTCCCTCTCTTTAAATTTCTTTATTATGGAATAGAGAAAGTAGCAACGAAAGAACAAAGAAAATAAATTATGCAATTTCTGGAAACATAGTCATTGCTGTAAACAAGTCATGGACAAGCTTCCTGGGCCTTAACGATGTACTAGTGTCCAGAAAACATGTTCTCAAAGAGCCAAGCTGATTAATTTCACCAGTGGTCATGAGCCACAACACAGCCAGGGGACATGACAGATTGACTGTTGGAGAAAACTATTATTTTCCTTCTGTGACCAATGCTATAACTGTTGAAATCATAGCTGGGAAGAAGTAAACTCAATCATGCAGTCAAAGTGTTGTTTTGAACCAACTGGCCAATAACTTTCTCACTGAAATAAAACTTCAGGGAGCAACCCTTAGAAGTGAAGGAATTACCCATCACAATAGATAATTGCTCCCACATTAGAAGTCTAAAAAAGATCCTGGTTTTTCAAATTCTTGAGCAAAGATAGCAATCTACAGTTCTCAATGTTAAAGTAAATACCTTTTAAAAAGCCTTAAAATAAACACAGTGTGTTCCCCTAAATATTCTCCAAAAGTATCAAAACGCTTGTTAAGATAATGCTTATTTTTAGAAAGAAGATAAACTAACATCCAAATGCAGTTCCTTTGCAAAGACGCAACACATGAGAAATATCACTGAGGTGACCAATCTGCTTAACCAGAGTAACATATTCTTGAAACCCTATTTTCTGAAAAAAAAAAAAAAGTGGTAAAGAGACTCTCATTTAAAAAAAAAAAGGAAAGGACTAAAATGGAGGCCTGAGTAGGATGGAGGGTGGAGTGGGTGCGAGTTAGGAACTGGAGACACCCTTCTGGTTTGGTTTTGCCTGGGACTATCGCTACTCTACAGTTTACAACTAGGTAGTGACTCACTGCAGGTTCCAAAATAAATGCACCTGCTTTTTTAATGTATAGCTGTTTTTAAAAATGCATTTCCTGGTCTCAATGAATGAAGAACATGAATGGAATGTGTTATGGAGATTTTCAGTCTATAACATGTCTCACTCTTGCTGATTTCTTCCTCAAGGCATGTGACATTTTTAGACAGGATGCCATGGCAGAGGGAGACATTCTCAAGTGGAAGAGCTTCATTCCTTTCTCAATGTATATATGCTGTCCTGATGATACGTTTTCCATTCCACCTGCTCTTGTGTGTAGCAGGTAAGGGACATTGGAGACCTGCCCTATAGATCTAATTAAAGCTATAATCTTGTCTTGAATGACAGCTTTTACAGCCATATTGAATATTTTAGAAATCATGATTCTCTCTACTTTTTTTCTGATTACAAAATTTTAGAAAACTTTATCAGAATTGACTTTTCTTTTTCTGGGGGAAAGGATGTGGAGGTTTTCTCTGCTTTGCTAAGTCCCTAAACTTAAACGAAAATCTGCTTCTTGAGTAACTCAGCATTGCCTTGAGATTTAGAAATTGTGTTCGTGTCATTTCAGATATCTCTTGGCCTTCATTTTCTCCCCAGTGGAACTTAGGTTACGGATGGAGGACATACTTCCCCTATGTATCCACAATACCAGCACTACTTGGCATGTACTTAGCGTTTAATATATAATTATTCAATGAAAAAGTTGCCAGAGGATGCAAAGAAAGAGAATGGAGAAGGCATATGGAAAGGAAGGAGGGCAGGCATCAGACAGGCATAGTATAGCTGACTTATACATTTATAGGTACTGGACAAAAGTTTCTATATTTAGAAACCTCATGTATAGCAAGCACACAAGAGCAAAGATATTTTCCTCATTCTTCCCCACAAGTCTTTTTTTTTTCCTCTCCCGTTGCGGAGCATAGGCTCTGGACGCGCAGGCCCAGCCGCTCTGCGGTATGTGGGATCTTCCCGGACCGGGGCACGAACCCGTGTCCCCTGCATCGGCAGGCGGACTCTCAACCACTGCACCACCAGGGAAGCCCCCCACAAGTCATGTTTTATTTTTTTTGTTTAACAACATTATCAATGGCTTTCATCTCTACAATAAACCAATTTCCCTATGTCTAGAGACACACTAAACTGGTGCCTTCACCAGGGCATGAAGGTGTCCATGGCTTGCACATCCTCTCCAGAAGAGAGTGGAAATACACCTTTAACTAAAATCTGCCTATTTATTTTAATTGCCCACAGTCAAAAACTTAGGAAGTTAGTTACAATGAGAAAATTATAGCTGAAAAGTCATGTTATAAAAGTTTCCATTCCTTAAATGCATCTGTTTTGAAACTGGCCAAAATTACAAAATTATGTTTCTGTTTTACTTATTCTGAGAACTGAGATTTCCATTACAACTAGAGAAAGTTTTCCATTTTAGACTTTCATAGAAATAGGATATATATTGCAAAATGAACAAATATTTCAATTTATTTAATAAGTACCTATTTTTTTTCTGAGCAAATAACTGCATTCTTTTAAAATATGTATCATTGAGTATCTGAAGCTTTATGTATTACATTCCATTTTTAATGTTTGCACCAGGTCTTTATAACAGGTGACTGGCCATGCTCTCAATTCCTCTGCCTTTATTCCAAATGTCATTTCTCACCGTACTATTTTAAAGAATCACAGAAAATATAGGATACAAGCATGAATATCTTCTCAACTATACATGACCAATAAATTGGTATTTTTATTAACCCCTAATAATAATTTATTTTCTTGTGATTTGCTCTCATCCAAAAAGGTGGAAGAAGCAAAGCCCAGTTAATTAAGAAATCATTATAGGTTGGTTTCGGTTATGATAAACTGAAGCTTAATTTGCTATTAAAAAAGGACAGATACTGAATCTGTATACCATACCCACTGAGAGTGAATTTCCTAGGCAGTTTTCTTGGGTCTCACAGAATGTCTTAAATATCATGAAGTCGTCCTATGGGGCTCATGTGGTCCATATAACGCCTCCTTCTTTTCTTCCTCTTTGCAATCTTCCACTGATTCAGCAGTAACTTCATACCAGTTCACGGCCTCCCTCTTAATCCCTGCCATGATGCCGGGTGAATTCGATCCTCACCACCCAGCCCAATAGTCTTGCCTCATGGTTCTTTGTCCTCAGTTCCATTTATTACCCACCTCCACTTCACTTCAAGCATCTTCATCTTAGGATTTATATCAGCCAGAACTGCCACATTTTTGAAATCTTAAACACCAATGTCAAATTCATTGAACCACATCCTCTTATATCTCCAGTTCTCTCATACCCACTCCATCTTCTCTGCCCTTAAATATCTCTATTTGGTCCTAATTCATCAGCCCACTCCTGCTTATTCTCTCTCTTTTCTATGACTAACCTAAGTATCATTTTAAATACAATCTCACCAAACCCCTTAACTACCATTCTCCCAATCAATTCATCACACATACCAGGCAACACATCAGGCCTGGATCAATTCAGCTGCCTATTCATTCCTCTTCTATGCCTAGACTGATAAGGCATACTAGAGAAAAGGCAGAATGCACAATCAGGAAGATGAATGGTATGAAAAATTCATGGATTCCAGCTTCAGCTGTACCCTCAAAATTGTTCTGCAGTCCTAGTCATCTTATTCTTTGTCCCACAGTAGCTATGTGAAATCATCCCAAGCCTCTATCCTCATTACCTACTTTATCATTTTTAATGAATAGCATCAATTCCTTACTTCACAGAGAAAATGAAAGTCATCATTTGCCTCCTTTCAACACTAAATATTTAAAAGCAGCTCAATATTTCCTTATTCATTTTTGTCCCAGTGGAAAAGCTCTTTCTCCTTGTAGATCCCATTCTCTCTCCCTCATTTTCCATGTCCTCAGGTACCTCTTCCTATAAATTCACATCCTCTTGCCCAGCTGGATTTTTAACCTCTTCTATGCTGGCTTCATCCTCTCTTTGTCTATAATTATGTTCATATCTTTCTTAACCAATAATAAAATAAAACAAAATCTTTTTTGGGGGGAGTATGATCTGTTTATTTATTTTTTTGATATTTAAAAATACCTCTATTAACATGAGGTTGGGAATAATTTCTTACTCAAGAAATAAAAAGCATAAGTCACATAGGAAACAATTGATAACTTTGGCTACATTAAAATTATGAACTTTATCAAAAGGCTATATAGAGAGTGAAAAGATAAAATATTTAAAACACTCATAAATTCACAAAGAAGAATATGTAAAGAATGCCTGTGAATCAATAAGGAGGATAGGCAACCAACTGAAGCAAAAATCCAGGAGTGGAGAAGGGTGGCGAAACTCTTGAACAGGCACTTCATAAAGAGGAACCACAAGGCACGAGTAAAATGAAAAGTTGCTCAACCTCTTGAGTAATGTGAGTACAAACCCCCTGCAAGATACACCTTCACCTCCACCTGATAAGCCAAAAAATTTTAAGCCTGATAATGGCAAGTCCTGACAAGAATGTGGAACAGCATGAACTCTCAGATACTGCTGGTGAAAATCAAATTATTAGATTCACCCACTTTGTTTTTTGATTTTAACTTTCACTTTTTTTTAACTGAAAAAAAGTTGACATACAGTATCATGTTAGTTTCAAGTAAACAACATAGTGAATTGACTTTTAAATACATTATGAAATGATCACCATGATAAGTCTAGTAACCATCTGAATATAACCCATTTATAATTTGGGAAGCCAAGAAACTTCTTTTAAGCAGAGAGGTGAAGTTGAACATTAAGAAGGCACCGCAAGTCACAGATTGACCAGAGGACAGGAGCCCAGGTAGGAAGGTGTCAGTGGCAAGAAACGACGAGGGCTGGGGAGGAGAGGGTGGGCAGGGCTGCAGTTAACTGATGAAGCGCAGTCCCGGGGGGAAGGGGGAAGGGGGAAAGGTGCCTGTGGGGTTAGCTCTGGGCAGGGGCTGCGGCAGCTCTGTGGCGGGGGGGTGGGGGGGGTGGGGGGGTGGGGGGGGGTGGCGGTTGCAATAGGTGAGATTAAAGTACAAGGAGTAGATGTTAAGAGAATTCCCACGTGGTGGCCTCAGTTCTTTTGCGAAGTAGAAGTCCATCTGCTTTGGGGAAAGGAGGTGAAGCCCAGGGTTAAAAAGAAGAATCCATGATTCCCTACATAGAAAGGAACTCTTCTCAGGAGAAGAGGAAGGAACACATAGAAAGGAACACATCTCACTGATGTGACCATTTTCCTATGAATTCTGGTTCTTTGTCTGATGGATTATTCCACAGGGAATTCTGGTTCTCCATCTGATGCAATTGGTTCACAAGGACCTTCTGCATCTCGCATCAATAGACATAGAGTTTTGTTGTGATCAAATGCCTAAGTCTATTTGCAAATCCTCTAGCAAGTTGATTTGGTTCCAACTGGTACCTCTCTTATCCTTTCCATATATGTGGAGAAATGCTATGAATCTTATATAGAAAACTTTTCTACCTTAATGGTCCACTCTTTAAATTTTTCCTTGAAAGGAAGGGGATGAACTGACCTCAGGTGGGATAGTGTAGAGGTGTCTCTCTCATTATCACCATAAAATATATTTACGCTTTTTTTTTTTTTTTTTTTTTTTTTTTGCGGTACGCAGGCCTCTCACTGCTGTAGCCCCTCCCGTCGCGGGGCACAGGCTCCGGACGCGCAGGCTCAGCGGCCATGGCCCACGGGCCCAGCCACTCCACAGCATGCGGGATCCTCCCGGACCGGGGCACGAACCCACGTCCCCTGCATCGGCAGGCAGACTCCCAACCACTGCGCCACCACGGAAGCCCTATTTACGCTTTTATATGAAGCTTGTTAATACAGGTAAATAGTAGCTGCATACGTTTTTATTTGGTATTCTTTTTTTAAAAAAAATCATTTGCCATGTCAAACCACAGCAATCCATGCTTACCACTAAAGAAGGCAGTAGTATAGCTCTGAAGTTCCAAGATCCTGCCCCCATAAACACCCTCTCTACTCTTTGAAATTTCATCATGGCTTTCTAACAGAAACTGATGACTTCTTCTGAATTAAACATTGATTTAATCTACATTTCCTTTTGGGTTAATTCAATAACCAAAATAAATTGTTTGTAATCTTTTCCCTCTCTTGTGCTCTCACACTCTGGGGGAACCACTAGTCATACAGCGGTCCTATCCTTCCAGACACCAGCTAAACAAAATCTTTATTAATCTATGTCTCTGGATACGACATTGTTTTTTCTTTTCCCTTCATAATTATACTGGTAGAAAGAGAGGTCCACGTTCTTTCCTTCTGCACCTTATATTTATTCTACCAATGCAATCTACCTTCTACCTTCTCCCCATGCTTCCAAATTTCCTTTTGTCCAGGTCAACATTACTCCAAATCTCAAAAAATCAAATGGAAACTATTCAATTACTATCTTACCTAACCCTTCTGAAACATGAACTACTGAATTCTTTTTGAAATTATATCTCTCTCCCTTAATTTCCTTCAAGTCTTTACTCAGATGCCACTTTCTTTTCTACCTACCCAGGTAATCCGATTTTAAACTACAGCACTGACCCCTGCACTCTCAGTCTCCCTTGCATTGCTTTATTATATTTTGTTGTATTTTCATCTTTTAACAAAATATAGAATTTACTTATTATTATATTTTTGTCTATCTCTCCCCAGCAGCAAATAAGTTTATCTGCTGAGTTCACTGATTTATCTCAACACCTCAGACAAAGTAATAGCTCAGAAAATATTTGTCAAAAGAATGGGTCTCTTAAAAAAAAAAAAAAAAAAAGAAGAAGAACGGGTCTCTTGGTTTCCAGGACAAAAGTCTCTCTCAGCTTTTCTTGTGAATCTTGGATTTTTCTTTCTCTGTCTCCTTTGCAACTTCCTCTATACATCCCTTAACCTTTAGTCTTCCCCAAGTTTCCCTCCATAGACTCTTTCTTCATATTCTCCCTAAGAGATATCAACCACTATTATGGTTTGAACTACCTCCTTTATGTTAGATACCAAATATCTATATTTCCAGTCCAAATCTTTCTCCTAAATTCCAGACCCATACATCTAAGTTCTTCCTAAACATCTACACTTATATGTCCCACAGGGAACTCAAACTCAACATATCCAAACTCCAACCTACTAGAGCCATTCACTAGATGTGAATTTATATGTCTTCTGTAAAGTACCATTTCTAAGTTAAGTATAATATTTTACCTAAAACCTCATGGTGGAGGTGAATGATACTGTGGATGTGAAATTGAATCTATGTTTTATGTAACCAGGAAGCATTCAAACCACATCTAGAGATTTAGAGTTCTAATTGTATACAAGTGAAATATTTATGGGTAGATCAAGGAAGCTTTTGCTTTCAGCCCTCAATTTTATTTATAATTTTGATAATCAGGTAATTAATAACTTAGTATACTGAATTTTCTGTTTTAAGTATATAGAGATAAAATTTTTAAAAAACATTATCCTCCGAGCCATTTGCATCTACAAACGAAAGCCATCAACAAGCAACCATTATCTAATAAATTTAACCAAGATGATCACATTTCAGAGGCAAAACATATAATTATAACTATGTAGTACAATCTCCAAACACCAGAGAAAGTGTGACATGGGCAAAACATACCCCGTTCTAAATAAATTTTAAATAAATAATACACATAAAATGTGGACTGGTGGAAAGAACACTGAAGTTGAAAAACAATGACCTGCGTTCAAATTTTACTTCTACTTAATTGTTTGGCTTCAAGCAAGTTAATAATAGTGAACAACACATATTGAGCACTTACTACAATATCTGCCATTTACTTTTCTAATAGTTTTGCATTTTGCAATTTTCATGATAATCCTATAAAACAGTCACCTTCATGTTCCTCAGTTTCTAGATGAAGAACCTGAGGAATGTAGAAGTAATTTATCCAAGATCACAGTTTGTAGCTGGCAGCCATGTTTTAAACCCAGGTTGTTTAAGTCCAGAGCCCACATTGTATTTTGAGGATTTGCTGTTTATAAAATTGGGGTTTCATATCTAAAATAGGGTCTTAATTAAGATAACATGTGAAAATATCTTTTTAAGGATTTTAAAGAACTGTCAAATGTAAGATATAAAGCTATTAGTCTAGTAAATTAATAAACTCCAAGAAGTGGTTTCTTTCTTTAGTTAGGATTGGTACTGCATCACTCCCCAAATGGATTTGAGAGGCTATTTCTTTGGTGTAGTGGATTCTCTGATTTGAATTTCATTGTTGAGTCTTCAGAATTATTCTGCAAGGACCTTGAAGATAACATTAAAAGTCCACTGAAATTCAGGAGCGAGCTCTTAGGCATCCTGGCAAATACTTTTGTAATAAGTAGTTCACTGTAGAAAAAATATACTACAACTCAAAACTTACATGCATTCTTCACCAATTAATAGGTAAATTTCCATCTGTCATCCTTAAAAGGAAACCTATGTGATTGGCTATTAAAAATACAATTCTAGGGAAGTCAAGTTTTAATGCCACTTAACAAAGGCACTTAACCATAGAAAAATTTTGTCCAAAGTTTGAATCCACTATAGTGTGCATTGTAGTTACATTCTTTCATTTATTTATTCATCCATTCCAGAAACTTTATTGAGTATTTACCATGCAGGCCACTGCATTAGATGCTGCAGATGCAATGATGAGACAGATAAGGGTATTGTCCTCACAGGGTTTATTGTCCAGTGGGGAGAATTTTTTCCACAAAAAAATTATAATACAACATGGTAAGAGGAGTATAGTATGCTCTAGGAGGACATGGGAGACGCAATGAGATATGTCTCATGTGACACATATATGAAAGGCCATGCTAATACATTTTTTATGACACAGAAAAACACATCATCTTTTTAAAAGTTTTTTTGCCTTGCAAGCTAAATATTAAGATATCAGCTAATTCCAAGGGCTGCCTGAATACAGAATTAGTTGTAGCTCACCATTCTTCAAATAATAATAGTTTAAACAACAATTCATCACTTTAGTACAGAGCATCTCTTTGGAAGATTCTGTTAGCTCACTGACTATTTAAAATCATTTGCTGATGCAAAACGGAATGTGGGCTTTCTTTTTGGTAACAGAAATGGAATTGGTCTTCCGATGTTTCAAACCCTAGCTCAGTTAGCAACTTTGTCTCATGCCCTTTTCATGTCTTTCTCTGGTTCTATTTGACCCAGCAAATACTAATTAGAAGCATAATATGTGTGGGCAAAGGCTGAACAAAATCTTTTCCCTTTCTCCCTTAGAATTTGACATTCAATTCACTTTCTAGATCTGTTCCCTTAGCAACCTGATAGAGGAGGTATGTCAACTAAGTTACTAGGCAGCATTGCTTATGGTAAAAATAATCTTTGCTTGGTTAATTGCATCTGGAGTGAGAGAAACTATAAATGAATGATAAATACCTGACAGGGATATCATAGTTTTAGACTCTTGTAACTGACCATGTCTTTTATAAAGACCATAGAAGCCCTGCTTAGAGAGTTATTACAAGAGATATTGGCTCCTATGGAATAGAGGGTTTTTAAGCCAGGGGAACTTTTATACCTGCTCCATCTGAGAATCATTCTTTCAAACCTCAGACGTCACCTGGGAAACCAAAGACTACAGTTCTTGGACTGCCGTACCGACTTCAGAAACTACTGCAAGGGCTAGTCTCATGCAAGAGCAATACCTGATGTTGCCCTGCTGGCCAGTTGGGGTTCTGTCCCATGTCCTGCTAAGTGAATTTGATGCCATATGTGACTTATGGTCATCTTGTGAATCTGATTCTCTAACGGAACCTAAAAAAACCCCTGGCCTTGCCTTCAGAGTTTAGAGTAATAATAGATAACAGAACAATAAATAAATAATTAATAAACACACCAGGAGGATGTTTATGATTGCCCTTTTTAACACACCTCATGACTGGTCTCATGCTGTGTACGGCACCTAATACAATAACAATATGCCTGGCATAAAATAGAAACTAAAGAATGTTTTGTTGAATAAATGAATGAGTGAATGAGTTAATGATTCTCACTAATGCATTGAATGAAAGAAACTAGAGCCTCAGCTCTCAAGTCCCATTAGTACCCAGCTTTCCAGTTGTCCCAGCTCTACTCTCTCCCTGATTTTGAATCAAGTTATTGATCCTCTGCCTGATATCTTGTGCTAGGTAACTTCTACCTGCACCTCTATATCTCCTCTCCAACTTTCTCCAATCTGCTCTGTGTCCAAGAGGCTGACTAACATGCACTTCATTCACCGCCTTGTCCTGTAGCTTCCTATCAAGCCACTAAGGAGCACCATAGAGATTGAGGGAGGGTAAAACAGGAGGTTGGGGTATTTGTTTCTCCTACTCCCTCCTTATGGAGTGCGTCATAAGGAAGCCATCATCACAGCCATCATAGGGTGGCTGTAAAGGTCACAACTACTATGAAGCTGCTACTGTAAAGGTCACATCTGCAGGTTTCAGGAACCACTATTCCCTAAACCCTTTAGGCTTAGCTTCCTGTTGTTATTTTCCTCAGATCACACTATCCCCTATTATTTCTCTACACACTGTCCACATGTTTAAGTTAATCCCGTCATTAAATACTCCTCAAATTACCAAATGTGAGTATGCTGTCTTGCAGGACTCTGACTAAAACACTGTTGCTTCTTCTATTCTTCAGATCTCTTAAAATAATTTTCCTGCTCCTACTGTGTCCAGCTGATTCAGCCACCAGCCATGATCTACAATGAGTGCTTCTATTTTTCCAAACTTGGTCTAATCTAGCTGTAATCACTCCTGAGCCTTGATGTTTACTTACCCAATCCTCCAAGACCTTGCTATATTTTTCTTGATCCAAACTAACTGCTCATGCCCTTATAGCCACTGCCACTTATATACTGGCATGACAAATAGGGAATAATTTTTGCTTTGGAGACATAGCTGGATATAGTTGAAAGAGCAAAGGCTTTAGGTCTAGATAAATGAAAGTTTGAATTTTAATTGTAGCACTTCACTGGTGCCTGAGCAACTCAACAAAACTATCTGGAAATCAGAGAGAACAAGACCTGTCCTACAAGGTTTTAATAAACACCGAAGATTATGTACATTGATGTTGGAATTTAATATGCACTGAAAAAACGTGGTAGATTTTATTATTATTGACAACATAATTATAACGCAAGAACTATTATAAAGCACATTCTAAAAAAGGGATCATTTCCAAAGGTCCATTCAACTATATAGAGAGTTTTTAAAATTCTGTTTAGCTGCAGAAATCTTTCACTGCCTATTTCTCTCATATAAACTCACAATATCAAATGATCATAATTACTAATTATGATTGTTGCTTAGAGATAAATATTCTATTGTTTCTAGTTGCTCCAGACATAAAGAGCAGAAAAGTTATGTGTTCAGGACTTCTATTTCTTGCTTATAATAACATGTGTTTTAAATTTGAAGTTTGAAGTTAACAAGAAATGCCATATTAATCCATTTTCCCCTGTCAGTGCAACATATTATGACAGCCTTCATAGCGTATTATTTTTCTTTAACATTAAAGCTATTTTTTCTGTAAAGTTGCCAAGATAGTTGACATAGTTGCCAGTGCAAATTAAGAATATGGTCTTTCAAAATGCAAACATTCAAAGCGTAAAAAATTTTCCACGCCAAATGAGTTTCACACCATACAAGAACATGAAGAGACAAGATACTTCTGTTTAGCTTCTTGGTACGCATTAGAAAAATCTTTAAAAAGCCCCACTAACTGAATTAGCCTTAAAGTCAGACTAGCTGGTAGGTTGTGAATTGTAATTTTAAGGCTGCCAGAAGGATTTTTTAAATCCTCTGTCCTTCTTTCTAATCCTCTTCAATGATGTCTGAAACTCCTTTGGTAATAAAGAAGTCTATTTGCTCATAACTAGAAATAAATTTAAAATGCAAAAAGTTATTAAACTTAAACTTAAATGGATAGCTATATTTGCTTTTATTTTTCCTGATTCTGATAAAGAGTTACAGCATGGAAGTGACTGAGTGGTTGAGAGAAGGAGGCTGGGAACACTAAAGAGAGACATCATCTAATTCACATTTGTGCCTGAGGATGGCCCTGCACCCAGCTCTTCAAGAGTTGAATAGAATTCCTTAATAAGCTCCTTTCTTCTAAAATATGTCCCCTTCTCTTAGTTTCTGATGGCCACGGAATTTATATAGAAATTCTGAACCTGTTCAGAAGCATTCATTTGCCCAACAGCCTAAAAAAATGCTGTTATGAAGTCTGTGAATTCAAAGCCCCTACTAAGCCCAAAGGTGGCCTGCCAGGCTATGGAACTGGTGGGCCACCCCCTTGAGTACCCACTGATACAACTTGAAAAATGCATTGGCTTTGGTGACAGAGAAAGGAACACGTATGTATTATTATTTCATTTTGTTTTGTTTTGTTTCTGGTGCACGGGCACTGAAGAAGAATAGATGTAAATAGATTAGGAGAATGCTTGAGTTCTCATTCAACCCCTTAGGATATTTGGAATGCAAACTGAGAGATGCATTAGAGGCAGAAGCTGCAGAAACTATTTTCAAGAGGTTTTTTTTTAATGCTGTCCACGAGCAGTGCTGTTTCAGTCTCAAGAGGACAGCATGCCACTCAGATTTAGGGCAAGGTTCATTACCCCTTCAGCATGAATGCCAGGCTTGCTCTGACCTTAAGGACTGACAGTTTCCTGAGCAGCAAGGAACAGCACTTTTAACTCAACATTTTCACATCTGACAACAGGGCTGCTTCATAAGTAGAAAGATGGATAAAAGGAAAGTGGAAATTAAAAAAAAGAACAGTTGGCAGAAATGCTATAAAAGGGTTGGCAGATTAGCTCAAGAGAACATGTGAGGAGCTTTTTGGAATTTCCTTTAACACTGGCTAGGTGTTCAAAATACCTGAGGAAAAGAGGAGAGATGTTTGGTAAATGGAAGATGAGGTCCAATTTCAGCAGGTACCGAGCTGAGAGCTGCCATGATGTGTGAAATAATATAGCACTGTAATAAGATCTTGAGCTCTGGAGTCAGTCCCTGGGTTCAAATGCTGGCCTAGCGCTTATAGCTGTATGGCCTTGGGCAAATTATTTAACAGTCTGTGCTTTAGTTTCCTCATCTGTAAAATGGACATCATAATAGTCCCTACCTCACAGTACTGCTGTGAGATTTCAAGGGTTCATACACGCAGATGGTTAGAATAGTAACAGCAATAATGACAAACATTTGAATTTGGTCCCATTTGTACTCACAGGCTGGTGATATTAGAGACATCTGGAAACAGAGGTTAAGTAGCATCCTCTAAGCCCAATAGACATTTTCCTACTTTCTCTACCATCCTAAATCAATTAGAGTAGCAATTGGCACACATCATGTAAATATCCATTCAAATCATGTAAAAAATAACAAAAGAGGCTTATTATTTTATGCCTGATTCACTAGTGTGTATTAATAACATCTTGGTGAATCATAAGGATTTTGAGAAGCTTCATTCTGTTTGCAACTCTGAAATTCACTTAATCCTCTTGAGTTTTTAATTGATTTCTAAGTTTACATCTATACAAACAGACCTAGATAATGCAAAATATTAAAAACACAGCAATGTAAAAAGTAGTATGTTCCCCCAAAAGGATAAAAGTTTTCATTTCAACCCTGATCAAATCCATCTTTGGTGGTATGGGTATGTACTTACGTACTGTATTTTCTTTATATCAGAGTTCAGATTTATGTGAGCAACCAAGTTGTTTGGATGAGTTTAGTCTCCAACCCAGGCTTCTATGTTGAGTATTAGATGAAACAAATTAACAGGTGTGTAATTCAAATGTAAATGGATTCAGTCAGTTAGAAATGGATTCATAGCTACAAGATAAATGCTGTCCTGAATGAAAATGCGCATAGAAGTTACTATTTTAGTATAGATTTTTCCCTCAAATGCTGTAATTTGCTTGTGCAAAGATAAAATTGCCCTCCTTCAATTTTTGATTGGTAGACAAAAGAAAAATTCTAACAAAGCACCTGAATCAAAAGCCACATAAATGTAATTACTCCCATTGTATCCTTTTCCTTCTTGCCAATGTCTCAAGATATCCTAAGATCTTAATTCTCTGAGTATTCCTATGAGCTACTTCTTTCCCTCAAGGAAGAGGTCAGCCTCTTTGAGGCCTTCAAATACCACTTGCCTTGAGGCTTACAGGACTAATCTCATCATGCCTCTACCTTCCCATCCCCCTCAGTCACCACTGGAAGTCCCAGCCTGCCAATGTACCATTCTCTCAGGAAGGTTGATTCCCATACTACTCTGGACATGCCCTAATCTGTTCCCACTCTCCTACATCCTTCCACTTTGCCCTCTGGAATTCAGTCTTTCATCAGCAAACTTCCCCTCCTGTGTCCCCATGATTTTTCACCTTCCCGCTATGACTGACTTCTGGCTTTCCCTTACAGTGCTGTCTAGTGGTAGCTACAGTTTGATTCACACCCTGTTTCTCAAAGATTTTAACTGAAGTTAGTTTGCTCCTTCCGCTCCAGTGATTTTTCCAAATATTTTTGCCCTTTATCTTTCAAAATCTTAACATTTGAAGCCTGTTTCATTAGGCTTTACCATTCATTCCTTTTTTTTTTTTTTTTTTTTTTGCGGTACACAGGCCTCTCACTGCTGTGGCCTCTCCCGTTGCGGAGCACAGGCTCCGGACGCGCAGGCTCATCGGCCATGGCTCACGGACCCAGTCGCTCCGTGGCATGTGGGATCTTCCCGGACCGGGCCACAAACCCGTGTCCCCTGCATCGGCAGGCAGACTCTTAACCACTGCGCCACCAGGGAAGCCCCATTCATTCCTTTTTGATATCATGAATCCAACTCTCAGTCGCCCTCTTATATTTATTGATGACCTTAACATTTAACTCATTGTCTTTCTCTCTTCCACTGTTTTATCATCATTCTCAGTGACTTCAACATCCACCAACAAATACTTTGGCCTCTCAGTTCCTTGACTACCTTAGGTCCAATGACATTTTCTCCACCAATCTGACATGGTTCTACTCTCAAGGATTAACCATTATCACTAATTGTAGAACTTCCAAATCTCAATTTCAAAATGCTGCCTTTGAATCCAAACCACTCATCTAGTAATCCATATCAGTATTTACCATCCTCACTCAGGATCTCCAATCCATTACTCTTACCACATTTCATTTCCAACACCACGCCCCCCAATAATCTTGGTTCCCTCTTCTCTTTATTCAGCATCTCATCCATGGTCCAGCACTATAATCACTCTCTAATAGGATATGCTGACATATTGCATTTGAAGTGGAGAAGAAAGAGAGTAGAGTCAAAAATGGCTCCAAGGTTAGGGAAGGATGGAGTTGCTGTTTACTGCAATTGGGAAGACTCTTCCTTTATTGTATCTGCATGGAGAAACCCTGTCTCTTGTTAAAGACAACTATCCAATTATTCTTGCCAGAACCTGAGCAAATGAACATTTTTGGAGAAAATCCTGACCATATTGATTAGTCTCACTTCAAATTTGAGTCCACATTTCTCAGCATTGCCAGAAATAATCCATGATTCTTCCCTGAAAAATTCAATTCCCATTCTCTCAGATGACCTTCATTCCTTTTTCTTATTCTTCTGAAATCTTCAAAAACCCCTTCTGCTTCACTCTCACTTGATAAGCTTATGTCATAATTCAAGAAAACAGATGTATTCAAGACCTACCTTATCTTTCCATCAAAAATTCTTCCTCGATGAGACGGCGGGGAAGAAGGCAGAAGAGTAAGACGCGGAAATCACCTTCCTCCCCACAAATACATCAGAAATACATCTACATGTGGAACAACTCCTACAGAACACCTACTGAACGCTGGCAGAAGACCTCAGACCTCCTAAAAGGCAAGAAACTCCCCACATACCTGGGCAGGGCAAAAGAAAAAAGAATAAACAAAGACAAAAGGATAGGGACGGGACCTGCACCAGTGGGAGGGAGCTGTGAAGGAGGAAAGGTTTCCACACACTAGGAAGCCCGTTCATGGGCGGAGTCTGCGGGTGGCAGAGGGGGGACCTTTGGAGCCGTGGAGGAGAGCACAGCAACAGGGGTGCGGAGGCCAAAGAGGACAGATTCCCACACAGAGGATCGGTGCCGACCGGCACTCACCAGCCCGAGAGGCTTGTCTGCTTACCCGCCAGGGCGGGCGGGGCTGGGAGCTGAGGCTCCGGCTTCGGTCGGATCCCAGGGAGAGGACTGGGGTTGACGGCATGAACACAGCCTGAAGGGGGTTAGTGCACCACGGCTAGTCGGGAGGGAGTCGGGGAAAAGTCTGGACCTGCCGAAGAGGCAAGAGACTTTTTCTTCCCTCTTTGTTTCCTGGTGCGCGAGGAGAGGGGATTAACAGAGCCTCTTAAAGGAGCTCCAGAAACGGGCGCGAGCCACGGCTAACAGCGCGGAC
This sequence comes from Delphinus delphis, assembly GCF_949987515.2. Lineage (NCBI taxonomy): Eukaryota > Metazoa > Chordata > Mammalia > Artiodactyla > Delphinidae > Delphinus > Delphinus delphis. The sequence goes on along the minus strand of NC_082687.1, from coordinate 36,999,935 downwards.
CCCAGAGACAGGCCTTAGACGCTAAGGCTGCTGCTGCCGCCACCAAGAAGCCTGTGTGCGAGCACAGGTCACTACCCACACCTCCCCCTCCTGGGAGCCTGTGCAGTCCGCCACTGCCAGGGTCCCGGGATCCAGGGACAACTTCCCCGGGAGAACGCACGGTGCGCCTCAGGCTGGTGCAACGTCACTCCGGCCTCTGCCGCCACAGGCTCGCCCCGCATCATGCCCCTCCCTCCCCCTGGCCTGAGTGAGCCAGAGCCCCCGAATCAGCGGCTTTTTTAACCCCATCCTATCTGAGCGAAGAACAGATGCCCTCCGGCAACCTACACGCAGAGGCGGGGCCAAATCCAAAGCTGAGCCCTGGGAGCTGTACGAACAAAGAAGAGAAAGGGAAATTTCTCCCAGCAGCCTCAGGAGCAGCGGATTAAATCTCCACAGTCAACTTGATGTACCCTGCATCTGTGGAATACCTGAATAGACAACGAATCACCCCAAATTGAGGAGTTGAACTTTGGGAGCAAAGTTATAGATATATTTTCCCTTTTTCTCTTTTTGTGAGTGTGTATGTCTATGCTTCTGTGTGTGATTTACTCTGTATAGCTTTGCTTTTACCAATTGTCCTAGGGTTCTGTCTCTTTTGGGTTTTTTTTTTTTCGTTTTCTTTTACTTTAAAAAAATTTTTTTTATTAATTTTTATTTTAAATATCTTATTTTATCTTACTTTTATATCTTACTTATTTTATTTTCTTTTTTCCTCTTTCTTTCTTTCTTTCTATTTTTTCTCCCTTTTATTCTGAGCTGTGTGGATCAAAGGCTCTTGGTGCTCCAGCCAGGAGTCAGGGCTGTGCCTCTGAGGTGGGACAGCAACTTCAGGACACTGGCCCACAAGAGACCTCCCAGCTCCACGTAGTATCAAATGGTGAAAATCTCCCAGGGATCTCCATCTCAACACCAAAACCCAGCTTCACTCAATGACCAGCAGGCTACAGAGCTGGACACCCTATGCCAAACAACTAGCAAGACAGGAACACAACCCCACCCATTAGCAGAGAGGCTGCCTAAACTCATAATAAGTCCACAGACACCCCAAAACACACCACCAGACGTGGCCCTGCCCACCAGAAAGACAAGATCCAGCCTCACCCACCAGAACACAGGCACTAGTCCCCTCCACCAGGAAGCCTACATAACCCACTGAACCAACCTTAGCCACTGGGGACAGACACCAAAAACAATGGGAACTACAAACCTGCAGCCTGCAAAAAGGAGACCCCAAACACAGTAAGTTAAGCAAAATGAGAAGACAGAAAAACACACAGCAGATGGAGGAGCAAGATAAAAACCCACCAGACCTAACAAATGAAGAGGAAATAGGCAGTCTACCTGAAGAAGAATTCAGAATAGTGATAGGAAACATGATCCAAAATCTTGGAAATAGAATAGACAAAATGCAAGAAACATTTAACAAGGACCTAGAAGAACTAAAGATGAAACAAGCAATGATGAACAACACAATAAAGGAAATTAAAAATACTCTAGATCAATAGCAGAATAACTGAGGCAGAAGAACGGATAAGTGACCTGAAAGGTAAAATAGTGGAAATCACTACTGCAGAGCAGAATAAAGAAAAAAGAATGAAAAGAACTGAAGACAGTCTCAGAGACATCTGGAACAATATTAAATGCACCAACATTCGAATATTAGGGGTTCCAGAAGAAGAAGAGAAAAAGAAAGGGACTGAGAAAATATTTGAAGAGATTATAGTTGAAAACTTCCTTAGTATGGGAAAGGAAATAGTTAATCAAATCCAGGAAGCACAGAGAGTCCCATACAGGGTAAATCCAAGGAGAAACACACCAAGACACATATTAATCAAACTGTCAAAAATTATATACAAAGAAAACATATTAAAAGCAGCAAGGGAAAAACAACAAATAACACACAAGGGAATCCCCATAAGGTTAACAGCTGATCTTTCAGCAGAAACTCTGCAAGCCAGAAGGGACTGGCAGGACATATTTAAAGTGATGAAGGAGAAAAACCTACAACCAAGATTACTCTACCCAGCAAGGATCTCATTCAGATTTGATGGAGAAATTAAAACCTTTACAGACAAGCAAAAGCTGAGAGAGTTCAGAACCACCAAACCAGCTTTACAACAAATGCAAAAGGACCTTTTCTAGGCAAGAAACACAAGAGAAGGGCTTCCCTAGTGGCACAGTGGTTGGGAGTCCACCTGCCGACACAGGGGACACAGGTTCGTGCCCCGGTCCGGGAAGATCCCACATGCCGTGGAGTGGCTAGGCTCGTGAGCCATGGCTGCTGAGCCTGCGCATCCGGAGCCTGTGCTCCACAATGGGAGAGGTGGTGACAGTGAGAGGTCTGCGTACTGCAAAAAAAAAAAAGAAACACAAGAGAAGGAAAAGACCTACAATAACAAGCCCAAAACAATTAGGAAAATGGGAATAGGAACATATATATCAATAATTACCTTAAATGTAAAGGGATTAAGTGCTCCCATCAAGGACACAGACTGGCTGAATGGATACAAAAACAAGACCCATATATATGCTGTCTACAAGAGACCCACTTCAGACCTAGAGACACATACAGACTGAAAGTGAGGGGATGGAAAAAGATATTCCATTCAAATGGAAACCAAAAGAAAGCTGGAGTAGCAATTCTCATATCAGACAAAATAGACTTTAAAATAAAGACTATTAGAAGAGACAAAGAAGGACACTACATAATGATCAAGGGATCGATCCAAGGAGAATATATAACAATTGTAAATATTTATGCACCCGACATAGGAGCACCTCATTACGTAAGGCAAATACTAACAGCCATAAAATGGGAGATCAACAGTAACACATTCATAGTAGGGGAAGTTAACACCCCTCTTTAACCAATGGACAGATCATCCAAAATAAAAATAAATAAGGAAACACAAGCTTTAAATGATACATTAAACAAGGTGGACTTAATTGATATTTATAGGACATTCCATCCAAAAACAACAGAATACACATTTTTCTCAAGTGCTTATGGAACATTCTCCAGGATAGATCATATCTTGGGTCACAAATCAAGCCTTGGTATATTTTAAATTGAAATTGTATCAAGTTTCTTTTCCGACCACAATGCTATGAGACTAGATATCAATTACATGAAAAGATCTGTACAAAATAAAAACACATGGGGGCTAAAAAATACACTACTTAATAACGAAGTGATCACTGAAGAATTCAAGGAGGAAATCAAAAAATACCTAGAAACAAATGACAATGGAGACACGATGACCAACACCTATGGGATGCAGCAAAAGCAGTTCTAAGAGAGAAGTTTATAGCAATACAATCCTACCTTAAGAAACAGGAAACATCTCCAATAAACAACCTAACCTTGCACCTAAAGAAATTAGAGAAAGAAGAACAAAAAACCCCAAAGTTAGCAGAAGGAAAGAAATCATAAAGATCAGATCAGAAATAAATGAAAAAGAAATGAAGGAAATGATAGCAAAGATCAATAAAACTAAAAGCTGGTTCTCTGAGAGTAAACAAAATTGATAAACCATTAGCCAGACTCATCAAGAAAAAAAGGGAGAAGACTCAAATCAATACAATTAGAAACGAAAAAGGAGAAGTAACAACTGACACTGCAGAAATACAAAAGATCATGAGAGATTACTGCAAGCAACTCTATGCCAATAAAATGGACAACCTGGAAGAAATGGACAAATTCTTAGAAATGCACAACTGCCAAGAATGAATCAGAAAGAAATACAAAATATGAACAGACCAAACACAAGAACTAAAATTGAAGCTGTGATTAAAAATCTTCCAACAAACAAAAGCCCAGGACCAGATGGCTTCACAGGCGAATTCTAAGACACATTTAGAGAAGAGCTAACACCTATCCTTCTCAAACTCTTACAAAATATAGCAGAGAGAGGAACACTCCCAAACTCATTCTACGAGGCCACCATCACCCTGATACCAAAACCAGACAAAGATGTCACAAAGAAAGAAAACTAGAGACCAATATCACTGATGAACATAGCTGCAAAAATCCTCAACAAAATACTAGCAAACAATCTAACAGCACATTAAGAGGCTCATACACTATGATCAGGTGGGATTGTTCCAGGAATGAAAGGATTCTTCAATATACTCAAATCAATCAATGTGATAAACCATATTAACAAATTGAAGGAGAAAACCCATATGATCATCTCAATAGATGCAGAGAAAGCTTTTGACAAAATTCAACACCCATTTGTGAAAGAACCCTCAAGAAAGTAGGCATAGAGGGAAGTTTCCTCAACATAATAAAGGCCATATATGACAAACCCACAGCCAACATCGTCCTCAATGGTGAAAAACTGAAAGCATTTCCACTAAGATCAGGAACAAGACAAGGTTGCCAACTCTCACCACTCTTATTCAACATAGTTTTGGAAATATTAGCCACAGCAATCAGAGAAGAAAAGGAAATAAAAGGAATCCAAATCGGAAAAGAAGAAGTAAAGCTGTCACTGTTTGCAGATGACATGATACTATACATAGAAAATCCCAAAGATGCTACCAGAAAACTCCTAGAGCTACTCAATGAACTTGCTAAAGTAGCAGAATACAAAATTAATGCACAGAAATATCTGGCATTCCTATATACTAATGATGAAAAATCTGAAAGTGAAATCAAGAAAACACTCCCATTTACCATTGCAACAAAAACAATAAAATAGCTAGGAATAAACCTACCTAAGGAGACAAAAGACCTGTATGCAGAAAATTATAAGACACTGATGAAAGAAATTAAAGATGATACAAATAGATGGAGAGATATACCATGTTCTTGGCTTGGAAGAATCAACATTGTGAAAATGACTCTACTACCCAATGCAATCTACAGATTCAATGCAATCCCTATGAAACTACCACTGGCATTTTTCACAGAACTAGAACAAAAAATTTTACAATTTGTATGGAAACACAAAAGACCCCGAATAGCCAAAGCAATCTTGAGAATGAAAAACGGAGCTGGAGGAATCAGGCTCCCTGACTTCAGACTATACTACAAAGCTACAGTAATCAAAACAGTATGGTACTGGCACAAAAACAGAAATATGTCTGGAACAGGATAGACAGCCCAGAAATATACCCATGAACATATGATCACCTTATCTTTGATAAAGGAGGCAGGAATGTACAGTGGAGAAAGAGCAGCCTCTTCAATAAGTGGTGCTGGGAAAACTGGACAGGTACATATTAAAGTATGAGATTAGATCACTCCCTAACACCATACACAAAAATAAGCTCAAAATGGATTAAAGACTTACATGTAAGGCCAGAAACTATCAAACTCTTAGAGGAAAACATAGGCAGAACACTCTATGACATAAATCACAGCAAATCCTTTTTGACCCACCTCTTAGAGAAATGGAAATAAAAACAAAAATAAACAAATGGGACCTAGTGAAACTTAAAAGCTTTTGCATAGCAAAGGAAACCATAAACAAGACCAAAAGACAACGCTCAGAATGGGAGAAAATATTTGCAAATGAAATAACTGACAGAGGATTAATCTCCAAAATTTACAAGCAGCTCATGCAGCTCAATAACAAAAAAACAAACAACCCAATCCAAAAATGGGCAGAAGCTCTAAATAGACATTTTTGCAAAGAAGATATACAGATTTCCAACAAACACATGAACGAATGCTCAACATCATTAATCATTATAGAAATGCAAATCAAAACTACACTGAGATATCTTCTCACACTGGTCAGAATGGCCATCATCAAAAAAATCTAGAAACAATAAATGCTGGAGAGGGTGTGGAGAAAAGGGAACACTCTTGCACTGTTGGTGGGAATGTGAATTGGTATAGCCACTATGGAGAACAGTAGGAGATTCTTTAAAAAACTACAAATAGAACTACCATATGACCCAGCAATCCCACTACTGGGCGTAAACCCTGAGAAAACCATAATTCAAAAAGATTCATGTACCAAAATGTTCATTGCAGCTCTATTTACAATAGCCAGAAGATGGAAACAGCCTAAGTGTCCATCATCAGTTGAATGGATAAAGAAGATGTGGCACATATATACAATGGAATATTACTCAGCCATATAAAGAAACGAAATTGAGTTATTTGTAGTGAGGTGGATGGACCTAGAGTCTGTCATACAGAATGAAGTAAGTCAGAAAGAGAAAGACAAATACCGTATGCTAACACATATATATGGAATCTAAGGAAAAAAATGTCATGAAGAACCTTGGTGTAAGACAGGAATAAAGACACAGACCTACTATAGAATGGACTTGAGGATATGGGGAGGGGGAAGGTTAAGCTGTGACAAAGTGAGAGAGTGGCATGGACATATATACACTACCAAATGTAAAATAGATAGCTAGTGGGAAGCAGCTGCATAACACAGGGAGATCAGCTTGGTGCTTTGTGACCACCTAGAGGGGTGGGATAGGGAGGGTGGGAGGGAGGGAGACTCAAGAGGGAAGAGATATGGGAACATATGTATATGTATAACTGATTCACTTTGTTATAAAGCAGAAACTAACACACCATTGTAAAGCAATTATACTCCAGTAAAGATGTAAGAATATATATATATATTCTTCCTCATTCTCTCTGCCTTTCCTTCTGATATACTGCAAATAGTGTTGCTGCTCAGATTTCTGCCAACCCTTCCTCTGTGCTCCAGTGCTTGCTCTAATATGCTCTCATTTTCTCAAAGGACTTATAGCGAGTTCTCATGCTCTGCTGAATCCTTTTACCAGTTAACAAATGTGTGTTATTACACAACTTAAAAATAGAATAACACAATAGCTTCTGTTGAACTCATGTCCTCTTCCAGCTACCATCCCATTTCTCTGTGTGCTTTCACAAAAAAAACTCTTTGAAAGTCTACATTTGTTTAATTCAAATCCCTTTTCTCCTTTTCTCTTGAACCCATACCAGTTAGGCTTTTGCCCTTACCACCCACTGAAACAGATCTTGTCAAATTTTAATGACTCTATGCTGCCAAATCTAATGGTCAAATGTAAGACCCCAAATATGCCTGACCTATCAGCATCATTTGACACAGTTGACTATTCTCTACTTCTTGAAAGAATTTCTTCACTTGGCTTCTTAGTTCTCTGCCTAACTGGTCTCTCCTCAGTCTCCTCATTTCCTGACTTGCAAATTGAAGTGCCCAGACCTCAGTGCTCAGATCTTTCCTCTCCTCCTTTCCTTCCCTAGTGTGTCTCATTTTGTCTCTTCTTTAAATATCATCTAATACTGACCACTCCCAAGTTTATATCCATCGTTATAGTTGGGATTTCCCCATTGAAATCTAGTGTATGTGTGTGCATGGGCGTGGGGAGGTGTGTATGCATGTTTGTACGCACACACTCCACATCACCACTTATATGTCTAATAGATGTTTCAAAATTAAAATGCCCAAAACTGAATATTTGTTTTTCTTTTAAAAACCTACCCATCTTGAGGTCTTCCCCCATTTCAGTAACTATCAATTCCATCCTTCCAAAACCTTGCAGTTATCAATTATTCTTCTCTTTGTCTTCAATATCTCAAATCCAGTCTGTCAGCAAATACTGTCTGCTCTGCTTTCCATAATTCAATCATCTTTCATCACCCTCACTACTACCATCCTAATCCTAAACGCCAATATTTTAGGCCTAAATGATCAAAGTAACCTCCTAACTACCTCAATTCTTGCCTCCCCAGACGCTACATACAACACAGCTAAAGAGGTGTTTTAAAAAAATATGCATTTCTCTGCTCCAAATCCACCATTGGCTTCTCACTCAGATTATAAGGCAAATTCCTTACAATGGTCCACAATCCCCCACATCATGGGGCACCCTGCCGCTCCCAGCAACAGCTGCTACTATTCTCCCATCCCCAGTTCATTCCACACTGACCTCCTTGCTGTTTCTCTAATAAGCCAAACACACACCTGTTTCATGGCCTTTGTATTTTCTGTTCCCTCTGCCTGAAACTCTTTTCCCTGCATATCCTCATGGCTGGTGCCCTCACTTTCTTAAAACCGCTGCTCAAATGTCACCTTATTAAAATGGCCTTCCATGACCACACTAAAAAACTACAAGGCTAATTCCACCTTCAGCACTCTCATCCCCCTTCTGTTTTTATATTTATCCATATTTATCAACATCTAACAATGTAAGTTCTATGGAGGTGAGTCTCTATTTTATTTCTGGCTGTTTTCCCCGCATCTAGTGGATGGAACATGTCACGTGCTCAGACAATATTTATTGAAAGTAATTTATTGAAACAGCAACATAGCCAAAATAGAACCATTCACACACACACACACACACACACACACACACACACACACACACACTACTCCCTTCACCAAATTTTTGCTGTCTCTCTAAATAGCTCCACTATCCCCCCCCAGTTGTTCAAGTGAAAAGCCTATGTTGTCATCTTTGATCCTGTCTTCCCCTCATACCCCACATATAATTTTTCAGGAAGTCATGTGCACTCTACTACAAAACTGATCCCACATCAAGCCATTTGCTCACCATCTTTACTGACACAATTCCATCCTAAGCCTTTAGGAACTTCCACCTGAACTATTGCAACAGCTTTCTGACCCAATCTTGATGTCCAAACAGCAGCCAAAGTGTTAGTTCTGAAGCATAGTCAGCGCACATCCCTTCCCCACCTCTCTGGCTTCCCATTACAGCTGGAATAAACTCTAAAGTCCTTAGCACAGCCCACAGGCTTTGCACTAATGCTTTGGTTGCCTCTCGGGTCTCATGTCCCTCCATCCTCTACTACTCACTACACTCCAGTCATGCTGTCTTTGTTTCCCTCTCTCGAATATGCAAAGCTCAACTTCACCTTTGTTTATTTGCTTTCGATGTTTCTTCTCCCTGAGATACTCTTTCTTTAGGTCTTCACTATGGCTGCTCCCACCTCACTGTTCAGGTCTTAAATAAAATATTACACCCTCCCACAGGCCTTCCCTGCCATCTCTAGCCAGAGTTACTGACCCATCCGTCACATTTTCTATACATTACCCAATTTTTTAATGATTCATAGAACTTATCAGTATGTGAATGAATGAATTACATATAATTATCTCCTCTACTCTCTTATCCCCAGTAGAATATAAACACTTTGAGGGACGTGACCACTTCTGTGTTGTTCTTCATTATGTTTACAGTGTCTACAATGGTGCGTGCTACATGGTATTATACATACAGTGATGATTTAATTACTGACTTCATAATGTCTCCCAACATTTATTAAATGGCTAAAATGCACCTTTCCCTGTTCCAAATATGGAGGCTATATGAACATGAAAGTAATAAAATACCTATACTATGAAATAAAAAGATAAGTAAACAAATTTTTGCAATGCAATGTGACAGTCTCTGCATTTCTCTGCACACTTCCTATATATAAACTACATAAATTATTTGAACCCACTAGTCTATTAAAGTGAGCTATTAGGCTGTGTAGTGAATACATCGCCTTGTCATTATGACGTATGCCTGAACTCCTTAATGCTTTTGGTTCCTGTCATTTTGAAAAATTCAACATTCTCTTTGCTAGCCTCAATGCTTCAAATCTCTTCTTCCAGTTAATTCAAATTCCGTCTTCTAAAATCTTCCCTTTTTATCACCATGACTACCTCACCGCACTCCTCAAGCTCTTCCTCTCACTTCCTAGGTCTTAATAATTCAACTCAGAAAGTGCTTGAGTGCCTACGAGCACACTGAGTCTGTACATCTTGTCTCAGCACTCAAGGCCCTGTATCTCTGTTCCTACTCTCTTGCCTCTATGCAGCCCATTTATTAATTCATATTCTTTTTCCTCCATGTGTCTATTCCTATTCAGAGAGCACTTCCACTTCAAATACTACAACCCTTACTACCACTTGCTAAGCCAAACCCAGCCTCAGTCTGATTCATAATAAAATCTTAGATAACAAAATAAAGATTATAATAAAACAATTAAGCCTCATTCTAATACAAGCTGCTATGACACAAAATTCAATATTTGGTGTCCTTAAGGTCATATAAGAACAAGGTTCCCATACAATAGTAGGACAAATATTTAATAAGAAAATTATAATTAAAAGATATTTCTACAGTGAGCTAGACTAAATTTTAAATTAAAATATGTTACCCTGAGGCTGTTTTATGAATAATTGCATACTGTAATTCAAAGATCATGAAAAGTATTAACGAAGATATTATGTTATCAAATTATAAGAGAAAGTTTACAAATTTCAATAAGAAAAATGCAGATATTATGATAAAATACCTTAAATTTTTAGAGAAAATAAAAATATTTTTAAAGCATTACATGGACCAATTTATTATAGAATCCATTTAGGCTCAGAAATGGAATGCAAACTTTTAATATGTTCTAATTCCAACTAGAAATTTGGGATCTTACTGTTCAAAGGTTGCTCAGTATTCTGACACATAAAATGAAGAGATTACTTTGACTTCGGATACTCAACGTTTTAGTATATTTCTTAGGAGATAATTTTTATTTACTTTTTGCCTAAAACAAGAAAGAATGAAGGAAAGTGAGAGATGAACAAAAATGAGAGAGCACTATTGTGAAATGTGGAGCATGCCATTGTAAAATTTGCAGTTGCAATTAAAATTCAGGTAACTAGAAAGTTGTGTGCAGAAGAATATGGAAATGCTAATCAAAAATTTCTGGAATCCAGATAGTTGTAAAATACAGGAAATTAAGGGGGAAAAGCTAGGTCCTAAGAAGTCCCAAAGGCTTAAATCCTTGACTCATACTGATAAAACAATAGAAAGTAAATCAAATGCTTTTTATGTACCTTTGACTTTAAGACCAAGATGTTATTCATACTTACTTCTTTGACCCATTTTCCTGTACCATTTAGGAAACAGTGTAATAATTAAGAATTAAAATCTTAATTGAGATAAAATTGACAGTGAGATGCATAAACCTTAAGTGCATAATTTGATGATTTCTGATACATATTTACACCCTGCAACTACTTTCCAATAAAAATATAGAACATCTCTATCATTTCATAAAGTTCCTTCATGTCACTTCTAGACTGTCCCCACACCTGATCAGCAACCACTATCTTGAATTCTATCACCATAGATTAGTTTTGTCTGTTCATGCATTTCATAAAATAGAAACAGGTAGTGTATAATCTTTTGTGCCTAACTGATATTTCTCAGAATTATGATTTTGAGATTCATGCATGTTGTGATATGCATCAAGAGTTGATTCTTTTTTATTAATGGATAATATTCTTCTGAATTAATATAACACAATTTGTTGATTCATTCAGCTGTTTCTGAAATTCCTGAGTTGTTTCCAGTTTGGAGCAATTATGAATAAAGCTGCCTTGAACATTCTAGTATAAGTCTTTTTGTGGAAAAATGCTTCCATGTCTCTTAGTTAAATAAATATCCAGGAGCAGAATTACTGGTTAATAGGTAGGTATGTGTTAACTTTTTAAGAAACTGCCAAACTGCTTTTCAAAGAGGTTGTCCCATTTTGTCCTCCCATTAGTTCCTCATACCACCAATTGGTGTAGTCAGCTTTTCAGTGGTAGACATTCCAGCAGGCATAATATGGTACTTCATTATGATTTTAATTTGCATTTCCCTGATAACTAACAATGTTGACATCTTTTGAAGCACTTTTTTGGCTCTGCCTTATCTTCTTTTGTGAAATGTCTGTTTAAATCCTTCCCCAACTTCTTCAACTGACCTGTTTGTCATTTTATTATTGATTCACAGGAATTTTTAAAAATATATTGTGGGAACAAGTCCTTTGTCAGATTTTGTATTGCAAATATTTCCTCCCAGCATGTGGCTTACTTACCTTTTCATTTTCCTGGCAATTGTCTATGGGCAAGCAGAATTTATCCTCTTATTTTTACCATATTTTTCCTCTTATAATTAATGCTTTTTGGTACCTATCTAAGAAGTTTTGCCTACCACAAATGTAAAGTATATTTTGAAAATCTTTTCCAGAAATTTTATGGCTTCAGATTATATTTTAAGTCCATAATCCATCTCAAGTTAATTTCTGTATGATGTGAAATAGAGCTTGAGATTTTTTTCATACATTTATACTCATTATTAAATTTTAAGTTACAATTTTTGTTGAGAAACATAAAAACACAATATACCTAATGTCAACACTTACATTTTTTTCCCTTTTACATTTTGCCAGCCTTCTTTTTATTATTGTTGTTGCTTTTAATGTAACTCATGTCTATACAAGAATAGTCCAAACAGAAGTGGGCTAAGATGGTTCACAGGTCTAGGGAGGGCAAACCAATTTTGTCATTTGCTTCTGGCCAAATTCCACCTTTTCTGAGGATATTTGCTGTATGGCTCAAGCTTAGGAGGTTTCTTAAGAGGTCTCATATATCCTGGGGTCAACATGCATATTGAGCAAATTGCATCATCCTCTGCTCTTATGAAATGCACTGGCATTGACAAATGATTTGACCTTCTAACCCAGAAATCTACTTTACCCGCCAAAACACACAGTTGCCTCCTGGTAGTGGGTCTATGGCAACTGCCAGATCTATTTTTAATAAAGATAACACAATGCTATCTTGCAGGGTTTGTAAAAATTCTACAAAATGAAATAACCAAGTAAAACCTAACACTTCAACATATCTAATTATGGAATCTCATTATTTTACTAAAATATTTTAAAATCTGCCATTGCTATTTACTATAAGGTACACACCAGCATTCTCACCTTAAGACAACCACAGCTCCACTGTAAAAAGAAAGTAACAGCTGTATGAGCACAAAATTAGCTTGACCAAGGCCAAACAAAAGTAAGACAGTTGTTCTGAGGAGTTAACAAAGCCAAGATATAAGCTGCACATAATAACAAAGCCCAAAAAGTTCTCAAAATAACAGTTCACATTTCATGATTTTCTAAAATCCCATTAATAAAGTCAACCAATGGAAAAGAGTTAACATGTTTCACTTGTATTTTTAGAGGATAGATATTCACTGGTTCAAGATCATGAAGTCGATAAAGTATTTTAGGAGAAACTAACACAATTTTGTAGTGGTATCTGTGACATCCAGAGAATTTGACTTATTGCCAAGAGTCACCAAATCTGACTCTCTGAGCAATCAGATATTAATATTGTATAAAATTTTTTGCCTTCACCATATTTGATTTTGATACAGCACTAATCTAAAGTATTTCAAAATAGGGACCTAACTTATAATTTCTGTGATTTTTACACAAAACTCAAATAGCTGGTACAAAGTGTCATATTCAAAGACAGAAAAGACAGCAACCAAAAGTAATTAAAAGTAATTCCAATTCTAGTTGTACCTCTTGGAAAATGTTAAAGCAGATCCAATTTATAACCCATTTCTTTAAAATCTTCTCTTTTTTTCTCATTCCTATTGATTTTGTATTCTTCCCACTGCTTAACTCTCCCCACTCTCACTTTCCATCTTTTCCCTAAACCTCCTTCCCTATCTTTCTGACTCTTGATGGGACTTTCCCTTTCCTTTCCCCACTTCCTTGTTATCTCTTGCTATTCTCTTTTTTTCTTAAGACAATATCTTCATGCAAATACTCACCCCTAATTCTACTGTTCAGCCTCTAGAGATTATGCCAATCTGCATAGTAAATTGGTTAGGCAGGGGAACAGAGAAAAAACATGTCTCATCACACATTAATATTTTCTGTCCCAGTTACATACACATAACCTCTCTTCAAGAGGTCTCAAGGTATTTTAAGGTACTCAGCATTCCAGTGCACCTCCAGCTAGGAGTTATCTGTCAATCAGACTTGACAGAAAGACTGAGGTTAAGCAATTTTCTCAATTAAATTGAAGATAATAAGGAATTTGGCTTAGGGCTCTGTCTCCCAAATTAAAACATTTTCCCAGTGTACACCAAGTTTCTCTAAGGCTTTTCATGTACAGACACATCTTACTCATCTTCAAAACTGCTTTTACTGGCATTATAAACTTTCTCCACTTTTCTGAAACAAAGGATCTTGATTAAAACAAAGAAAATTAAACTAATGGCAATCACTTTCTGTAGTCAATAGGTGAACATACACCAGTTTTTTCACAAAATAAATATAACATTCTGATCATGATGGATTCTTAAAGAAATCACTTCCAACTACACTGCCTGACAAATAAGCAAAAATATAAAAACCCTTATCTCCATACCTACTTAGAGAAAAAGAGTCTAACTAATTTTGTGTAAAACAGAGGGCTGCTAGGTGTTCCCTTGCTAGAATATAAAGAAAGTCACAGCTTAAAATAATCTATGTAATTTTTCAGGTAAGATAAATGTGAAATCTATGACAAGGAAATGATATAGTCTACATCTAATGAGTGACTCCATATACTTAATTCTACATGGTCCATACTGGGAACATCACACTTAAAATCACGTTTTATCAGATGTGGAAGACCCAAAGGACACTACACCAGAGAAAGTCTCACCATCTTATGAAAGGCCCCCATAGTGCTACATCTGCCCAGGCCTAAAAGATCCTGAAGCCAAATATGATTGCTTTTACTACCTCTGGAAAAGATGTATGAGAGTAGAAGTGTAGAATTCATAACATGTGCTCTAGTTTCCAAGATGTAAAGATATATGAATTTTGAGTTTTAACTAAAAAGCCATCCCCTTCAGGAAACTTCCCGTGATAAGGTAAAAGCATTTTCCATCTTACTTAATTTCAACTTTCCTAGTATTTTATTCATATTTGATTTGGCATTTAAATGTAGCTGGTACTCAAGGTCTGTTTGACTTCTTCAATGTCAAGCAAACCTATCAGCTATATGTGTATAGGTTTGTTCAATGAGTATTGTTAACACTGAAAATATACTTTTGATACTTATTTTCATGAAATATTTTTTAGATGGAAGTCTGAACATTATGAAAGAAATTTTGTGTCCTACCTTTGTAATTGTTTTTCCACTCTTTTGTTGAGTTTATTTAATTAATTCATATTTTTCCATAATCAGTGGTCTTCTAGTTCCTCAAGATTACCAGGCAATGTTTCTATATTTTCCTAGTACCTGTCTCTATTATTCTATTTCCCACCCACCAGTTATTTCAAACTAATTTCATTCTTTACAAACCTTATGTCCTTTCCCACCAACTCTTAATTCTTAGAAAATAATGTCATCTCCTCATTCATAGAGAATATAGAATTTATCTGTGTAACAGCATAAACTTCTATAACAAAGGAGCCCTAAAACCCAGTATTTCAATACGACAACTGCTTATTTGTTTTTGACATAACATGCAAAGGTAAATAAGCAAGCAGTCTAGGTTCTGCTCAGGACGACAGCCAGGACCCCCAACATTGGCTCATGCCCTCACACGATGAAAATGTGGTTTTCATCAGTGTCCAAGACTGACTTCCATTTCAGCCAGGTGGGTAGAAAGAGCGACTGGGGCAAGCCACTTTATCTTTCCCAGAAGATGCACACATCATTCCATTCACATCCCATTGGCCCAAATATGATCACAGAACCACACTTAGCTGCAAGGGTGGCTATGTGCCTAGCTAAAATTCAGTGGGATTCTATTGCTAATAAAAATAAAAGGTAAATTAATACCAGAGGCAATTTAACATCCATGAAACCAACAGATAGGAATTTTTCAAATTAGCTCCACAAATCATAACTTTAACCCTAACCATAAACCACACACACACAAAAATGTACCTGGATCCACACCCATTCCTTCTGATGACCTTTGGTTAGTGGAGAATCTAACCATCCTCCTTTTGTCTTGAATCTATCTTATTTCATTTTCCAAGAGCCTTCCTCTATCATTTATTCTCTTCTGCAACTTCAAATGCTGTGTCTGCTGGCTCCTTCCCATCAGAATTACATGTTTATATCTCTTCTGTTTTCATTCTTCAATTTCCTTGAGCTATTTTCTTCTATAACTCCCTTCATAAACTTAAATTCTTGAAATATTCCTCTAAAGTGGAGGGACACACTGTTCTGTGAACTGACTTCATCAGAATCACCTTGGGAACACTAAAAATTCAGATACCTGGTTCTTATCTTAGGGGAAGTCAATTCAGTAAACCTAGCATGGCATAGAATCCATATTTTTAAAGCCCCTAGATGATCTTAAGTGCACCCAGTTTGGAAACCCCTAGTATGCTCTTCATCTGTACTTGCTCACCTCCTATTTACACACCCAATTCTGTTTCCATCTTTACTAGTCCACTCAGAAAATTATGAAAATTACATCTCTATGTACCTATTTGGATGGGCTAGAAAACCACAAGTCAATCTTGACTCTTCTTTCGCACACCCACCACCATGCTAGTCATTACTCACCAATATCTCCTCTGTTGCTAAAGGTAATTTATTGATTGAAGGTAACGTTTACTGGTTGAAGCACTTCATGTGTGCTGACTGTGTTATTCCCCTTAATAACCCGAAGTGTCTGGTACTATCATTATCACCAATTTTTAACTGAGACACTGAAACCCAGAGAGGCTAGGATGGCTCAGCATCACACTGTTAGTTAAGGGGCAAGCAGCAGGACTTGGACTGAAAGTCTGGTTCTTAGTCTATGCTCTTAACTCTGAGCCATTACTCTAAACTGCTCCCTTATCACTTAAAAACCTCTACAAATTGCTCAGATCTCACCAACATAGTCTGGACCACATCATCTCTTCCCTGGTTTAACAGAGTGGCCTCTGACTAGTCTCTTAGCCTCAACTCTGTCTTCTCCAACTAGAGATGTGCTCATATCATATCACTAGAGAAACTGTTCATATCAGCTCACAGAGCAAACTATGTCCATCCCTTCTTACCTTCACATTCAGCAACATCATATTGGTAGCTTTCAAATCAGCATAGTGGAAATATTTACACTACAGAAGTGAGCAAACACCACAAATCAGGGGGCTTTGTTCCTCTGAAGAGCCAGTTTTTAAACATTTGTTAGCACACCACTGTCTCCAGTCTACATTCACATACCAGTCAAAGACTTTGTAATCCGCAGGGCTAATCATGATCATGTGATCAACTTCTCAAACTTCATAAATCTGGGCTAGTTGGTTCTTTTATGTGCTCTTAGAAGGCCTTGAACTTCATCACCCTAGAACTTATCACACTGTATTGCAATGGTCTGTTTACTTTGTTCTCCCATTAGAGTGTTTGAGGATAGAAAGTGTTTCTTTCATTGTGTTCCTAGCACTTAAAACAATGCCTAACTCATAATCAGTGCTTAAAAACTATTTGTTGTATAAATGAATGAAATAACAAATAAAGGTCTTTCCCCAAATGTTTGCCAATTCTCACACTACTCCTTTTAGCAACTGCCTCATTACCCTTTACTCCTCAGTTTATGAACCATACATTCCAGGAGTTTATGGATTACAGATAGGCTATTCATCCCCAGATCACACTTTTTAAAAGTTAGCAATAAACTTGACTAAGCTCTTAAATATTAGAAATAGCTACCGTCATCAAAGTCACTGAAAATGCTCTTTTGCATTTTATTTGCTCAAATTATACAAAGTTCGGCTTGTAATAGAATTGCAGCCTCAGCTTCCACCTTACGAAACTCTTCTGGGAAAGAAAATAGTTCTTGAGAGCTAGCTTCTGTAGCTGGAGAAATGCCACAAAAAATCTGAATATGCTGCTGTTCCTTAAAATAAAACCCTCTCTCATTCATGTAATTAGTGTTGCTTTGGAAGCATTATTTCCATGGATAAGTACAGCATAATTAATGCAGTGTACAAATCCCATCTCTAACTAAAATTTTAACATAATCTATCCCTAAATTCTATCCCCAAAGAAACTTAACAAAAGTTAAATGTTTTTAATTTATATAAAAGATACTCAAAAAACAACTGTGTTTTGTTTAGAATAGCTTATCTCATCACTTTAGGGTCTCTTTTTTTTCAAGTGGGACTACTTTGACTAACTTTATTTTATCTTGTATTCAAATATTACTTCTCTCCCAATCCCTATCTTAATGTCGACGCCTTTTACTGATACAGTCAATTCAAATCTTAAATTATTTTTTTAAAACAAAAGTATGCTGGTCATCTACTGTGTGTTCAGTCCTTTTTTAGGCATTGAAAACCAGAAATAAAAAGATCATAGAAGATTCCTCCCCTTAGGTAGCTGATATTATAGTAAGGGAGGAAGACAGTAAATAAACAAATAAACTAAGCAGTTTCAGAGAGTAGTAAGTGTTATAACAAAAATAGGGACAGGTGATGAAATGACAAATGTGCCACGTCAAGGGGTGGGCAGGACAGGGTGGGCTATTTTAGATAGGATAATCAGACAAGGTCTTTCTGAAGGGATGACACATAAATTCAGATGGGAAAAAAGTTAGCCAAGTGTATATTGGAGGCAAAAGTATTCCAGGCAGAAAGAATACAACAGCAAACTCAAATACCCTGAGAAAGATATGAGTGTAGCATGTTTGGTAGAAAAAAGTCAGTAATAATAGGAGAATAGTGATTTTAAATCACATGGTCTTCCAGTAAATTTTATTTTCTTTAAGAAAGTACATACTAATATTGTTAGTCATAAGCTTATCAAGCTACCAACGTAAACTCCCTGTACATAGAGTTGGGAAGAGATGTGCAGTGGCACACCATTACAGACTATTTCAGCAGACAAATAACCCCAAGAACGTAAATAACACAGCAATAGTAAAGTGTAACTGTAAAAACCAGGAAATGATGTCTTGAGTTTTTATTTATCTTCCTTTATAATAGTACTTTTTTGTGAGTATATACAATTTAATTTTTAATAAAGGCTGTGTTAAATAACTGGACGATAAAAAAACTCCTTAGAATTTAACAATTGGTTCCTAAAGCTGGTACAAGCCGGCTCCAGCACACCAGTACTGCACGGTCTCTCTGAGTGAGGGCTCTTCGATCTGACCAGAAACCAAAAATGATCTATAGGGACATTTAATTTTGTATCCAGCTCCCTGAGGCCAAATGGCTTTTCCTACTTCCCCATCACCCACCTGAAAACAGAAAAGAAAAAGAAGGAGAAAAAGAAAAAGAAAAAGAAAAAATAATGGTTTTTAGATATATCATTTGTGGAATATCCTGGGAAGTAAAATGAGTTATTTTTTTAATTTTTAGAATTTCTTATATATTAATGTCAAGATTAAAAGCCAAATTTCCAGGATTCTATACTAACTCTTGGCAGTAACAAAATAATAAAATTACTTAAAAGGAATTATATGACAAACTTAAATTTAATACTAAGTTTTTTTTAACATCTTTATTGGAGTATAATTGCTTTACAATCGTGTGTTAGTTTCTGCTTTATAACAAAGTGAATCAGTTATACATATACATATGTTCCCATATCTCTTCCCTCTTGCGTCTCGCTCCCTCCCACCCTCCCTATCCCACCCCTCTAGGTGGTCATAAAACACCGAGCTGATCTCCCTGTGCTATCGGCTGCTTCCCACTAGCTACCTATTTTACGTTTGGTAGTGTATATATGTCCATGCCACTCTCTCACTTTGTCACAGCTTACCCTTCCCCCTCCCCATAGCCTCAAGTCCATTCTCTAGTGGGTCTGTGTCTTTATTCCCATCTTACCCCTAGGTTCTTCATGACCGTTTTTTTTTTCTTAGATTCCATATATATGTGTTAGCATACGGTATTTATGTGTTAGCATATGGTATTTGTTTTTCTCTTTCTGACTTACTTCACTCTGTATGACAGTCTCTAGGTCCATCCACCTCACTACAAATAACTCAATTTCATTTCTTTTTATGGCTGAGTAATATTCCATTGTATATATGTGCCACATCTTCTTTATCCATTCATCCGATGATGGACACTTAGATTGCTTCCATCTCCTGGCTATTACTAACATGCTTTTAAAAGTACTTAAGCATTGAGATAAAAGCTAATGATTATGTTACTAGATGGCTAAGCAGAGTGTAACTTTTAAAATTTCTAATTTGTTTTACAAAAGCAAAGTACACCAGAATGGGATGCTAAATAACCAATATTACTATGTTCCGAGTTGGTAAACACAAGAGCATTGCTAGAATGGTAGCATAACAAATACTGGCTTATAATGGGTATATAATTTTATTTTCTCTACCCTTAGCCACACCTTCACTATCACTCATCTAAATTTAATTTTGTAACAAATACTTTGCCAAACATTAAAAATTTTCTCTCTGTTGGAGACCTGGAGCAGACGTTACCATTTATTTCGAAAAGGAAACAAACACACACAAACAACACATAATACTGCTCCTAAGGTTGCAAAAAGTTGAGAGCTTACAGACTGGTTCTCTAACGTAAGAAAAATTTATATATATATGTATATATATGTGTGTATATATACATATAAATTTATTATATATATTAAACACAAAGCATAAATATAAAATTATGATGTTTTAATTTTTTAATAAATCTTTATTGGAGTATAATTTCTTGACAATACTATGTTAGTTTCTGTTGACACAAAAGCGAATCAGCCATATGCATACACGTCCGCATATCCCCTCCCACTTGAGCCCCCCTCCCCCCATCCCTATCCCACCCCTCTAGGTGGTCACAAAGCACCGAGCTGATCTCCCTGTGATATGCTGCTGCTTCCCACTAGCTAACTATTTTACATTCGGTAGTGTATATATGTCAATAAGCAAAACATATAAATTACAAAATATCATGGGCTCACACAGGGATAATTTTCTTTAAGAATAATTTTTCTACACTATTTGGCACATGTTTTACTCATATCAAAAGACAGACGTACAATTTTACATATGGAGGATTGTTTTAAATGAGCTATACATAGTATCATAAGCTAATAGCCAACTTGACCTGAAGGCCTTACTAACAAATGCAGCTTTCAAGAACAGCAAAAGAAATGGCCTGGACACTCACTACATGGACAGAATTGACTATAATTCACTAACTCCTTAGTGTGGTTCTACATTTTGTCTCAGAATAATGATTGCCTTTGGCTGTAGTATCTACTCCAAAATATGGACATAGTGGACTGCTCATCTTTCACACAGCTTATTATACATCAGAAGGAACATTTAGTTATGTGTGGCTTAAGAAACAGATTATGTTTTAAATCACAGAAACTTAGACACAGAAGGGAAGAATGAGTTATTGATCCAGGAATCCATATGAGTTAGAAGTTTTGCAATATAACAAAACCTGGTAAAAAATAAATAAATAAAATTTACTAAATATTGGAAATGTTAATCTAACCAAAGTTTCAAACAAAGAAGTTAATTTAGCAGTTAATTAAAAGGAAAAAAATATGATTAAAAAATTAAATATAGCCACCTTGATCAAGTGATCAATATTAGCATCATTAGTAATATGACACATTTGATACTACATACTCCCTGATAGAATGCACTAATAAGGTCATTCTTTCTCCAAATTCATAACCTCAATCTACTCAAAAGAAAGATCACACAAGCTCCAACTGAATCATGTTCTACAAAACACTTGACCATTATTCATCTAAAGTACCAAAGTCTAAAAAGAGACAAAAAAAAAAAAAAGACAAAGGAACTGGTACAGATTGGAGGTGATTAAAGAAACATGGTAAGTAAATGCCATGTATTGATAGGATGCTGGATTGGCTCTTGGAACAGAGAAGCAACATTAGTGAAAAAACTGAGGAAATAGAATTAAAGTCTGTAGTTTTTTAAACCATTTTTTAAAATTGAAGTATAGTTAATTTACAATATTGTGTTAGTTTCAGTTATACATATATATATTCTTTTTCAGATTCTTTTCCATTATAGGTTATTACAAGATATTGAATATAATTCCCATGCTATACAGTAGGTCCTTGTCATCTATTTTATATATAGTAGTGTGTATTTGTTAATCCCAAACTCCTAATTTATCCCCCACAAAGTCTATAATTTGTTAATAGTGATGTGTCAATGTTAATCTCTTTGCTTTGCACATTGTACCATGGTTATGTGAAGTGTTAACCTTAGAGAAGCTAAGTAAAGACTATATATGGGAACTGTCTGTACTATCTTTGAAAATCTTCTGTAAAATCTAGCATAACATCAACATTACAAGTTTAAAAGGATACCTGGATTTACAATATACGAAATAAAGAGAAAAATAAAAATCACATATTTTATCAACAAACAAAAGAAACATTTGATTGTTGATTTGTCTCTTTCCCTTCCTTCCTTCCTTTCTTTCTTTTTTTCTCTCTTTCTTTTTAATACCAAATGTCTGACCAAGAGACTGACCAACATGGAGAAGGGCATACATTCTGGAACCTGAGTACTCAGCTTCAGATTCTATCATCTCCACCATTTACTGTGTGATTTGGGGAAAATAAATTAACTTCCTGTGCCCAGTTCCTTTGTTGTACACATAGGAAGAATAATATCTGCCAGATAGAGTTGTTTGAGAATAAATGAATTATTATGTGCAAAGCACTTAGAACAGTGTGTGCAAAAGTCAGCACCATTTGACAGAAATATCAAAATAGTTTGGGAGCAGAGTGATGTCTCACACTCTAGGAAGTGAAGGGGTTCAGAATGAGCCTCCCCAAAACGCACCACCTTGGCATGTAGATTACTTTGAGCTAAAGGCAATCCAGACACTGTGGGCTCAAGAGAAACTTCTGTCCCTCGCTTAACTACCTAGAAGAATTTAAACCTGGGGGGGGGGGTTCTATCCCAGAATGAAAATTATTACAGGAGATAAATTTTATCTGAGGGACCAATCTGCATGGCAAAGCAAAAATCTAATTACTAAACATCTGCTCTTTTTCTTATTGTCCTGTGAATTACCCTCCTTTTAGTTGAAGCCCCAGTCCCCTTTCTCATTTCTTAGCTCAGGATGGCATATATACTTCATTTTACCCTGTCTTTGAATTCCTCATACATGTGGGGTTTCTGTACATACAAAATTAAATTTGTTTTTCTCCTGTTAATCTGTTTCATGTCAATTTGATTATTAGACCAGCCAAAAGAACCCTTGAAGGGTAGAGGAAAATTCCTTCTCCCCAACAAAAGCAAAATGGAATAACTCTTTCCCTCCCTTTACTCCTTTCCTGTAATGCAGCTGACATTACTAGAAGTTGACTCACCTAATCAAATACTTCTGACTGGAATTTTGACTCCAGAAAGGATAACATGTCAAAGCACAGAAAGTTCCCCGGCCTGGCATTCTAACCAAACCCCACCCCCCCAGATGGAAATCAGGCTACGCTCTCTCGACTGACTACCTTTCTTGTTTCTTGATCATCTTCTCACTCTGGATCTCCAATGCTCTGCCACTCTGTGAGCCATCATATACCCTTCCCTCTGCTGCTCAAGTTGATAAATGTTGTTTTCTATTATTTGCAGCCAAGCACAAAGATGCTGTGTGTGTGCCCTGATACTGTTATCCAATGACCCAATTCCTAAAGTCTGGGAGGAGAGGTGCCCCAAAGTCTTGCTTCTGTGGATACTTTGTGAATTCCACAAATCACACTTTGAGTGAAAGGAAATGAAGTTTATTGAGTTGGTGTTTGAGACAATAAATTAGAGGGAAAGGAAATCTCATTGGAATGTAGGCTCCCTGAGGAAAGGTACAGTCTTTCAGCCATGTCTCAATTGCCTATCATGCAAGTTCTCTCCAGTCCCAGTACAGATAGTAAACAAAAGTGGATGCCTGTTATTCATGGGGATTTAATTGACTGTAATAAGAATACAACTATTGATTGAACCAATGGAAAAAATGTCCCATAATTTGGGTTTGTTCTCTAGACAATTCATTGTACATTAAACACTAAAATTCAATCTGTACCCTTCAGTGGGTGCCTCATAAGAGGACTTTGATACTAGAGAATGGCCATGGGTATCTTTGTGTTTTGCATGTGAGAAAAATTATTTGAGAAGATGGAATAATTACTGAAGGGCCTGGATTAGCATATAACATTAGCATATAACATATAACTGAATTACTGAAGGGCCTGGATTAGCATATAACATTAGCAATGTTACTTAAGTGATTGATAAGAGCTCAGAAGAAATTTATTAAACTCACAAAAAACTCAATTAAAAAGTTAGATTATCAAATTATAAACTACTCCTTAGGCTCAGATTGCGTAAGATTTCTCAAGACTACAAAATAACACTCAGTTAATCATTTGAAAGTACAAGTGAAAGTCTCCACAACGGTTTGTGAATTAATGTATAACAAGAATGTTACACATTGCTAATCAAGAATCAAGAAGTCTAATCAAGAATCATACCATTAGTATGACATATTTAAAGATATTCCCTCAAGGTGAATATTGTATTAATTTTTTGAATTCATCCTATTGTAATTCTGATAATTGCGTGGTTTGGTATTTTACTATAGACACGGATATTTATACAACTGCAAAATGCTCGGGAAAAGTAGCAACAGTAATGGAGACAATTTAAAAACTGTACTGCAACTATAAAATAGTAACAAAAATGGGAACTTGCAATGGTAAATACAGATCTAAAAAACACTTTATTTTAAATTTTCCCTAGTGCCCAAAAGGAAGAGTACTAGTCCCTCTCCCTTTAGCATTTTCCTTAGAAAACTTGAAATTGGAAACGTTTCTCTGTCTTCTTGAGATGTACATAAATCTTTTTAAAAGCTTGATAAGCCTCATTTCAGTTCTGCAATCCAGGAATGTATTTCTTGGAGGGCTCAGAGTCATTTCTTTGAAAAGTGAACTTCTAAGAGGATGGATGGCACTTGTCTCCCTGTCTCTGTGGGAATTTAAGCCTAGGTACTTGGCTTCATGATGTTACTTACTGCTTTTCATAAACATACATGAAGTTTTGGGTTTTATTTTTGATAAAGACAATTAACATGTACATAATGGATTGTATCTGCCTAGCTATATAACAGGGTGAGATTTGTTTCTCCCTTTGCAATCTCCTTAGCAGATTGCCTGTGATTTGCATCTCAGCCCGATTTAATGTTTATTCAATAATAAAACTTTTCTACATAGAGAAGATTCACTGGAATGTTAGGAGATTTCATTTCTAATTATATTTCCCCACCCAGATTAGTAGTAATGGGGTACAGTGGGAATAATTCCTATAGAAGCTAGTTAACTTCTCTCTTAATAAACTCATGTCCAGTTCTGGAAAGCCAGGTAAGGATAGGCCATCAGATACAGAAACATTAAATAAAACACAAACTGATCGATATAAGCTACCAGCAGTTCTGGGGGAAAAAAATAAAAAAAACTTTTGAATAACGTGTTTTTTTTATATTAATACCAAAGTAGAGTGCACTAGAGAAATGTAATTCCATCTTACAAGGTAATAGGGTCCTTATGACATGATAATAGACAATGAACCACAAACACTTTGAGGAAATTATAATATGGTAGAATAAATCTCCAGAATGAAGATGGCTGGAGCCATGACAATTTTAACTCTGTTTTTACGACATTCTGGAAATGTGCCGAGAAAACTTTCAACGTGAAGGGTGACGTTGACAAGGGTGAGTGATCACAAGGTTTGACTGCCTAGATACCTGGTTTTGCACACTGGAGAAAGTAGGCTATTCATGGTGTTTTTGGGGTTTTTTTTTGTTGTGTGGTTTTTTGGTTTTTTTGTTTGTTTGGTTTTTTGGTTTTTTTTGCAGTACGCGGGCCTCTCACTGTTGTGGCCTCTCCCGTTGCGGAGCACAGGCTCCGGACGCGCAGGCTCAGCGGCCATGGCTCACGGGCCTAGCCGCTCCGCGGCATGTAGGCTCTTCCCGGATCGGGGAACGGCATGTCCTCTGCATCGGCAGGCGGACTCTCAACCACTGCACCACCAGGGAAGCCCTATTCATGGTGTTTTGTAAAGCTAAAAGGGCCTTTGATGGCTAGTTGTTTCTAGAGCAGGTGATCAATGAAAGACATTCTCCCACCTGCTTTTCTATTCTTCTGTACAATATGTATGAAACAAAGAAAATTTCCTAGACTGTGGTCTGTATAACACCAGTGTCCCACAACACATTATTTATACTGCATGAGAAAAAATGGGAAGGGGGGGACCTTGAAGATGGCGGAAGAGTAAGACGCGGAGATCACCTTCCTCCCCACAGATACACCAGAAATACACCTACACGTGGAACAACTCCTACAGAACACCTACTGAAGGCTGGCGGAAGACCTCAGACCTCCCAAAAGGCAAGAAACTCCCCACGTACCTGGGTAGGGCAAAAGAAAAAAAGAAAAAACAGAGACAAAAGAATAGGGACGGCACCTGCACCAGTGGGAGGGAGCTGTGCAGGAGGAAAAGTTTCCACACACTAGGAAGCCCCATCGCGGGCGGAGACTGCGGGAGGCGGAGCGGGGAGCTTCGGGGCCGCGGAGGAGAGCACAGCAACGGGTGCGGAGGGCAAAGCGGGGAGATTCCCGCACAGAGGATCGGTGCCGACCGGCACTCACCAGCCCGAGAGGCTTGTCTGCTCACCCGCCGGGGCGGGCGGGGCTGCGAGCTGAGGCTCGGGTTTCGGTTTCGGACGGAGCACAGGGAGAGGGCTGGGGTTGGCGGCATGAACATAGCCTGAAGGGGTTGGTGCACCACGGCTAGCCGGGAGGGAGTCCGGGGAAAAGTCTGCACCTGCCGAAGAGGCTGGAGACTTTTTCTTCCCTCTTTGTTTCCTGGTGCGCGAGGAGAGGGGTTTAAGAGCGCTGCTTAAAGGAACTCCAGAGACGGGCGCGAGCCGCAGCTAAAAGCGCGAACCCCAGAGACAGGCGGGAGACGCTAAGGCTGCTGCTGCTGCCACCAAGGGACCTGTGTGCGAGCACAGGTCACTCTCCACACCCCTCTTCCGCGGAGGCTGTGCAGCCCGCCACTGACACGTTCCCGGGATCCAGGGACAACTTCCCCGGGAGAACGCACGGCGGGCCTCAGGCTGGTGCGACGGCATGCCAGCCTCTGCCACCGCAGGCCCGCGCCGCACACAATGCTCCTCCCTCCCCCCCCGCCCCGGCTTGAGTGCGCCAGAGCCCCCGAATCAGCGGCTCCTTTAACCCCGTCCTGTCTGAGCAAAAAACAGACGCCCTCCAGCGACCTACACGCAGAGGCATGGCCAAATCCAAAGCTGAGCCCCTGTGAGCTGTGAGAACAAAGAAGAGAAAGGGAAATCTCTCGCAGAAGCAGCGGATTAAAGCTCCACAATCAACCTGATGTACCCTGCATCTGTGAAATACCTGAATAGACAAGGAATGATCCCAAACTGAGGAGGTGGACTTCGAGAGCAAGATCTATGATTTTTTTCCCCTTTTCCTCTTTTTGTGAATGTGTATGTGTATGCTTCTGTGTGAGATCTTGTCTGTATAGTCTTGCTTCCACCATTTGTCCTAGGGTTCTATCCGTCCATTTTTTTTTTAATTTTTTTCTTAATAATTAATTTTAATAACTTTATTATACTTTACCTTCGTTCTTTCTTTCTTTCTTTCTTTCTTTCTTTCTTTCTTTCCTTCCTTCCTTCCCTCCTTTAGACAACGAATCACCCCAAATTGAAGAGGTGGTCTCTGAGAGCAAGATTTATGATTTTTCCCCCTTTACCTCTTTTTGTGAGGGTGTATGTATATGCTTCTGTGTAAGATTTTGTCTGTATAGCTTTGCTTCCAACATTTGTCCTAAGGTTCTATCCGTCCCTTTTTTTTTCCTAAATAAGTATTTTTAATTCAATAACTTTATTATACTTTATTTTATTTTTACTGTATCTTCTTTCTTTCTGTCTTTTTTCCTTCTTTCCCTCCTTTCTTCCTTCCTCCCTCCCTCCCTCCTTTCTTTCCATCTTGCCTTCTTTCCTTCTTTGCATCTTTCTTTCTTTCTTTCTTCCTTCCTTCCTTCCTTACCTCCTTTCCTTCTTTCTTTCCTCATACTTCTACTAATTCTCTCTACTTTTTCTCCCTTTTATTCTGAGCCGTGTGGATGAAAGGCTCTTGGTGCTCCAGCCAGGAGTCAGGGCTCTGCCTCTGAGGTAGGAGAGCCAACTTCAGGACACTGGTCAACAAGACCCTCCCAGCTCCACATAATATCAAACTGCGAAAATTTCCCAGAGACCTCCATCTTAACACCAGCACCCAGCTTCACTCAACGACCAGCAAGCCACAGTGCTGGACAACCTATGCCAAACAACTAGCAAAACAGGAACACAACCCCACCCGTTAGCAGAGAGGCTGCCTAAAATCATAATAAGGCCACAGACACCCCAAAACACACCACCAGACATGAACCTGCCCACTAGAGAGACAAGATCCAGCCTCATCCACCACAACACAGGCACTAGTCCCCTCCACCAGGAAGCCTACACAACCTACTGAACCAACCTTAGCCACTGGAGACAGACATCAAAAACAGCGGGAACTACGAACCTGCAGCCTGCAAAAAGAAGACCCCAAACACAGTAAGATAAGCAAAATGAGAAGACAGAAAAACACACAGCAGATAAAGGAGTAAGATAAAAATGCACCAGACCTAACAAATGAAGAGGAAATAGGCAGTGTACCTGAAAAAGAATTCAGAATAATGATAGTAAGGATGATCTGAAATCTTGGAAATAGAATGGACAAAATGCAAGAAACAGTTAACAAAGACCTAGAAGAAAAAAAGATGAAACAAGCAACGATGAACAACACAATAAATGAAATTAAAAGTACTCTAGATGGGATCAACAGCAAAATAACCGAGGTAGAAGAACGGATAAGTGACCTGGAAGATAAAATAGTGGAAATAACTACTGCAGAGCAGAATAAAGAAAAAAGAATGAAAAGAACTGAGGACAGTCTCAGAGACCTCTGGGACAACATTAAACGCACCAACATTAGAATTATAGGGGTTCCAGAAGAAGAAGAGAAAAAGAAAGGGACTGAGAAAATATTTGAAGAGATTATAGTTGAAAACTTCCCTAATATGGGAAAGGAAATAGTTAATCAAGTCCAGGAAGCACAGAGAGTCCCATACAGGATAAATCCAAGGAGAAATACACCAAGACACATATTAATCAAACTGTCAAAAATTAAATATAAAGAAAACATATTAAAAGCAGCAAGGGAAAAACAACAAATAACACACAAGGGAATCCCCATTAGGTTAACAGCTGATCTCTCAGCAGAAACCCTACAACCAGAAGGGAGTGGCAGGACATACTGAAAGTGATGAAGGAGAAAAACCTGCAACCAAGACTACTCTACCCAGCAAGGATCTCATTCAGATTTGATGGAGAAATTAAAACCTTTACAGACAAGCAAAAGCTGAGAGAGTTCAGCACCACCAAACCAGCTTTACAACAAATGCTAAAGGAACTTCTCTAGAAAAGAAACACAAGAGAAGAAAAAGACCTATAATAACGAACCCAAAACAATTTAGAAAATGGGAATAGGAACACACATATCGATAATTACCTTAAATGTAAATGGACTAAATGCTCCCACCAAAAGACACAGATTGGCTGAATGGATACAAAAACAAGACCCTTATATATGCTGTCTACAAGAGACCCACTTCAGACCTAGAGACACATACAGACTGAAAGTGAAGGGATGGAAGAAGATATTCCATGCAAATGGAAACCAAAGAAAGCTGGAGTAGCAGTTCTCATATCAGACAAAATAGACTTTAAAATAAGGACTATTAGAAGAGACAAAGAAGGACACTACATAATGATCAAGGGATTGATCCAAGAAGAAAATATAAAAATTGTAAATATTTATGCACCCAACATAGGAGCACCTCAATACGTAAGGCAAATACTAACAGCCATAAAAGGGGAAATCGACAGTAACACATTCATAGTAGGGGACTTTAACACCCCACTTTCACCCATGGACAGATCATCCAAAATGAAAATAAATAAGGAAACACAAGCTTTAAATGATACATTAAACAAGATGGACTTAATTGATATTTATAGGACATTCCATCCAAAAACAACAGAATACACATTTTTCTCAAGTGCTCATGGAACATTCTCCAGGATAGATCATATCTTGGGTCACAAATCAAGCCTCGGTAAATTTAAGAAAATTGAAATTGTATCAAGTACCTTTTCTGACCACAACGCCATGAGACTAGATATCAATTACAGGAAAAGATCTGTAAAAAATACAAACACATGAAAGCTAAACAATACACTACTTAATAATGAAGTGATCACTGAAGAAATAAAAGAGGAAATAAAAAAATACCTAGAAACAAATGACAATGGAGACACAACGACCCAAAACCTATGGGATGCAGCAAAAGCAGTTCTAAGGGGGAAGTTTATAGCAATACAAGCCCACCTTAAGAAGCAGGAAACATCTCGAATAAACAACCTAACCTTGCACCTCAAGCAATTAGAGAAAGAACAAAAAAACCCCGAAGCTAGCAGAAGGAAAGAAATCATAAAAATCAGATCAGAAATAAATGAAAAAGAAATAAAGGAAACAATAGCAAAGATCAATAAAACTAAGGCTGGTTCTTTGAGAAGATAAACAAAATAGATAAACCACTAGCCAGACTCATCAAGAAAAAAAGGGAGAAGACTCACATCAATAGAATTAGAAATGAAAAGGGAGAGGTAACAACTGACACTGCAGAAATACAAAAGATCATGAGAGATTACTACAAGCAACTCTATGCCAATAAAATGGACAATCTGGAAGAAATGGACAAATTCTTAGAAATGCACAACCTGCCAAGACTGAATCAGGAAGAAATAGAAAATATGAACAGACCAATCACAAGCACTGAAATTGAGACTGTGATTAAAAATCTTCCAACAAACAAAAGCCCAGGACCAGATGGCTTCACAGGCGAATTCTATCAAATATTTAGAGAAGAGCTAACACCTACCCTTCTCAAACTCTTCCAAAATACAGCAGAGGGAGGAACACTCCCAAATTCCTTCTACGAGGCCACCATCACCTTGATACCAAAACCAGACAAGGATGTCACAAAGAAAGAAAACTACAGGCCAATATCACTGCTGAACATAGCTGCAAAAATCCTCAACAAAATACTAGCAAACAGAATCCAACAGCACATTAAAAGGATCATACACCATGATCAAGTGGGGTTTATTCCAGGAATGCAAGGATTCTTCAATATACGCAAATCTATCAATGTGATAAACCATATTAACAAATTGAAGGCGAAAAACCATATGATCATCTCAATAGATGCAGAGAAAGCTTTTGACAAAATTCAACACCCATTTATGATAAAAACCCTGCAGAAAGTAGGCATAGAGGGAAGTTTCCTCAACATAATAAAGGCCATATATGACAAGCCCAGAGCAAACATCATCCTCAATGGTGAAAAACTGAAAGCATTTCCACTAAGATCAGGAACAAGACAAGGTTGCCCACTCTCACCACTCTTATTCAACATAGTTTTGGAAGTTATAGCCACAGCAAGAAGAGAAGAAAAGGAAATAAAAGGAATCCAAATCGGAAAAGAAGAAGTAAAGCTGTCACTGTTTGCAGATGACATGATACTCTACATAGAGAATCCTAAAGATGCTACCAGAAAACTGCTAGAGCTAATCAATGAATTTGGTAAAGTAGCAGGAAACAAATTAATGCACAGAAATCTCTGGCATTCCTATACACTAATGATGAAAAATCTGAAGGTGAAATCAAGAAAACACTCCCATTTACCATTGCAACAAAAAGAATAAAATATCTAGGAATAAACCTACCTAAGGAGACAAAAGACCTGTATGAAGAAAACTATAAGACACTGATGAAAGAAATTAAAGATGATACAAATAGATGGAGAGATATACCATGTTCTTGGATTGGAAGAATCAGCATTGTGAAAATGACTCTACTACCCAAAGCAATCAATAGATTCAATGCAATCCCTATCAAACTACCACTGGCATTTTTCACAGAACTAGAACAAAAAATTTCACAATTTGTATGGAAACACAAAAGACCCCGAATAGCAAAAGCAATCTTGAGAACGAGAAAAGGAGCTGGAGGAATCAGGCTCCCTGACTTCAGACTATACTACAAAGCTACAGTAATCAAGACAGTATGGTACTGGCACAAAAACAGAAAGATAGATCAATGGAACAGGATAGAAAGCCCAGAGATAAACCCATGCACATATGGACACCTTATCTTTGATAAAGGAGGCAGGAATGTACAGTGGAGAAAGGACAGCCTCTTCAATAAGTGGTGCTGGGAAAACTGGACAGGTACATGTAGAAGTATGAGATTAGATCACTCCCTAACACCATACACAAAAATAAGCTCAAAATGGATTAAAGACCTAAATGTAAGGCCAGAAACTATCAAATTCTTAGAGGAAAACATAGGCAGAACACTCTATGACATAAATCACAGCAAGATCCTTTCTGACCCACCTCCTAGAGTAATGGAAATAAAAACAAAAATAAACAAATGGGACCTAATGAAACTTCAAAGCTTTTGCACAGCAAAGGAAACCATAAACAAGACCAAAAGACAACCCTCAGAATGGGAGAAAATATTTGCAAATGAAGCAACCGACAAAGGATTAATCTCCAAAATTAATCTCCAAAATTGAGCTCATGCAGCTCAATAACAAAAAAACAAACAACCCAATCCAAAAATGGGCAGAAGACCTAAATAGACATTTCTCCAAAGAAGATATACAGACTGCCAACAAACACATGAAAGAATGCTCAACATCATTAATCATTAGAGAAATGCAAATCAAAACTACAATGAGATATCATCTCACACCAGTCAGAATGGCCATCATCAGAAAATCTAGAAACAATAAATGCTGGAGAGGGTGTGGAGAAAAGGGAACACTCTTGCACTGCTGGTGGGAATGTGAATTGGTTCAGCCACTATGGAGAACAGTATGGAGGTTCCTTAAAAAACTACAAATAGAACTACCATATGACCCAGCAATCCCACTACTGGGCATATACCCTGAGAAAATCATAATTCAAAAAGAGTCATGTACCAAGATGTTCATTGCAGCTCTATTTACAATAGCCCAAAGATGGAAACAACCTAAGTGCCCATCATCGGATGAATGGATAAAGAAGATGTGGTACATATATACAATGGAATATTACTCAGCCTTAAAAAGAAATGAAATTGAGCTATTTGTAGTGAGGTGGATAGACCTAGAGTCTGTCATTCAGAGTGAAGTAAGTCAGAAAGAAAAAGACAAATACCATATGCTAACACATATATATGGAATTTAAGAAAAAAAAATGTCATGAAGAACCTAGGGGTAAGACAGGAATAAAGATGCAGACCTACTGGAGAACGTACTTGAGGATATGGGGAGGGGGAAGGGTGAGCTGTGAAAGGGCGAGAGAGAGTCATGGACATATACACACTAACAAACGTAGTAAGGTAGATAGCTAGTGGGAAGCAGCCGCATGACACAGGGATATTGGCTCGGTGCTTTGTGACAGCCTGGAGGGGTGGGATAGGGAGGGTGGGGGGGAGGGAGTCGCAAGAGGGAAGACATATGGGAACATATGTATATGTATAAATGATTCACTTTGTTATAAAGCAGAAACTAACACACCATTGTAAAGCAATTATACCCCAATAAAGATGTTAAAAAAAGAAATGGGAAAGAGGAAGAGCTTCCTTCTGTGGTCAAATAAATCTGAAAATCCCCCTCTTGAAGTTTTCCAATCTAGGTAAACATATTAAATGCTATGAGGAGACAGACATGCAGTAAACAAACCCAATTAATGAGAACTCCCAGAATCATTTGACCATGAATTCTCCTCCCTTTTATTTTCACCCATTCAATAATAATAATGATTATCACTTATTATGTGTCACAGTTTTGTGTGCTACTTTACACTGACTCACCTAATCCTCAAAAGACCATATGAAGAACATGCTATCATTACCATCTCCATTTTACAAATGAAGAAACTGAAGCTTAGAAGGGTTAAGTAACTGGCCCAAGGTCACCCAGCTTGTGGCAGAGGAAGAACTTGAATGTAGAAAGCCTGCCCCTAGTGACTTTGCTCAGCTGCCTCTCCTTCCTTAGCAGAGAGCTGTGCATGCTCAGTGCATTTATTACAGGGGAAGGTTACTGCTTTCACGTCAACTGTTCTCATTTACTCCTCTGAATGACTTCCATTCCATGGTTGGTTGGACTTACGTTCCCTGGTTTCCATGTCTGTCAGCTGCACTGTCATCATTTCATTGTCCCTTCCCTCTGCATTTTGACAGTGCTTCTCATGTTTGTCTTCCACAACACTCGGTGCCTCCATTTCCTCATCTAGAGAACATGAATAATACTACCTGCCTCATAAGTTATTGTGAGGTGTAAACAAAGACCTGAAGTGAAGTCTTTTGAACAGCAACCTGCACAGCAAGAGCTTGGTGAATACCAACGATGATGGTCACCATCATCACCTATATTATTGTTACTGTTTTCCCCATTGATTCAGACACAGAGTCAGCTTCTGTGTGGGTACAGAGAATAACATATGGATAACAGATTGATAACACCATTTAGGTGACTGCTTAGGTATGAAATGACTGAGAAACAAAGGGTCTTCCTACCTACTTTCAGAAGAGCAAGCTTTTTCCTCTCTTGCAATGGAGACTAACCACTGCTTTTTTCAGTCTAGTTTCTATGGCCTTGCAATGAGTAGAAAGTCGCTTGGAATACAGAAAAAGTAAACTGTCAATCCATATGTTCTTTCCTGTTGTGACTTCTCATGTTTTCCTCTGTTGTTATAGACATTTAAGTTAGAAGATGGAAATGAATGCATTAGAGAAAGCCAGTGAGACATTATTTTTAACCAAAATCATGGAACTTTGCTCTTAAAAGATATTTTTCAACAAAATTTGCATCTTCTAAAAACACTGAGATTTCTTTCCAGTTTTTTACTTAAAACTCAAGGAAATTTTCGTATTTGAAGAGAGTGGTTATATAAGTTCAGTGTTGCTCCCTTCATGAATTTTAGAGAAACCTAATATTTGTATAGTTACATGAACTTTTAAAGAACTGTGTGGGCCACCGAATCAAATAACTATTAGTGTGCATCCCTTGACCCATATAGTAGTAGATGGCAACTGGATTGCTCCCAACTCTTTAGATATGAAGCTGACTTGCTCAGTGCCTGGGCAGCATTGGCCTTCCAGCCTAGAGCAGTGTCTCTCAAAGGGCTTCAGCCACATGGTCTTACCACCTCATTTTCACAGAGATTCTGTTATTGCTCTCTCCCATCACTACCTAGAGAGGCAATATTACTGAAAAGTAATAACTAATAAAAATTACAACAGCTAACACTTGTAGTGCTTACTCTGTACCAGACACTGTTCTAAACATTTCATATATATATATATATATATATATATATATATATATATATATATATACATTTACATATATATGTATATATATTAACTCATTTAATTTCATTCTCATAGCAATCATATGAGTTAGGATCTATTATTATCCTCATTTTACAGATGAGGAAACTGAGGTGGAGAGAAAGAAATTTGCCCAAAGTCACACAGCTGATAAGTGGCAGAGATAGTAAATGACACAGCAGAGATTCATATCCAGGCGGCCTGGCTCCAGAGTTCTTGCTTTTGATCTCAAGGCTGTGCTGAATGAGGGTGGTGTGGAAATCCTTAGGTACATAAGAGATGGGGTGGGGAGGAAGGTTGTTATCTCTAGAGCCTGCTCCACCTTCCAGCTACCCACCTAAGAGTAGCCTTAGGCAGAGTAACTCTGTTGGTTTGTTGATAATTTTCAATGTCAGAGAAGACTGATGGGAAAGAAATTTAAAAGCTGAACCAACAGGATTTGTAAACTGATGGATGGAGAGCGAGTTAGAGCCTGTTTGACAGAATTCACTGTTAATAGAAATTGAGAATCATATCTGCCTTCAGGGGCCTTCAGTTGCAGTCATGAAAGACCAGAGAATAAACACACCACTTCATTCAATGAGGAAAGTAGTATGATTTGCTCCAGGCTTTGTAGAAGGACAAAGGACAAGCACTTACCCAGCTGGGTGAGGAAAAAGGATAATCAAGGAAAACTCGAAATAGTCAAATCCATTTTCTAGGATCATAGACCAGTAAATCCAGTATTTCCCCTTTATAATCAATCAACAAAAACATTTTTAAATGTTGTATATGCTTATCATAATTAAACAGAAACACTGAAAATTGTATTAGAGTGATTCTAGTTTACAGTTTTCAAAGCATCTATTAATTATTACCTATTTCTATCAAAATGTCTTATCCAAAACCTTATTGGTTTTTGCTTTCTGTTGTTTTGTGCATTTGGGGTTTTGGGTTTTTTTTTTCTTATCACAAATGGGCTATATGAACTCTACATCCTGTCTAAATACATTCTTGCCCTTTTCCATATGGTAATCTTAAAAATATTCATCACCAAATAGGAAACACAGCTGCCAACCTTTCAGAAAACAGTCATGAGTAACGGTTTATTCTACATTTCTAAACATTAGGTCTTCTACAAATTTCTAGAGAGTCATCTTATTTTTATTGCCCCTAAATGTTCTAGGCATAATGCAATTTTCATTATTTAAATGCTTACATTAAAATTATGCACCATTAATCCATAAATTGCACACTACTAAATAAATCTACCTAACTCCATTTTAAAAGAAAAAAGAATCAATCACTACCAGAAATAAAGTTAAGAATGGTCACATTCACAGGAAGATAGACAAGATGAAAAGACAGAGGGCTATGTACCACATGAAGGAAGAAGATAAAACCCAAAGAAAAACAACTAAATGAAGTGGAGATAGGCAACCATCCAAAAAAGAATTCAGAATAATGATAGTGAAGATGATCCAGGACCTCAGAAAAAGAATGGAGGCAAAGATCGAAAAGATGCAAGAAATGATTAACAAAGACCTAGAAGAATGAAAGAACAAACAGAGATGAACAATACAATAACTGAAATGAAAAGTACACTAGAAGGAATCAATAGCAGAATAACTGAGACAGAAGAACAAATAAGTGACCTGAAAGACAGAATGGTGGATTTCACTGCTCTAGAACAGAATAATAAAAAAAGAATGCAAACAAATGAAGGCAGCCTAAGGGAGCTCTGGGACAACATTAAACGCAACAGCATTCGCATTACAGAGGTCCCAGAAGGAGAAGAGAGAGAGGAAGGACCCGAGAAAATATTTGAAGAGATTAGAGTCAAAAACTTCCCTAACATGGGAAAGGAAATAGCCACCCAAGTCCAGGAAGCACAGAGAGTCCCATACAGGATAAACCCAAGGAGAAACACGTCGAGACACATAGTAATCAAATTCGAAAAAATTAAAGACAAAGAAAATTTATTGAAAGCAGCAAGGGAAAAACAACAAATAACATACAAGGGAACTCCCATAAGGTTAACAGCTGATTTCTCAGCAGAAACTGTACAAGCCAGAAGGGAGTGGCATGACATACTTAAAGTGATGAAAGGGAAGAGCTACA
Organism: Delphinus delphis; assembly: GCF_949987515.2. NCBI lineage: Eukaryota > Metazoa > Chordata > Mammalia > Artiodactyla > Delphinidae > Delphinus > Delphinus delphis. The sequence continues at coordinate 36,962,448 of NC_082687.1, read as the reverse complement.
ACCAAGATTATGCTACCTGGCAAGGATCTCATTCAGATTCGATGGAGAAATCAAAAGCTTTACAGACAAGCAAGAGGTAAGAGAATTCAGCACCACCAAACCAGTTCTACAACAAATGTTAAAGGAACTTCTCTAAGTGCGAAACACAAGAGAAGAAAAGGACATACAAAAACAAACCCAAAACAATTAAGAAAATGGTAATAGGAACATACTTATAGATAATTACCTTAAACGTGAATGGATTAAATGCTCCAACCAATAGATACAAAAACAAGACCCATACATATGCTGTCTACAAGAGACCCACTTCAGACCTAGGGACACATACAGACTGAAAGTGAGGGGATGGAAAAAGATATTCCATGCAAATGGAAATCAAAAGAAAGCTGGAGTAGCAATACTCATATCAGATAAAATAGACTTTAAAATAAAGAACGTTACAAGAGACAAGGAAGGACACTACATAATGATCAAGAGATCAATCCAAGAAGAAGATATAACAATTATAAATATATATGCACCCAACATAGGAACACCTCAATACATAAGGCAACTGCTTACAGCTATAAAAGAGGAAATCGACAGTAACACAAAAATAGTGGGGTAATTTAACACCTCACTTACACCAATGGACAGATCATCCAGATAGAAATTTAATAAGGAAACACAAGCTTTAAATGATACAATTGACCTGATAGATTTAATTCATATTTATAGGACATTCCATCCCAAAACAGCAGATTACACTTTCTTCTCAAGTGTGCACAGAACATTCTCCAGGATAGATCATGTCCTGGGTCACAAATCAAGCCTCAGTAAACTTAAGAAAATTGAAATCATATCAAGCATCTTATCTGACAACAACACTATGAGATAAGAAATCAATTACAGGGAAAACAATGTAAAAAACACAAACACATGGAGGTTAAACAATACGCTAGTGAATAACCAAGAGAACCCTGTAAATATCAAAGAGGAAATCAAAAAATATGTACAAACAAATGACAATGAAAACATGATAATCCAAAACCTATGGGATGCAGCAAAAGCAGTTCTAAAAGAGAAGTTTATAGCAATACAAGCCTACCTCAAGAAACAAGAAAAACCTCAAATAAACAATCTAACCTTATACCTAGAGGAACTAGAGAAAGAAGAAAAAACAAAACCCAAAGTTAGCAGAAGGAAAGAAATCATAAAGATCAGAGCAGAAATAAATGAAATAGAAACAAAGAAAACAATAGCAAAGCTCAATAAAACTAAAAGCTGGTTCTTTGAGAAGATAAACAAAATTAATAAACCATTAGCCAGACTCACCAAGATAAAGAGGGGGAGGACTCAAACCAATAAAATTAGAAATGAAAAAGGAGAAGTTACAACAGACACCACTGAAATACAAAGCATCCTAAGAGACTACTACAAGCAACGCTATGCCAATAAAACGGACAACCTGGAAGAAATGAGCAAATCCTTAGAAAGGTATAACCTCCCAAAACTGAACCAGGAAGAAATAGAAAATATAAACAGATCAATCACAAGTAATGAAATTGAAACTGTGATTAAAATATTCCAAAAAACAAAAGTCCAGGACCAGATGCTTCACCAGTGAATTCTATTAAACATTTAGAGAAGAGCTAATACTCATCCTTCTCAAACTCTTTGAAAAATTGCAGAGGAAGGGACAATCTCAAACTCATTCTATGAGGTCAGCATCACCCTGATACCAAAACCAGACAAAAATACAAAAAAAATAAGAAAATTACAGATCAATATCACTGATGAATATAGATGCAAACATCCTCAACAAAATACTAGCAAACAGAATCCAACAACACATTAAAAAGATCACACACATGATCAAGTGGGATTTATCCCAGGGATGCAAGTATTCTTCAATATACGCAAGTCAATCAATGTGATATACCATATTAACAAATTGAAGAATAAAAACCATATGATCATCTCAATAGAGGCAGAAAAACTTTTCACAAGCTTCAACACCAACTTATGAAAAAAACTCTCCAGAAAGTGAGCATAGAGGGAACCTACCTCAATATAATAAAGGCCATATATAACAAACACACAGCAAACATCATTCTCATTGGTGAAAAACTGAAAACATTTCCTCTAAGATCAGGCAAAAGAAAAGGATGGCCACTCTCACCACTATTATTCAACATAGCTTTTGAAGTCCTAGCCATGGCAATCAGAGAAGAAAAAGAAATGAAAGGAATACAAATTGGAAAAGAAGAAATAAAACTGTAAGTAAAACATCCAAAAGATGCTACCACAAAACTACTAGAGCTAATCAATGAATTTGGTAAAGTTGCAGGAGACAAAATGAATGCACAGAAATCTCTTGCATTCCTATACACTAATGACGAAAAATCTGAAAGAGAAATTAAGGAAACACTCCCATTTAGCATTGCAACAAAATAAAATACCTAGGTATAAACCTACCTAGGGAGAAAAAAGACCTGTATGAAGAAAATTATAAGACAGTGATGAAAGAAATTAAAGTTGATACTAACAGATGGAGACATATCCCATGGTCTTGGAATGGAAGAATCAATATTGTGAAAATGACTATACTACCCAAAGCAATCCACAGATTCAATGCAATTCCTATCAAATTATCAATGGCATTTTTCATGGAACTAGAACAAAAAATCTTAAAATTTGTATGGAGACAAAAAAGACCCCGAATAGCCAAAGCAGTCTTGAGGAGAAAAAAATGATGCTGGAGGAATCAGACTCCCTGATTTCAGACTATACTACAAAGCTACAGTAATCAAGACAATATGGTACTGGAACAAAAACAGAAACATAGATCAATGGAACAAGATAGAAAGCCCAGAAATAAACCCATGCACCTATGGTCAACTAATCTATGACAAAGGAGGCAAGGATAACAAAGGAGAAAAGACAGTCTCTTCAATAAGTGGTGCTGGGAAAACTGGACAGCTCCATGTAAAAGAATGAAATTAGAAAACTCCCTAACTCCATACACAAAAATAAACTCAAAATGGATTAGAGACCTAAATATAAGACCAGACCTTATAAAAATCTTAGAGGAAAACATTGGAAGAACACTCTTTGACATAAACCACAGCAAGATCTTTTTTGATCCACCTCCTAGAGTAATGGAAATAAAAACAAAAACAAACAAATGGGACCTAATGAAACTTCAATGCTTTTGCACAGCAAAGGAAACCATAAACAAGATGAAAAGACAACCTCAAAATGGGAGAAAATATTTGCAAATGAATCAACAAAGGATTAATCTCCAAAATATATAAACAGCTCATGCAGCTCAATACTAAAGAAACAAACAACCTAATCCAAAAATGTGCAGAAGACCTAAATAGACATTTCTCCAAAAAAGACATACAGATGGCCAAGAAGCACATGAAAATCTGCTCAACATCACTAATTATTAGAGAAATGGAAATCAAAACTACAGTGAGGTATCACCTCACACCAGTTAGAATGAGCATCATCAGAAAATCTACAAGCAACAAATGCTGGAGAGGGTGTGGAGAAAAGGGAAACCTCTTGCACTGTTGGTGGGAATGTAAATTGATACAGCCACTATGGAGAACAGTATGGAGGTTCCTTAAAAAACGAAAAATAGAATTACCATATGACTCAGCAATCTCACTATTGGGCATATACCCAGAGAAAACCATAATTCAAAAAGACACATGCACCCCAATGTTCATTGCAGCACTATTTACAATAGCCTGGTCATGGAAGCAACCTAAATGCTCATCAACAGACAAATGGATAAAGAAGATGTGGTATATATATACAATGGAATATTACTCAGCCATAAAAAGGAATGAATTGGGTCATTTATAGAGACATGGATGAATCTAGAGACTGTCATACAGAGTGAAGTAAGTCAGAAAGAGAAAAAAAATATCGTATATTAATGCATATATGTGGAACCTAGAAAAATGGTACAGATGAACCGGTTTGCAGGGCAGAAATAGAGACACAGATGTAGAGTGCAAACGTGTGGACACCAAGGGGGGAAAGTGGTGGGTGGGGGTGGTAGTGTGATGAATTGGGAAATTGGGATTGACATATATACACTAATGTGTATAAAATGGATAATTAATAAGAACCTGCTGCATAAAAAATACATTAAATTAAATTTTAAAAAAAGAATCGTCTTCAAGGGGCTTCACTGGTGGTGCAGTGGTTAAGAATCCACCTGCCAATGCAGAGGACACAGGTTCATGCCCTGGTCTGGGAAGATCCTGCATGCTGTGGAGCAACTAAGTCCATGTGCCACAACTTCTGAGCCTGCGCTCTAGAGCCCACGAGCCACAACTACTGAGCCCGTGAGCACAACTACTGAAGCCTGCATGTCTAAAACCTGTGCTCCGCAACAAGAGAAGCCACTGCAATGAGTAGCCCACACACTGCAAAGAAGAGTAGCCCCCACTTGCCGCAATGAGGGAAAGCTGCACACAGCAACAAAGAAGCAAATGCAGCCAAAAATTAATTAATTTTTTTTAAAAAAGAATGGTCTTCCATAATATTGATGATTTGTAGACTCAAGCTACAGCTTAGAATTTATCTAAAAATCAGATCTGTGTCTGCATTTTTCTGCATCGTACTCTTGATGAAAAGTATGACTCACTGAATTGGATCACTGGTACTCCTATATAAGCAAATGAAAATCTAATATGATAAAACACAATAGAATGAAGAGGTTGGATATATACAGGCTTCTGAGTTTACCATTGGAGATGTGATCATCAAGATCAAGGAAATTGAGTAAGGATGGAAGAATGGCACAGTGAGGAAAAAAACTGGACTGTGATCCAGATATCCCAACTCTTCCTTTAGCTTTAGTTTTGTCACCTCCCGAGTTCTGGCCCGCAGCTTCATCATGTATAAAACAAGGCATTGGAGTAGATGATCACGAATGTCAAATTCTACAAAATCTAAGATTCTAATCTCTGCATTTGCTGTCTTAATATTGTCAAACTCTGCATTTGGTCATGTGAAAAACTGCATACTTTTAAAAATTATAATCTAAAATTTCATATGATTTCAGAACATCATTTATCCATTTTCTAAACCAGAAATTGGCTGCATTTTACCCAGTGGAAGACAGTTGATCATAAGAATGTTACTGGCCTAATGCTTTGGGGAAACACCAGAGATTCTCGGAATTGCTTCTTGAGGAAACAATGATACCAAGTAATAATTAATTCACTCAATACACTTCTATGAAGCACCCCTATGTGCGCAGTCCTTTTCTGAACATTGGCAAATCAGAAATGAATGTTAATGTCGTTTCCTTCCAGGGGCATACAGTCCAATGAATGAGAAAAATTACTTCCAATTAAGATATACTTTATTAACTGCTATGATGGGGCTGTATATAGGGGGCTATGGAAGCCAAAATTCAAAATAAATTCAAAATTCAAATAAATATGTACTATATTGCCACATGGTGATGAAGGCTATTAAGAAAAATAAAATAAGACATGGGAATATAGACTGGTGGAGGATTCCATTTTTAGATAGAGTACTTAGGGATAACCTCTGTGTTGACGTGACATTTAGACAGACATGAATGAAGTGAAGGCGCAGTGAGGATATTCAAGTGAGTGTTCCAGCAAAGGGAACATCCACAGAAAAGATCCCGAGGCAGGGCCCTGCTTGGTGCGGGAGTGGAAAGTGACAGGGAAGGTTATAGAGATGAAATGCAGCTAAGGACTAGATTATGTAGGGCCTGCTGGATATGATAAGGAGGCTGGATTTGCTTCTGGAAGATGTAAAATCACTAAAGATTTTTGAGCCGAGGAATGACACAATCACATTTTTAGTTTTAAAGGATGATTCTACATGCTGTATGGAGAATCAAATAGGAAGAGGCAGAGGCAGAGAACAAAAGTTGAAGCAGAGAGAAAAAATTAGAAGATAATTTTTATATTTGTGTTATTAATATACATGTATGTGTACTTATATCATTATATCGGGTTATATTATATATAATGACATAAATAATATTTCCATATTTATATTTATAATAGTTATATAAATCACATATATACCATAATATATTAGTTTATAATAATATAAATAAAACGTTCTTACATTCCAAGAGTATCATTAATTCAAATATATTTTAATACAGAGTTAGATACAACAGGACCTGCCCACTGATTTTCTGTGAGAGGTGAGAGGAAAAAGGGTTTGTGGAAGACTCCTAAGTTTTAGCTTGAACAAACTATATGAATAATGATACCATTTACTGAGATGGCAAAGAAAAGGTGAAGAAGCTTTTGGAAGTGGGGCTGAAAATCAAAAGATTGATTTTGGACATACTAAACTTGGGATGAATGTAGATGAGTTGTCAAGTAAGCAATGAGATATACAGGTCTCGATAAAGTGGTCAGAGAAGTCAGGGTTGGAAATACAAATTTAGGTGTATTTAGGCCACAGGGTGGATGAGGTGATACAGGAAATGGAGAGAGAAGAAAAGAATTATGATGATTGAGCTACGAAGTACTCCAACATTTAAAAATCATGAGAAGAACGAACAAAGGAGGCATCAGTTAAGAGAAGAGGAAACCTGGAGAGCAGCATCGTGGTAGCAGAGTGATCTACTGCATCGAGAGCTGCTAAGGAGGAGAAGTCACATGAGAACTAAAGAACTGCCTGTTGGATTTAACATGCTGTTCCTTCTTCCTGGAATGCTATTCTAGATGTCCACATCGCTGGCAATCTCTTCAGGCCTTTACCCAAAAGTTACCTTCTTGATGATGCTGGCAATGCCCACCCTATCAAAAATGTCAACCCATTCTCCCAGTTACTTGTATCCCCTTTCCCAGCTTTATTTATTTTCCTTAGCACTTTATCACTATGCAATAGACTAGATGTTTTACTTGTGGTCTATTTCCTTCATTAGAATTTTAAAAAACAAGCAACAAACCCCAAATAAAGACACTTATGCCAAGCCCCAAGTCACCAAAGTGAGACTTGACTTAATTACAGTTTCAGCTCTCCCAGAAATAAAATCTCAAACCAGTCAATCAGTAACAGCCTGATCAGCACTAGTGAGGTAATCTGCTGGGTAAACCCCTGCCATCCCCTAAAGGAAAGTAACCTTGCAATAACCAACCCACTTTTTTGCCTTGTTCCCATTCCCTTCTGCCTATAAAAGTCTTTCATTTTGTACAGCTCCTCGGAGCTCCTGTCTATCTGCTAGATTGGATGCTGCCCAAATAGAATTGATTTTTGCTTAAATAAACACTTAAAAATTTTTAAATGCCTCAGTTTCTCTTTCAACAAGAATAAATCCATAAAGATAGGGATTTGGGTCTGTTTTATTCATTGCTGTTTCCTTAGCACATAGAACAGTGTCTGGCACCCAGTTGGCACTCAGCACTTAATAAATACTGATTGAATGAACAAATCCATCAATCCTTTGTAGGAGCTCTACAAAGTTGGCCTTTTTTCTTTCTTTTTAAATCAAAACTTACCTTTGGGCATAGACCTATCTTCTTTTAGTGAAAAGCAAATATATAAAAGGAAGAGATACTTGCATATTTCTTGAAAATGTTGAAAGACAAGTTTGCTAAAAGTTTATCAGATATTATGTAAACCATTGTGTAGACTTCGATGATGCAAGGATATATAAGGCAGGGTGGGCACTTTCCAGGAACATTCAGTCTGGTGGTGAATGAAGACTTGTAAACAGGAAAACTATGAACAATATTGCAGTAAGTACAACCATAGGTTAAAACCAATAGAGGCCTAATCAAAACAAAGTGGGGTCCCAGACAGCTGGAGAATTGGGTCAGACTTCACCTGTGCATGATGGGGAACACAACATCAGAAAAAGTCTGGGACTTGAGAGATTGGTTCAAGATGGTGGAGTAGAAGGACATGCTCTCACTCCCTCTTGCAAGAACACTGGAATCACAACTAACTTCTGAACAATCATCGACAGGAAGACACTGGAACTCACCAAAAAAGATACCCCACATCCAAAGACAAAGGAGAAGCCACAATGAGATGGCACAAGGAGTGCAATCACAATAAAATCAAATTCCATAATGGCTGGGTGGGTGACCCACAAACTGGAGAACACATACCACAGAAGTCCACCCACTGGAGTGAAGGTTCTGAGACCCACATCAGGCTTCCAAACCTGGGGGGCCGGCAATGGGAGGAGCAATTCCTAGAGAATCAGACTTTGAAGGCTGGTGGGATTTGATTGCAGAACTTTGACAGGACTGCGGGACACAGAGACTCCACTCTTGGAGGACACACACAAAGTAGTGTGTGCATTGGGACCCAGGGGAAGGAGCAGTGAACCCACTGGAGACTGAACCAGACCTACCTGTTGGTGTTAGGTGTCTCCTGCAAGGTGGGAGGGGGGGCTCTTTCTCACCATGAGGACAAGGACACTGGCAGCAGAACTTCTGTGAAGTATTCCTTGGCGTAAGCCCTCTCAGAGTCCTCAATTAGCCCCACCAAAGAGCCCGGGTAGGCTCCAGTGTTGGGTCACCTCAGGCCAAACAACCAACAGGGAGGGGACTCAGCCCCGCCCATCAGCAGGTAAGCAGATTAAAGTTTAACTGAGCTCTGCCCACCAGAGCAACAGCCTGCTCTACCCATCACCATTTGCTCCCATCAGGACACTTGCACAAGCTTCTTAAATAGCGTCATCCACCACAGGGCAGACAGCAGAAGCAAGAAGAACTACAGTCTTGCAGCCTGTGGAACAAAAACCACATTCATAGAAAGATAGACAAGATGAAAAGGAGGAAGGCTATGTACCAGATGAAGGAACAAGATAACACCCCAGAAAAACAAGTAAATGAAGTGGAAACAGGCAGCATTCCAGAAAAGAATTCAGAATAACGATAGTGAAGATGATCCAGGACCTTGGAAAAAGAATGGAGGCAAAGATCAAGAAAATGCAAGAAAAGTTTAACAAAGGCCTAGAAGAATTAAAGAACAAACAAGCAGAGATGAACAATACAATAATTCAAATGAAAAATACACTAGAGGGAATCAATAGCAGAATAACTTAGGCAGAAGAATGGATAAGTGACCTGGAAGACAGAATGGTGGAACTCACTGCTGCAGAACAGAATAAAGAGAAAAGAATGAAAAGAAATGAAGACAGCCTAAGAGACCTCTGGGAAAACATTAAACGCAACAACTTTCTCATTATAGGGGTCCCAGAAGGAGAAGAGAGACAGGAAGGACATGAGAAAATATTTGAAGAGATTAGAGTCAAAAACTTCCCTAACATGGGAAAGGAAATAGCCACCCAAGTCCAGGAAGCACAGAGAGTCCCATACAGGATAAACCCAAGGAGAAACATGTCAAGACACATGGTAATCAAATTGGAAAAAATTAAAGACAAAGAAAAATTATTGAAAGCAGCAAGGGAAAAACAACAAATAACATACAAGGGAACTCCCATAAGGTTAACAGCTGATTTCTCAGCAGAAACTGTACAAGCCAGAAGGGAGTGGCATGACATACTTAAAGTGATGAAAGGGAAGAGCTACAACCAAGATTACTCTACTCAGCAAGGATCTCATTCAGATTCAATGGAGAAATCAAAAGCTTTACAGATAAGCAAAAGCTAAGAGAATTCAGCACCACCAAACCATCTCTACAAAAAAGACTAAAGGAAATTCTCTAAGTGGGAAACACAAGTGAAGAAAATGACCTACAAAAACAAACCTAAAACGATGAATAAACTGGTGATAGGACCATAATTTTTCAATAATTACCTAAAACATGAATGGATTAAATGCTCCAACCAAAAGACACAGGCTTGCTGAATGGATACAAAAACAAGACCCATATATATGCTGTCTACAAGAGACCCACTTCAGACCTAGGGACACATACAGACTGAAAGTGAGGGGATGGAAAAAGATATTCCATGCAAATGGAAATCAAAAGAAAGCTGGAGTAGCAATACTCATATCAGATAAAATAGACTTTAAAATAAAGAACGTTACAAGAGACAAGGAAGGACACTACATAATGATCAAGAGATCAATCCAAGAAGAAGATATAACAATTATAAATATATATGCACCCAACATAGGAACACCTCAATACATAAGGCAACTGCTTACAGCTATAAAAGAGGAAATCAACAGTGACACAAAAATAGTGGGGGACTTTAACACCTCACTTACACCAATGGACAGATCATTCAAAGAGAAAATTAATAAGGAAAAACAAGCTTTAAATGACTCAATAGACCAGATAGATTTAATTGATATCTCTAGAACATTCCATCCCAAAACAGCAGATTACACTTTCTTCTCAAGTGTGCATGGAAAATTCTCCAGGATAGATCACATTTTGGGTCACAAATCAAGCTTCAGTAAATTTAAGAAAATTGAAATCATATCAAGCATCTTTTCTGACCACCACAGTATGAGATTAGAAATCAATTACAGGGGGCTTCCTTGGTGGCACAGTGGTTGAGAGTCTGCCTGCCGATGCAGGGGATATGGGTTCGTGCCCCGGTCCAGGAGGACCCCACATGCCGCGGAGCGGCTGGGCCCGTGAGCCATGGCCATTGAGCCTGCGCATCAAGAGCCTTTGATCCACAACGGGAGAGGCCACAACAGTGAGAGGCCCACGTCCCAGAAAAAAAAAAAAAAAAGAAATCAATTACAGGGAAAAAAACATTAAAAAAACCAAACACATGGAGGCTAAATAATACACTACTTAATAACCAAGTGTTCACTGAAGAAATCAAAGAGGAAATTTAAAAATACCTAGAAACAAATGTCAATGAAAACACAATGATCCAAAACCTATGGGATGCAGCAAAAGCAGTTCTAAGAGGTAAGTTTATAGCTATACAAGCCTACCTCAAGAAACAAGAAAAATCTCAAATATACAATCTAACCTTACACCTAAAGGAACTAGAGAAAGAAACAAACAAAACCCAAAGTTAGCAGAAGGAAATAAATCTTAAATATCAGAAATCATAAAAATCATAAAAATCAAAAATGAAATAGAAACAAAGAAAACAATAGCAAAATCAATAAACCTAAAAGCTGGTTCTTTGATAAGATAAACAAAATTGATAAACCATTAGCCAGACTCATCAAGAAAAAGAGGGAGAGAACTCAAATCAATAAAATTAGAAATGAAAAAGGAGAAGTTACAACAGACACCATGAAAGACAAAGCACCCCAAGAGACTACTACAAGCAACTCTATGCCAATAAAATGGACAACCTGGAAGAAATGGACAAATTCCTAGAAAGGTATAGCCTCCCAAGACTGAACCAGGAAGAAATAAAAAATATGAACAGACCAATCACAAGTAATGAAATTCAAACTGTGATTAAAAATCTTCCAACAAACAAAAGTCCAGGACCAGGTGGCTTCACAGGAATTCTACCAAACATTTAGAGAATAGGTAACACCCATTCTTCTCAAACTCTTCCAAAAAATTGCAGAGGAAGGAACACTACCAAACTCATTCTATGAGGCCACCATCACCCTGATATAAAAACCATACAAAGATACTACAAAAAAGGAAAACTACAGACCAAAATCACTGATGAATATGAATGCAAACATTCTCAACAAAATACTAGCCAACAGAACCCAACAACACATTAAAAGGATCATACACCATGATCAACTGGGATTTATCCCAGGGATGCAAGGATTCTTCAATATACACAAATCAATCAATGCAATACACCATATTAACAAATTGAAGAATAAAAACCATATGATCATCCCAATAGATGCAGAAAAAGCTTTTGACAAAATTCAACACCCATTTATGATAAAAACTCTCCAGAAAGTGGGCATAGAGGGAACCTACCTCAACATAATAAAGCCCATATACAACAAACACACAGCAAACATCATTCTCAATGGTGAAAAACTGAAAGCATTTCCTCTAAGATTAGGAACAAGACAAGGATGTCCAGTCTCACCACTATTATTCAACATAGCTTTGGAAGTCCTAGCCATGGCAATCAGAGAAGAAAAAGAAATAAAAGGAATACAAACTGGAAAAGAAGAAGTAAAGCTGTCACTGTTTGCAGATGACATGAGGCTATACATAGAGAATCCTAAAGATGCCACCAGAAAACTACTAGAGCTAATCAATGAATTTCGAAAAGTTGCAAGATAAAAAATTAATGCACAGAAATCTCTTGCATTCCTATACACTACTGATGAAAATCTGAAAGAGAAATTAAGGAAAGACTCCCATTTACCATTGCAACAAAAAGAATAAAATACCTAGGAATAAACCTACCTACGGAGACAAAAGACCTGTATGCAGAAACTATAAGACAGTGATGAAAGAAAGTAAAGATGATACAAACAAATGGAGAAATATACCATGTTCTTGGATTGGAAGAATCAATATTGTGAAAATGACTATACTACCCAAAGCAGTCTACAGACTCAATGCAATCCCTATCAAATTACCAATGGCATTTTTTATGGAACTAGAACAAAAAATCTTAAAATTTGTATGGAGACACAAAAGACCCCAAATAGCCAAAGCAGTCTTGAGGGAAAAAAACGGAGCTGGAGGAATCAGACTCCCTGACTTCAGACTATACTACAAAGCTATAGTAATCAAGACAATATAGTATTGGCACAAAAACAGAAACAAAGATCAATGCAACAAGATAGAAAGCCCAGAGATAAACCCACGCACCTATGGTCAACTTATCTATGACAAAGGGGGCAAGGATAAAAATGGAGAAAAGACTGTCTCTTCAATAAGTGATGCTGGGAAAACTGGACAGCTACATGTAAAAGAATGAAATTAGAACACTCCCTAACACCATAAAATAACATCTAACAAAAATAAACTCAAAATGGATTAGAGACCTAAATGTAAGACCAGACACTATAAATCTCTTAGAGGAAAACACAGGAAGAACACTCTTTGACATAAATCACAGCAAAATCTTTTTGATCCACCTCCTAGAGTAATGGAAATAAAAAGAAAAATAAACAAATGGGACCTAATGAAACTTCAATGCTTTGCACAGCAAAGGAAACCATAAACAAGATGAAAAGACAACCTCAAAATGGGAGAAAATATTTGCAAACAAATCAACAGACAAAGGGTTAATCTCCAAAATATATAAACAGCTCATGCAGCTCAATATTAAAGAAACAAACCACCCAATCCAAAAATGCTCAGAAGACCTAAATAGACACTTCTCCAAAGAAGATATACAGATGGCCAAGAAGCACATGAAAAGCTGCTCAACACCAGTAATTATTAGAGAAATGCAAATCAAAACTACAATGAGGTATCACCTCACACCAGTTAGAATGGGCATCATCAGAAAATCTACAAGCAACAAATGCTGGAGAGGGTGTGGAGAAAAGGGAACCCTCTTGCACTGTTGGTGGGAATGTAAATTGATACAGCCACTATGGAGAACAGTATGGAGTTTCCTTAAAAAACAAAAATAGAATTACCATATGACCCAGCAATCCCACTACTGGGCATATACCCAGAGAAAACCATAATTCAAAAAGACACATGCACCCCAATGTTCACTGCAGCATTATTTACATTAGCCAGGTCATGGAAGCAACCTAAATGCCCATCAACAGACAAATGGATAAAGAAGATGTGGTATATATATACAATGGAATATTACTCAGTCATAAAAATGAATAAAATTGGGTAATTTGTAGAGATGTGGATGGATCTAGAGACTGTCATACAGAGTGAAGTAAGTCCAAAAGAGAAAAACAAACATCATATATTCATGCATATATGTGGAACCTTGAAAAATGGTACAGATGAACCGGTTTGCACGACAGAAATTGAGACACAAATGTAGAGATAAACGTATGGACACTAAGGGGGGAAAGTTGTGGGCAGTGGGTTGGTGGTTGTGGGATGAATTGGGAGATTGGGATTGACATGTATACACTGATGTGTATAAAATCGATGACTAATAAGAACCTGCTGTATAAAAAAATAAATTAAATTAAATTCAAAATAAAAAAGGAGGAATCTGGGACTTAAATCATCTGTTCACTGAATATTTATTGACATCTCAGCACCATATTGGGTCCTGGGGATATAACAAGCAAAAAAAACACAGTCACTTCCCTTACAGAGTTCAATCTAGCAAGGGTTATGATCTATCTGTGTAAAAGCAGTACTTCAAAAAAGCAGCTGTCGAAATGCTTTAAAAGTCCTTAGTCAGCCAATTCTAGGTAGCCGCATTACACATCTCACTGGCCTATACTGAAGAAGCAGAATGCGATGTTTTGATGAATGGTTCTTAGTTAAAATGTCGAAGCATACCTCATCATTGGCCCAATAGTTACAGAAAAAGTACAAGTTTTTATGTGAGTAAAGGCAGTCGACTGAGCTTTACACATTTTTTTTTTAAGAAATGCATTTAGCTTTGACATTTCAAACTGAGACGTGGCATGGGAAGGCTAGATGTTGGGATGAAAAACTTGTAAATTATAGCATTTCAGTGTAAATTTTTAGTTTTTCAGATAATTCATTTCTAAGTACTGGCTCTCTTCTCTATGACATTCCATTGCACTGGTACTTGCCAGCTTCCAAACTGAAAGGATTCCAAGGAACCAAATGCCCTTGGGTTAAAGCAGGAGAAGGAAAAACAAATTAATTTTCAAGGGTTAATGCTACAAATTCTTATAAAATAAAATAATTGGGAGTCAAATGTAAATAAATATATGGATAGCCATATACTTTTTTTCTTAATGATTTTATAAATTTTTATGCTTACAGTGAAAAAAAAAACTCCAGGCAATCATGCTTCCTTCAGGGAAGACCACCATTACATCAGACCTTTTTTCAAATCTTCCTAAGCCACAATGTCCTTTCACTAATGGAGCCCATGGAGAGAAAAACTTACTTCTCAGATTTAACAGGGTTGCTGATTCTGAAGAATACTTATAAGAAATTTGACCAATTCATCAGGAATCTTGCAAAGTTTTCAATATCTTGTGATTAAAGTTAGAATTCTCTTTTTTAAATTGTTTCCAGTATTCTATTTCTAATAAAAACTTTAGAGGACTATACAGAAATGTGTGCAACTGCATGAGGTCCAAAAAAGGGTAATATGATATTGACTTCCATGACTATTAAGAAAATATAATCCTTCCCTCTGAATCTCTAGCACCATTCTTAAAATGTCAAAGCATAATCCTCATTTAATTCTGTCAACAAAATATTGGAGGAAAAAGTATTTGAGTAAATGAATGAAGTGATTCTTGGGATCAAGTGTGTTTGTGGTACAGCAGTAATAATAGTTGTGTTGTGAACAGCACTGACAAGTCAGAGGGTGGGGACAGCTTTAGCAAAGGAGATAACTTGGGGGTGAGAGGGGCAGTGAAACCACTTCAGAGAGGGCTGTGGTATCTGTGATCTCATGACTATTTTTTGCGTAACTCACTAGTATTGTTTCCCTGCCCAGGCTGTCACACTACATTCCTCCTGTTATGAGAAAGGTACAAATGCATAAAACTAAGGTGGCATGAGATGTTTTGTCAAGAAAGCTACTACCAAGGTACCGATCTATCCTAAATTTCCTTCCCTCCACATCTACAAAGGCAACTGTGTTTATGGTTTCAGTACACAATATTAAATAAAATCAGAGTCCCCAACAAAATCTCAAATCTATTTCATGTCCTCTATTTATAAAGTATGGATGTATTTCTATAAAAAATTAATATATCAAAATGTCATTACTTAGAAGGTCAAATTTTCAAGTATATGGAAATATCAAATATGCAGAGTTATTCATTCCTTGTGAGTTTCCTGCACTTTTGAGAAATAAAAACTTAGAGAATATTCTCTATTATTACAAAAGGAAGAGACGATTGACAGAAGCCTGCATCTATTAGGTCAGCTCTTTTTAGTTTGCTGGGTTGAAAGAAGAACACTTCTGATTTATGAGTTTAATTTACATCTTTTTCTGGTGCTAGTAACATTACTGGTACCCACTTACATCCCCTTAGCTTTCACCTTCACATCATGAAGCTTGTGAACACCTGAAGGCCTGAGGGCTTTTCTCTGGCTACAGGGAATGTGCTCAATATGCATGGAGAACAAACCAGGAGTGCAGAGAATCAACACTCAAAGAAGCACCTCCCAACAAATGATGGATGAGGAGCTGAGAGATATATACCCAGCTTCCTTACTCCCCGGTTGTGATAGCTCTGAGATATGCTAAATCTATTCTATCTCCCCGAGTTCCTCTGCAGGACTGAGCCCTTTGTTATATCTGGTGAGTGAATTGATAACACACCGTTTAGCATTGTCTTTCCCTTCCCCCTCTCCTCCATTTGTGTTCCTTGGGATCGCCTGACAAATGAATTACTCTGCACCTAAATCACTGTCTCTGGGTTTACTCTGCGATAACCCAACCCAAAACCCATGGCAGAATTTATACTTCCACTGTATATAGGTTTTTAAGTGTGGGCCAGAGTTCACATATAAATATAAACAGGTTAGGGTCTGAGAAGCTTTTAATTAGCCCATGTGTTTGGCAGTCAGAAGTTATACTAGGACTTCTGTTTCTCCCCATGAGGGATTAACAGCCAAGAATACTGCTCTCCTGCTTAAAAGAAAAAAAAAAGATCTATATGTGAAAATAAGTATTTTCTGACATTGGACAACAGCCAGAGCAAGACTGTGACCGATGAGAGAAGAAAAACAAATGAAGTGATCTTTTTATTTTCTCCAAATTATTGCCAAATTATTGGAGGCAGCTTTAGAGCCACAAGGAAGGAAAAATCTAAGGAAGCTCAGGGTCTCACAGTCTGTTGCAGGGCAGGAGATGAGAGTTCAGGGAGGCTGAGGCAGCTAGAATTCCTGGGACAGGGTAGCAGGAAGGGGGAGCTGCAGATAAAGAGCTCTGGAATCTGAAGAGAAAGCCCTTTGAGGCTTCGCCAGGTGCTGATCACCACACATCTGGGTTAACACTCCACACAACTGTGGAAAGACCCACCTGAAGAAATTATTAGAACTCAAGCCAGGCTGGGAATAGTTTGTCTTTTCATGGGCCAGAGAGGAAAATGTTGATAATCCATGGAACTTGGATAGAATCCTCAGAAGGGTATCACCTGTGTAGTCAGTTAAATTATCCCTAAATTAAAGGCTGCTGTGGACCCACCAAAATAAAGCACAAAAGCAATATTTGAAAGTGTCAGTATGATCCAAAGTAGCCTAATCACGTGCTAAAACCAGGCCCAACACTTCTATCTCCCTGGCTTTCATGTCTACATTAACAAAGAATAAAACAACACAATGTTCAAAATATTCTGTATCCAATAAGAATTACCAGATATGCAGAGCAGAAAACTATGACTCCTAAGCAGGAGAAGAAAAATCAATCAATAGAAACAGGCAAGGAATGGCAGAAAAGGTGGAATTAGTAGGCAAAGACCTTAAGGCAGATTTTATGAATTTTATAAATGCGCTCCAGTACATAGAAAAGGTATGTACATAATGGCGAGAGAAATGGAAGATATAAAAAGACCTTGGGGGAGGATCTTCAAGATGGCGGCAGAGTAAGACATGGAAATCACCTTCCTCCCCACAAATACATCTACATGTTGAACAGCTCCTATAGAACACCTACTGAACGCTGGCAGAAGACCTCAGACTTCCCAAAAGGCAAGAAACTCCCCACGTACCTGGGTGGGGCAAAAGAAAAAACAGAGACAAAAGAATAGGGACGGGACCTGCCCCTCTGGGAGGGAGCTGTGAAGGAGGAAAATTTTCCATACACTAGGAAGCCCCTTCACTGGTGGACATGGGGGGTGGGGGGAAGCTTCGGAGCCACAGAGGAGAGCACATCAGCAGGGGTGCAGAGGGCAAAGTGGAGAGATTCCTGCACAGAGGATTGGTGCCGACCAGCATTCACCAGCCCGAGAGGCTTGTCTGCTCATCCGCCGGGGCGGGTGGGGGCTGGGACCTGAGGCTCCAGCTTCGGAGGTCAGATCCCAGGGAGATGACTGGAGTTGGCTGCGTGAACATAGCCTGAAGGGGGCAGGTGCACCACAGCTAGCCTGAGGGGACTCCAGGAAAAAGTGTGGAACTGCCTAAGAGACAAGGGATCATTGTTTCGGGGTGCGCGAGAAGAGGGGTTTCAGAGCACCACCTAATAAGCTCCAGAGACTGGCGCAAGCCACAGCTACCAGCGCGGACACCAGAGACGGGCCTGAAATGCTAAGGCTGCTTCTGCAGCCACCAAAAAGCCTGTGTGCAAGCACAGGTCACTATCCACACTTCCCCTCCTGGGAGCCTGTGCAGCCCGCCACTGCCAGGGTCCCGTGAGCCAGGGACAACTTCCCCAGGAGAACACACAGCGCACCTCACGCCGGTCTCTGCCTCTGCAGGCTCACCCTACATTTCGTACCACTCCCACCCCTCAACTTGAGTGAGCCAGAACCCCCTAATCAGCTGCTCCTTTAACCCCGTCCTGTCTGAGCAAAGAACAGACGTTGTCAGGTGACCTTAACCAGAGGCTGGGCCAGATCGAAAGCTGAACCCCAGGAGCTGTGCAAACAAAGAATAGAAAGGGAAATTTCTCCATGTAGCCTCAGAGCAGCGGATAAAATCTCCACAATCAACTTGATGTACCCTGCATCTATGGAATACCTGAATAAACAACGAATCATCCCAAATTGAGGCAGTGGACCATCAAACTCCAGTGCTGGACACCTTATGCCAAACAACTACTAAGACAGGAACACAACCCCACCCATTAGCAGAGAGGCTGCTTAAAATCATACTAACTTCACAAACAGCCCAAAACACACTACTGGACACTGTCCCGCCCACCAAAAAGACAAGATTCAGCCTCATCCACCAGAACACAGGCACCAGTCCCCTCCATAAGGAAGCCTACACAACCCAATGAAACAATGTCACCCACTGGGGGCAGACACCAAAAACAATGGGAACTATGAACCTGCAGTCTGCAAAAAGGAGACCCTCCAAAAAAGTAAGTTAAGCAAAATGAGAAGACAGAGAAAAATGCAGCAGATGAAGGAACAAGGTAAAAACCCACCAGACCAAACACATGAAGAGAAAATAGGCAGTCCACCTGAAAAGAATTCAGAGTAATGATAGTACGGTTGATCCAAAATCTTCGAAATAGAATGAGGGAAGTACAAGAAATGTTTAACAAGGAACTAGAAGAACTAAAGAGCAAACAAACAAATATGAACAACACAATAAATGAAACTAAAAATTCTCTAGAAGGAAACAATAGCAGAATACCTGAGGCAGAAGAACGGAGAAGTGACCTAGGAGATAAAATAGTGGAAATAACTACTGCAGAGCAGAATAAAGAAAAAAGGATGAACAGAATTGAAGACAGTCTCAGCGACCTCTGGGACAACATTAAACACACCAACATTTGAATTATAGGGACCCCAGAAGAAGAAGAGAAAAAGAAAGGGAATGAGAAAATATTTGAAGAGATTACAGTTGAAAAGTTCCCTACTATGGGAAAGGAAATAGCCAATCAAGTCAAGAAATCACAGAGAGTCCCATACAGTATAAATCCAAGGAGAAACACACTAAGACACATATCAATCAAACTATCAAAAATTAAATACAAAAAAAATATTAAAAGCAGCAAGGGAAAAGCAAAAAATAACACTAAAGGGAATCACCAAATGGTTAACAGCTGATCTTTCAGCACAAACTCTACAAGTCAGAGGGAGTGGTAAGACATACTTAAAGTGATGACAGGGGAAAACCTACAACCAAGATTACTCAACCCAGCAAGGATCTCATTCAGATTTGACAGGTAAATTAAAATGTTCACAGACAAGCAAAAGCTAAGAGAATTAGCACCACCAAACCAGCTTTACAACAAATGCTAAAGGAACTTCTCTACACAGGAAACACAACAGAAGGAAATGACCTACAATAACAAACCCAAAACAATTAAGAAAATGGTAATAGGAACATACATACCAATAATTACCTTAAATGTAAACAGATTAAATGCTCCAGCCAAAAGACATAGACTGGCTGAATGGATACAAACACAAGACCCATATATATGCTGTCTACAAGAGACCCACTTCAGACCTAGGGACACATACAGACTGAAAGTGAGGGGATGGAAAAAGATATTCCATGCAAATGGAAATCAAAAGAAAACTGGAGTAGCAATACTCATATCAGACAAAATAGAATTTAAAATAAACACTATTACAAGAGATAAAGAAGGACACTACATAATGATCAAGAGATCAACCCAAGAGGAGATATAACAATTCTAAATATTTATGCACCCAACATAGGAACACCTCAATACATAAGGCGAATGCTAAAAGCCATAAAAGGGGAAATCGACAGTAACACAATAATAGTAGGGGACTTTAAACCCACTTTCACCGATGGACAGATCAACCAAAATGAAAACAAATAAGGATACACAAGTTTTAAATGATACATTAAACAAGATAGACTTAATTGTTATTTATAAGACATTCCATCCAAAAACAACAGAATACACTTTCTTCTCAAGTGCTCATGGAACATTCTCCAGGATAGATAATACCTTGAGTTACAAATCAAGCCATGGTAAATTTAACAAAATTAAAATCGTATCAAGTATCTTTTCCGACCACAATGCTATGAGACTAGATATAAATTACAGAAAAAATCTGTAAAAAATAAAAACACATGGAGGCTAAACAATATGCTACTAAATATCCAAGAGATCACTGAAGAAATCAAAGAAGAAATCAAAAAATACCTAGAAAGAAATGACAATGTAAACACGACAACCCAAAACCTATGGGATGCAGAAAAAGCAGTTCTAAGAGGGAAGTTTATAACAAATACATTCCTGCCTCAAGAAACAAGAAAAATCTCAAATAAACAACCTAAACTTACACCTAAAGCAACTGGAGAAAGAAGAACAAAAAAACCCCTAAAGTTAGCAGAAGGAAAGAAATCATAAATACCAGATCAGAAATAAATGAAAAAGAAATGAAGGGGGCTTCCCTGGTGGCGCAGTGGTTGAGAGTCCACCTGCTGTTGCGGGGGACACGGGTTCATGCCCCGGTCTGGGAAGATCCCACATGCCACAGAGCGGCTGGGCCCGTGAGCCATGGCCTCTGAGCCTGCGCGACTGGAGCCTGTGCTCCGCAGTGGGAGAGGCCACAACAGTGAGAGGCCCGTGA
This sequence comes from Delphinus delphis, assembly GCF_949987515.2. Lineage (NCBI taxonomy): Eukaryota > Metazoa > Chordata > Mammalia > Artiodactyla > Delphinidae > Delphinus > Delphinus delphis. Next base: position 36,941,233 of record NC_082687.1, on the reverse strand, counting down.
AATGCAAACAAAAAAAAAAAAAAAAGGAAAAAGAAAAGAAATGAAGGAAACAATGGCAAAGATCAATAAAACTAAAAGCTGGTTCTTTGAGAAGATAAGCAAAATTGATAAACCATTTCCAGACTCATCAAGAAAAAAAGGAAAAAGACTCAAATCAATACAATTAGAAATGAAAACAGAGAAGTAACAACTAACACTGCAGAAATACAAAGAATCAGGATGGATAACTACAAGCAATTATATGCCAATGAAACGGACAATCTGGAAGAAATGAACAATATCTTAGAAAAGCACAACCTTCTGAGACTGAACCAGGAAGAAATAGAATATATAAACAGACTAATCACAAGCACTGAAATTGAAACTGTGATTAAAAATCTTCCAACAAACAAAAGCCTGGGACCAGATGGCTTCACAGGCAAATTCTATCAAACACTTAGAGAAAAGCCAACAGCTATCCTTCTCAGACTCTTCCAAAATATAGAAGAGAGAGGAACACTCCCAAACTCATTCTATGAGGTCACCATCACCCTGATACCAAAACCAGACAAAGATGTCACAAAAAAACAAAACTACAGGCCAATAACACTGATAATCATAGATGCAAAAATCCTCAACATAATACTAGCAAACAGAATCAAGCAGCCCATTAAAAGGATCATACACCATGATTAATTGGGGTTTATCCCAGGGATGCAAGGATTCTTCAAAATATGCAAATCAATCAATGTGATACACCATATTAACAAAGTGAAGGATAAAAACCATATGGTCATCTCAATAGATGCAGAAAAAGCTTTCGACAAAATTCAACACCCATTTATGATAAAAACGCTCCAGAATGTAGGCATAAGGGAACTTACCTCAGCACAATAAGGCCATATATCACAAACACACAGCAAACATCATTCTCAATGGTGAAAAACTGAAACCATTTCCACTAAGATCAGGAAAAAGACAAGGTTGCCCACTCTCACTGCTATTATTCAACATAGTTTTGGAAGTTTTATCCACAGCAATCAGAGAAGAGAAAGAAATGTAGAGAATCCAAATCAGAAAAGAAGAAGTAAAGCTGTCACTGTTTGCAGATGACATGATACTATACATAGAGAATCCTAAAGACGCTACCAGAAAACTACTAGAGCTAATCAATGAATTTGGTAAAGTAGCAGGAAACAAAATTACTGCACAGAAATCTCTTGCATTCCTATACACTAATGATGAAAAATCTGAAAGAGGAATTAAAGAAACACTCCCATTTACCACTGCAACAGAAAGAATAAAATACCTAGGAATAAACCTACCTAAGGACACAAAAGACCTGTATGCAGAAAACTATAAGACACTGATGAAAGAAATTAAAGATGATACAAACAGATGGAGAGATATGCCATGTTCTTGGATTGGAAGAATCAACATTGTTAAAATGACTATACTACCCAGAGCAATCTACAGATTCAATGCAATCCCTATCATATTACCGATGGCATTTTTCACAGAAGTAGAACAAAAAATTTCACATTGTGTATGGTAACACGTAAGACCCTGAATAGCCAAAGCAATCTTTGGGAAAGAAAAACTGAGCTGGAGGAATCAGGCTCCCTGACTCAGACTATACTACAAAGCTATAGTAATCAAGACAGTCTGGTACTGTCACAAAAACAGACATATAGATCAATGGAACAGGATAGAAAGCCCAAAGAGAAATCCATGCACATATGGTCCCCTTATTTTTGATAAAGGAGGCAAGAATATACAATGGAGAAAAGACAGCCTCTTTTCTGGGAAAACTGGGCAGCTATGTGTAAAAGAATGAAATTAGAACACTCCCTAACAACATACACAAAAATAAGCTCAAAATGGATTAAAGACCTAAATGTAAGGCCAGAAACTATCAAACTCTTAGAGGAAAACATAGGCAGAACACTCTATGACATAAATCACAGCAAGATCCTTTTTGACCCACCTCCTAGAGAAATGGAAATAAAAACAAAAATAAACAAATGGGACCTAATGAAACTTAAAAGCTTTTGCACAGCAAAGGAGACAATGAACAAGAGGAAAAGACAACCCTCAGAATGGAAGAAAATATTTGCAAATGAAGCAACTGACAAAAGATTAATCTCCAAAATTTACAAGCAGCTCATGCAGCTCAAAATAACGAACAACCCAATCCAAAAATGGGCACAAGATCTAAATAGACATTTCTCCAAAGAAGATATACAGACTGAAAGGATGCTCAACATCACTAATCATTAGAGAAATGCAAATCAAAACTACAATGAGTTATCACGTCACACTGGTCAGAATGTCCATCATCAAAATATCTACCAACAATAAATGCTGGAGAGAGTGTGGAGGAAAGGGAACCCTCTTGCACTGTTGGTGGGAATGTAAATTGATACAGCCACTATTGAAAACAGTATGGAGGTTCCTTAAAAAACTACAAATAGAACTACCATACAATCCAGCAATCCCACTACTGGGCGTATACCCTGAAAAAACCGTAATTCCAAAAGAGTCATGTACCACAATGTTCATTGTAGCACTATTTATAATAGCCAGGACAGGGAAGCAACCTACGTGTCCATTGACAGATGAATGGATAAAGAAGATGTGGCACATATATACAATGGAATACTACTCAGCCATAAAAATTTACAAAATTGAGTATTTGTAATGAGGTAGATGGACTTGGAGTCTGTCATACAGAGTGAAGTAAGTCAGAAAGAGAAAAACAAATACCGTATGCTAACAAATATATATGGAATCTAAAAAAAAAGGTTCTAAAAAACATAGGGGCAGTTCAGGTATAAGGACATAGACGTAGGGAACGGACTTGAGGACACGGGGAGGGGAAGGGTAAGCTGGGATGAAGTGAGAGAGTGGCATGGACATATATACACTACCAAATGTAAAATAGATAGCTAGTGGGAAGCAGCCACATAGCACAGCGAGATCAGCTCGGTGCTTTGTGACCACCTAGAGGGGTGGGATAGGGAGGGTGGGAGGGAGATGCAAGTGGGAGGGGATATGGGGATATATGTATATGTAATGCTGATTCACTTTGTTATACAGCAGCAACTAACACAGCAATGTAAAGCAATTATGCTTCAATAAAGATGTTTAAAAAAAGAAAAAGAAAAAGAAAACAACCTGGGGAGTTCCCTGGCAGTCCAGTGGTTAGGACTCTGTGATTCCACTGCCCGGGGCTGCGTTTGATCCCTGGTTGGGGAGCTAAGATCCTGCAAGCAGTGCAGCCAATTTAAATAAATAAATAAACAAATAAAGTGAACACATGTCCCTAGCCTTTAAAAAATATATGAATGAAACTCCTGATTATGAAAAATTGAACCTTTGAAATGAGAAATTTCAAAGAATGAATGTCAAAAACTCTATTGACAGATGAATGGATAAAGATGTGGTACATATATATAATGGAATATTACTCAGCCATAAAAAGGAAAAAATTGGGTCATTTGTAGAGACGTGGATGGATCTAGAGACTATCATACACAGTGAAGTAAGTCATAAAGAGAAAAACAAATATCGTATATTAACACATATATGTGGAATCTAGAAAAATGGTACAGATGAACCGGTTTGCAGGGCAGAAATTGAGACACAGATGTAGAGAACAAACGTATGGACACCAAGCAGGGAAAGCGGCAGGGGGTGGTGGTGGTGGTGTGATGAATTGGAAGATTGAGATTGACATGTATACACTGATGTGTATAAAGTGTATGACTAGTAAGAACCTGCTGTATAAAAAATAAATTAAATTAAAAAAAAAAAGTCGAAAACTTCACTAACCTGTGAGGTCCATGGGATTTCACCTACTACTTTCCCCTCTTGCCCCAGGCCTCAGAGACTTTGTGCTGACTGCTCCCTCTGCCTGGAGAACACTGTCCAGATTCTGTCTGACTTTCTCCCTCACTCCCTCAAGTCTGTGCTCAAACGTCCCCTTCTCACGGAGGGCCTCCCTGGCTATCCCACGTAAACCCATATTCTCCGACCGACATAATCTCCTTCCCTGCTTTATATTTCACCATAAAATTTTTCACCATCTAACTTGCTCTACGTTTAATGTATGTGTTTTGGGGGGAGGTATTTGGTCAGTTTTGCTCACTACACTATAACCTTCATGAGGGCAAAGATATTTTTCCCTGTGTTCACCACTGTCTCCCTAACATCTACTGCAGTTTCTGGCACATAGTAAGTGCTCAAAGAATATTTGTCAAATGAATAGTTTAGAAAAATAACTCTGGCTCCAATGTATATTATTTGTCTATTATGACACAAAAGAAATAGAAAAGATATGATATAATGTATCTCTTCGTATTATACCTTCTGGCATCAATATATATCTTCATATTACTAGTTGTATGTTCTCAGCATTTCCTTCCTCCTTTTCTCTCTTACTAATAACCCAAAGACTATTTTTGCCCTCCCCTGATCAACACAGAAACCAAAACAAAGACTCAAAGTATTAACAGGGGTCTTAAGATGGCTGCTGGACGGCCAGCTATGGACCGCAGAAAAGATGTGGAGTGGGCTGCTACCTCCTGGCCTAAATTAAAGTGATGTTGAGTTGAATTCTGATGATGAAGCCACAGTAGAGAGCTCTGAACTTAACTTACAAGAAGGTAAAGAAGATGGGACCATTACAAACACAGAGGTCTCAGATATCCCTACAGATGGACCAAAAACTGAAGCAGAAGCAAATGTAAATGCATATGAAGAGTGTCTCTCTGGAATTCCCTTAAATATGTGGAATAAATTTCAAGAACTGCATACAAAACATTCTGAACAGAAAACCTCAACTTCAAGATCCAGAAAGAAAAAAAGAAAACGCTCCAGAAAAGGTAAATTGAAGAATGAAGAATCTCAAAGTGAACAGTCCTCAAGTGAAACCCAGTGGAAGGAGCTTACTCAGTATTTTGGAGTCAGCGATAGGTTTGACTCCCCTGTTAAAAGGAAAAAAATTGCAAAGTCGGGCCTTGAAAAGAGCATAGGCCAGGCTGTGGAAGAGTGGAACATTGAGAAGGCTGAGGAACTCAGCAATCAGGTAGCTACTCGAGAGCTTGGTGCAAAAATTGCCAAAGTGATTACCTGCCACAACTTTGTAAAAGCCAAAAAGGATGCTGAAAATTCATGGGCTGCTGAAAAAAAGAAGAAACTTGCCTGGGGGTTTGAAGCAAAGAAGAGGTGAGAAACCAAAAGCAACATGGGATATATGTGACTTGCCAGAGTTCTTCAAGACCTTTGAGATTTCACTTGAGTCTTCAGTTGCTTAATTTACTGAAAAGATTTTCCTGTTCATGTTAACTATGTCGGGAAACTGATGGAAATAGAAAAAGATAAGCATAAAATTTGGAAGTTGATTATCAAAAAAAAAAAGTATTAACGGAAATGAAAACAGAAAATTCGGTTGCAATGCACACTTTTTTTCTTCCTGCTCCTAAAGATTAGTTAAGGCCATATTTGTGGGAAGCAGAGAAGAAAGTTCAGTAGTGACTAACTAAAAAAGAAGGAAGGGCTGAGGCCTCAGAAGTAGGAGGGAAGAACAGGACCATCTGAAGGAACACCAAGAAGCTAAAAGGAGCCAACCCTGGGTGGCCCTACACTGCACACTTTGCCCTAAACGGAGAAATGGACCCTTTTTGTGAGGTAGGACATGATGAAAAGCTTCACGCTTCTGATAAAATGGAACCGAACAGAACCACGTAGGAATTTCCCTAATAGATGAGATTTTTTTTTTAAACGAGAAAAATTAAAGAGCAGTACTGACTGCTGAGCATAGAACTGGAATGCAAACATAATTTTCTTTGCCTATAAGCTATTTAATGGCACAAGGAATCTCATGCCAAAGGCTTGGATAAGACAAGGGACCTAATCCACTCTAAGAAGAAAAGCACAGTCAAATTCTCATTAAAGTTAGAATTTTTAATAATTCCTACTATCATTTCTTCTTCAATAACAAGAACTTCTTATATCTTAGTCATTTGATGACCCTGAATGTGCAATTCTGATTATTCCTTAGAACACTTTTTTGTAAATTCTATTCCTAGGACCTCTGCCTCTAGAAAAATTGTCTTCTTATATCCTTGGTGTTGGAAGAGATCAATCTCAACCTGCCAAAGCAGTGGTAATCCCTCAGAGGGCTTGTAAAACAGACTGAAGGTGGGCCCCACTCTCAGAGGTTCTGATTCATAGGCTTGAGTTGAGACCTGAGCATTTGCATTTCTAACAAACTCCTAGGTGATACCAGTGCTGCTGGTCCAGGTACCACACTTTAAGAACCACTGACTGAAGTATGGTATTTAATTTTTAAAGAGTTATAAGCATCTTTGGCTTCAATTAGCTGCTTTGTCTCTCTTATACAACTTGTATCCTTAGTTGCTGGCACAGGGTGGGCTCTCAGTAAGTATTTCTTGAATGAATGAGATAGGCTTGTTTCCAAAATCATACAAAAACAATCAGATATCATTACATCCATATTGAATTTTTTACCAGTTATAAAGATAGAACTTCTACATCATGAACATACTTTGTAAATGAAAAAGATATTTATAGAATAAGGCTTAGTTTTCTGTGTTATTTAATAAGTTGAGACTTTTATTTTATGCCATAAAAAAATAGGTGTTAAAATACTTTCTTTAATTATCCTGAGCTAATGGGAAAGTTGAACTGATATATAAATCATTAACCAAGTCAACGAAAGACTAAATGACATCACTGTTTGCAGTACCAACCCAAGTTTCACAGTAGTTCAGAAACAAAAAAGGAAGGGAGGGTGCAAATACTTGAGGCATCGCATCATATACAGCAATATAGCAAATGTTGAAAACAAAAAAACCTGGGCTGGATCATCACCATATACTTGTCATAAGCTAAGGTTTTTGCACAGATGCCATATTTGTATGCAGTAGCTGGTTAACAGTAACAACATGCAGTAAAGAATAATATTTTATTAAATAATATTTTTAATTTTTTAATATTATACTATGTGATACACAATTACATTTGGGCATTATCAAAAAAAGAGACTGTCATTTGAAACTAATTTGTTTCTAAAAGAGAAAAAAGAAACCAGTAACTATATTGATGACTCAAATGATGGTGCATCATACGCAAAGAATCAAGTAAACAAGTGAAACAAAAATTTAAAAACCCTTTCTACCCTAAAACTTAATACCAGGGATTTATTTTCAGCAGAACCACACCACCTACCACGTTAATTTAATGTTCATTTGAACTTTATTATTTTAATTTGATTGGTATTTAATTTGTAAATCTGTTGGCTTTATAATTATATAAAAACTATAAACACAGAGACGTTATATAGTGTTTTGTGTGTGTACATATTTAAATAATTTTATTTAAAAAAATGTTTACTGATGAGAATTTACTGATGAGAATATTGTCCCTGTAATTAGTTTCATAGTCATTATCCAATGTTATCATTGTCTTAGCCATCTTTCCTATCTCTAATCTTGCCTCTATTCCTTTCCCTACATTGCAGGAATACGCAGCCAGCATGATAGGTATAAAATATAAATCTTATAATGACCCCTTCCTCTGATACACTTTGCAATGGCTCCCTCTTTTTGTCTGGATAAATTCTAAGTTCCCTAAAATGACATAGAACATCCTTCATGACCTGGCTCCTTCTTATCTCTCCAGACTCATGGCTGACATCTCCTCACCTCCACCCGTAGTCACTTGGACCACTAGTGATTCACTATGTTTGTTCTCTTTTGTACAAAGCCTTTGTTTGAGCTGTTCCATCTGCCAAGAATGCTAGTCCCATAATCTCACTGGACTTGCTTAACTCCATGTTGTTCGTAAGACTCAGCCTGGATGTCAATTCCTCTCTAAGTTTTTGCTGATCCCCTCCACAGCACTCTAGATTATCCATAACAATATTCATCACACTCAGTTATTATGTTCTGTTTTCTTGTTTGTGTTCCCCAAGAGTTTGTGGACATTTCTAGAGCAGGAGCTGTATCAATATTAACATTATTGAATTCCTCCCAAAATCTTGTCATACATACACTAAGCAAACTTTTTAAAATATAAGAATAAAACTCAATGATAGAATAAATAGGTCTGAATTTTCTATAATTTTTTTTTTTTTTTTTTTGGCTGTACTGCACGGCATGCGGGATCTCAGTTCCCGGACCAGGGATTGAAACCACACCTCCTGCAGTGGAAATGTGGAGTCTTAACCAATGCACCACCAGGGAAGTCCCATGAATTTTCTATAATTTTTAAATAAATCGAGCCGCTGTCACATTAACCACCACTGAGACCCTCCTCTAGCCACGAGGAAGATTGGAGTGCTAAGTAAATACCTGAAGCCCTTCCCCGATGATGCCTTCACTCCTTGAAGACACTAAATACCCAAGTGCTTGAACTAAGAACTGCTCCACTGTCCCCTGCCCTGGGAGCTCCATGAGGGTAGCAACTGTATTCCACTGCATTTCAGTGCCAAGCACATGGTAGATGCTTAGTAAACATTGGTTGCCTATTGTAACCTAATTATGGTTACTGACAAGCCTTATTTCTGGCCATTAGTGCACGGTCAAATTTAATTCAGACAGCCAACTGGATATTGGTTCCTGAACTCTCAGTGACTCACCCAAATATACTTTTACTCCCCATCACCTTCCCTTCTGTTTTTGTTTTCTTCTTCCTTTGTACTCAACTTCCAAAAACTTAAGACAGATGATGGGCAGAGTGGTTTTGATTTAGTTCTTTGTTTTTCGTTATGGAGAGAAGAGGTAGGAAAGATGAGAAATTTGGAGAAATGAGGATAGGAAAACTAGAAAGACATTTTCATCTTTCCTCCACCCCCCATCAAGCCAATATTAACAGTCAGTGCTAATGTAACCTCTAAATTTCTACTTATAAAAAAAGAAACCTGAAGGGCCTACCAATTATTTGATTACTTGTGAGATATGACCTCCTTGTTATGTGTCTACAATTTGAAGCAATTTGTTAGTGCAATAAATAGGAACTAGCCTAAAATAAGTAAATTAGTTTTTCAGAATAAAAGTAGTAATAATAATACCTTACTCATTTTGCAACTTTAAATATGTGAATATTCATGAAAGGGAATTTTTAAAAGTATTTTAAATAAAAACTGAAAGGAAAAGAGATTACAGACTTGATTTTGGCAGCATATAGATATGGTAGTATAATATTAATTTATCTAAGTACTTTGTAAATTTATTATCCAGATTTCCTTTCTCTTAAACTATCAAGACTAGCTGGTTAAAGGCAAAAACTAAAAATTACTGTTATACTACTTACAAAGAAAGGACCTGGGAAGAGGATTTAATTATAGTATTTGAGAGCAGAAACACTACCCTTAATCACTGTTCATGAATTTGCTAAACTGGGATATTATATGGTAAACACTGTTCAAATCTTTCAAAAGAGATACTATACATTTCTTATTATAAGAAGGTTATGAGGCTTAATTAGTTAATATATGTAAAGAATTTTAAGATGAAATGTTTCCCTCCCTCCTTTCAAATGTCACTGAAATCACTAAACAAGTGACAATCAATACTCCCTTCTTAAAGTTTGCTGTGCAATAATCTAAGTTTTCCATGTTAGAACCAAAATTTGAGCCCCATATCCATGAATAAAAATGTTCAGTTCTTTTTTAAAAAATACCTATAATATTATTCAGATCAATCTGGAGTTTTCAAAGACAAAAAATACCCATCCTAAGAATGATATTATTGAGATTACTGAACCACATTCACTTTCCAGAATTTGATGTAATACACAAATACCCAATTTAAAATTTCTCTACAATGAGAAAAGATTTAGAACAATACAAAATATTTATTATTTATAGAGCAGCTTCAAAACTCCATGTGGTATATTTGTACAGGTTTTTTTTATGTCTCTCTTAAAAGCAATGGGATATTTAGGATTGATTATTCCTGGCACTCATTTTGCATATTTGCCTTTCGACCCTCTGGAATTTGAGGCTACTGGCAAGATAACTATGTATCTGAGTTCAGACTCTGGTAGAAACAAGTGAGAGTCTCGAGTGACAGGCTCTCTCTCTGTGGCAACATCTTGAGGTAAAGATAGCAAATTTTAAAAGTGTAAGAAAATAAGCCAAACCTAAGGGGAAAAAAGCAGGGGAGGAGAGTGGAAATGAGGAAGGCATAGAGTGTAATTCAGAAAGGTTCTGAAGAAGTTCCGTGAAAGAGCGTGAAGCCCCAGAGCAGGTTTCCTCAACCTTGGCACTGTTGACGTTTTGTGCCAAAAAGGTCTTTGTCGTGAGGACTATCCTGTGCATTGTAGGATGTTTAGCAGTATCCTTGGCCTTCACTTACTAAATGCTGGGAGCACTCCCCATCCCACCCCACCCCCCTGCCAGCTTGTGACAATCAAAAATGACTGCAGATATTGCCAAATGTACAAAGGGCAGTGGGGGGGGGGGGCAGCTAGGGGAAATGAGGCAGACAAAATAGTCTCCAGGGACAGAATCTGGCACAAGAAGAGGAGCATCATCGCAAGTGCCTACATAAAACAACCCTTGGGAGCTTTGACTGTGACAATGTAGAGGGAATGGCCAATCAAAGAGTCAGAAATGGCAAATGATGCCACCAAAAGCTATGATTAATTGTATCCACTAGCTGGGGAAAAAATGCTGATGGTAATAGCTGCCTTTGAGTGGCGTCTCCTACCATAAGTACCTGCCTGTAGAAGCTCCACAGCAGATACCTAGCAGTGAGGGTCATGGTAGTCAGCTATATGCTCTTTAATGAAAGGAAGAGTCTAATAGCTTCTTCCAGGAAACTTGATGGGCCTAAATACCAAAAACTTCTTGCAGGCGATTCACTGAGTTTCATTTAATTCATTAAATATTTATTGAGCACTCAGTGTGTGTCAGGCCCTGTGCTGGCTATCAGGAATGCAGTCATGAAAACAGTCTACCCTCAAGGAACTTATGCTCTAGAGAGAAATATAATTACAACAAATCTGGTCTTCAAATTCCTGGTATAGGGTGTGACCCAGTCAGAGAGGATCCCAGTTCTCTACACTGATAACCACCACATAACTAAAACTTCAAAATCATAGTACTCTTCATTACTAAAGAGCAAAAACTGCTTAGCTTGTTTCTCTATTCAAATGCTCTTATTTTTTTTTCTCCTCTCATTTTAAATTTCTCAGCCATTTCACTGGCATTTCAGGCAGCTGCTTTTTCTCCATTTCAGAGCAATCAATATATGAACATTTTAAATAGCTAAAAAGCACTTCAGTTGCAAATGTATTTTTCTGCTGGCAACCATGTGCACGATCACTTGGATTTACATGACGATGCTGGCTAGCCAGTCAGTGAGCCTTCCTGAAAATGCATTTGACACAGTTGATGACCGATGTGCTGTCATTTCTTATTTAGGCCCAGCTGCCTAATAATAGCAAGGTAACATTATTAATAAATTACTGGCATAGCTAGTTAGGGAAAATACAATCCAATTACATATAGTTTTTAATTCATTACAGGCAAAAAGCTCACTGCTTTTCCATATATGACTCCCAGGCCCGTCTTCAGGGGAATTGAACGACACAGCCTTTATAGACTAGTCATTGGTATTCAGAATAAGAAGCAACTGCTTGGAACAGGAAGCACAGAAGCCAGGCATTTGGCAGCATCACACAGAGTTCACTGTGGAAGTCAACCGTCAAAGAGACCAGGCTGACAGTAACTGGCCTCTGTTGCCATGGAAACAGCAGTGAGCTGTGTTAGTAAATAGTTTGGGTTCTCTCACCTGCCAGGATGTAAATTCAGAATTTACTGCTGATTTTTAAGTCTACCATTTGTAAGTGACCTATTTATGAAGTAAATACTAGAAATCACTCTTTGCTTCAGAGGAAATACCCAAACATTCATAAGAAAATCTGAAACTTAAGGTTTCCAAACAAAATTAAATTTAATTGTGCAGAATATCTGACAAAAAAAAGTCTATCTCTTCATTCTAATGGTTGCTTATTTTGCCAAAAACTAGTTCCTAAAAATACACAAATAAAATAAAAATTTAAATGGTAAAGATGTGAGGATAATCCTAACGACTTTTCCAAATTCAGGATAAGGAGTCAAGTCACTTTTTAATTTTATTCAAGCCATAGTTGTATATTTCAAATTGTAAAAAAGCTGTATTTATTTTAAATCTCTCATTCTCACTTATAGCCAAATGAGCTAAGTAACACTGTCTCCTGCCCACTTTTTTTTTTAACATCTTTATTGGAGTATAATTGCTTTACATGGTAAACAATGGTATGTTAGTTTCTGCTTTATAACAAATGAATCAGCTATATGTATACATATATCCCCATATCTCCTCCCTCTTGTGTCTCCCTCTCACCCTCCCTATCCCACCCCTCTAGGTGGTCACAAAGCACCGAGCTGAGTTATTTGTAGTGAGGTGGATGGGCCTCCTGCCCACTTTTAACTCAAACATCCCCTTATGGGAATTCCTCTCTCTTGATAATTACAATAATTATTATCCCTAGTTTACAGATATATAAAGTATGACAGAAGAAAAATGTCCTGACTACAGCAATTCAGGGAAAAAGCCGTAATGCAAGCCTCTAAGTCTCAGCTCTCTTAATCCGTATCTCTTCTAGGTCATTCTGGCTTCATTAAGTGTCTTCTTTCAACTATTTTTCAATTTCATGCTAAATTATATTTTCCCATAAAGTCTACAAGTATAAGAGTTATTCTGGGGTTTTTCTGTGAGAAGCCTACTCCCCCTCATCACCAAATGCTAAAACATGCCCATCACCCTCTTCTGTGATTTCTACTTTCATCAATAAACATTTACCAAGCAAATGTCTGTATATCATGTTGTATATGCTTGGCAAAAGAGTAGATGATACAAAGACGAATAAAACATGTTTTCTGCTTTTGAAGAGCTAGTCTAGTGGGAAAAGCAGAAATATAGATACATCTGCTACAATTTGCTAAGAGCTACAGTAGAAGTAATAGATTAAAAGTGCAATGGGAGCATTATGAGGCAAAAAAGCTAATTTTGCTACCAAAAATAGAAAAGGTCTCACTGAGAAGGTGGTATTTTCATCATATTTTAAAGAATAAATAGGAGTTTATACATGGTAGTTGAAGAGGCAGATACTAAAATATACTTTTCAAAAAGTTAAAAACATTACTCTCATTCATATATAAAATGAGCATGTGTCAAATATTTTTTGACTTACAGAGATTTATATCCTCTGCTAGATAAAATTCATTTTCATTGCCATGAACAGGAATTGTTTGTATTGCTATGAACAAGAATCATTTGCACTGCTATCAGTTTTCTACACTTAACTTCTACCACTAAAGAAGTGTAAAATAGTCTAGTCAATAGAAAAATCAATCAACCCTGCACACCCTTATAGAATCAAAAATCTCCAGAGGATCCTCTAGATAAAATCCAGTAAGCCCATTTCCAAGTCTTTTACAATTTTTTCTGACAGTGGAGGCATTCCAAATTTGGGGGTAAATATGTTAAAAACAAAGAGATATAGAAAAGTAAGTACTTGGATATGACTGAAGATGAGGTATTGGGAGGATAAAGACGTCAATGCGGTCGTGGAAAGAGGTTAAGATTACACTGGAATTGTGGGCTAAGGGTCAAATTGTGGAGGATCTCATATGCTATGCTAAAGAGTTTAGACTTTGCCCCAAAACAGTGGGAAGCCATTGAAGGATTTTGATCCTTAAAGTATCAAGCTAAAAGATATTTTCTGTTTCCTCACTCCTAATTCTGAATTTATTCAAATCTGCAATTCCTACATATATGGCTTGTTTTGGAGTATTTCTTCTTAATACAATATTTATTTTTTTCCTGTTTGTTTTCTAACCTTTAAAAATGTCTCCATTTCTCTCCCTATTTCCATCCATAAATGTTACCCTAGGAAAAAGCCATGTAGATTCTAGAACTCAAGCAACTGTCACTGGATTGTTTTTAAGATTACTCCCTTGAGAAAGATTATGTTTCCATTATGTAAGAATATAAAAATCATTTTCAGTAACTAAATGATAGTTACTCATATACTAAAATTAAAATGATTAAGAATCAAAGAAAAGGTAATTCTGAAACATGATGGTAAAGCAGGAGAACAGATACATGATTTCATTGTTGATTATTTCACATTTCAATAAAAATTAAAATCAAAACTGACACTGTCATTTCTTTTTAAGACAAACAGGAGTCTCTACTAATACTCATTACTTTTAAACAATCAAGTAAATGAAATCAATTTTCATGCCTAATATCACAATTTAAAATATAGTTGACCCTTGAACAACACAGGGTTAGAGTCGGTCACCCTCCACACAGTGGGGAAAATCCACTTATAACTTCACAGTCGGCCCTCCATACCCACGGTTCTGCATCTATGGATTCAAACACAGATACTATAGTACTGTATTTATTAAAGAAAATCTAGGGGCTTCCTTGGTGGCGCAGTGGCTGAGAGTCCCCCTGCCGATGCAGGGGACGCGGGTTCGTGCCCCGGTCCGGGAAGTTCCCACATGCCGCGGAGCGGCTGGGCCCGTGATCCATGGCCGCTGAGCCTGCGCGTCCAGGGCCTGTGCTCCGCAACGGGAGAGGCCACAACAGTGAGACGCCCGCATACCGCAAAAAAAAAAAAAAAAAAGGGTCTCCCTTTATATACCAAGTAATATATGGCTAAGAGACTTGATAAAGTGTGAAGGTTTCTGATAAAAATGTATAGTTTGGCTCCTCTATTAGTAATTTCCTTACAAGCAACATAAATATGATACCAATAGAATGTCAAAGGAGAAGTTGATTCTAAAATTGCTGGCAAGCTGAAAATTCATTGAAATGTTTTCGCCTTTCTAAGCTTGAGTCCTGTTTTTAAAATATCGTTCACTTCCTTGAGGCACTATTTATGATGGCTTACTCTCCGTTGTTATTTTTTTCCTAATTTCTCACTGTGTGATTTAGTGGTTTTTCTTCTCAAGGAAGATTCTTTATTCCTTTCCTGCTATGGAATGCTTTTCATGAAAGCAGCCTTGAATTATTTACTCCATACCTCCTACTGTGGCACAGGTCACATTACTTTTAAGATGGGTTGTTATGTAGGTTTCTTGTGAGAGCCCAAGTCAGGAGCAGGCTCAGAGATACAAAGTAGGAGGAAGCCAAATTCCCAAGTGCTATATCATATAGTTTAGATGATATAGTTTTAAGTTACACACACACACACACACACACACACACACACAATTGTGAGCATTGCACATATTTGTCCTCAAAAACAACATCTCTGAGAACATAATAAAAATAACATATTTATATTCCCTGAATAGTATAAATGTGTTAACAACAAAAAAAATGGCTAAACATTAATAATGAAGCTTAAGGATAAAATAATATTACACAGAAAAAAGTTATAAAATGGAAATCTTAGGCTCTTAATTTTCATTAGCTTTTGTAGATAATCCCAGGTGAATCTCTATCTTTTCTATGATCATGGCTGCACACATTTTTTAAATGACACTGACCTTACATTATGGGACACCCTTGAGATAACTCCTGCATGGAGTTTGAGGACCTCCATCCCCAACATTGCCCCTAAGAAAAACTTTTTTAACTTGCCAAGAGAAAATGAGACTTTAAAAGACTGTGACTAATGATGCCAACTTCTATTCTCCCCCTTTGCAGAGAGACCATATAGTTTAGAGTTTCTGCCACACACATAACAGTAGACACACTGAGGCTCTTTACTTCCTAGATAGGCTGTTCATAACTTTTGCTGTTATAAATTACACTGAATAAATATCCTTATATAATTTTTGATTACACACACACATTCTAGAAGTGGAATTTCTAAACCCAACAGTGTAAACATTTTGCTGTTCCCTTGCTAAATACTGCACTGTCAAATTACCTTCCAAGAATGTTGTACTAGAAAAGTTTCTGCCTGTTAATTTTACTTATATGTATGTATAAAGTTGCTTTCTAAGGTAAGTAAGTAGAAGTGTCTAACTTTGGTAAAGTTATACATTTTCGATGCTGAGACAGATATATCGAACAAGCAAAATTAAGTGTACAGAGATCACTCAGCCTCAAATGCATATTTGCATTAAAATTTCTTCACCTAGGGACTTCCCTGGTGGTCCAGTGGTTAAAACTTTGCCTTCCAATGCAGGGGGTGCAGGTTCGATCACTGGTCAGGGAACTAAGATCCCACATGCCTTGCAGCCAAACAACCAAAACATAAAACAGAAGCAATATTGTAACAAATTCAATAAAGACTTTAAAAAAAAGTGGTCCGCATCCAAAAAATCTTTAAAAAAAAATTTCTTCACCTAGACTTTTGAAAAAACAATTTTAATAACTTCTGATATATACAGAAAAACAAAATTAAATATCAGTTTCTTCCCCAAAGCAATAAAAATTGCACACTTAAGACTTCTGTGCAGGTAAATCTCTACATCTATTCTTTTCTTTTTTTTATTGAAGTATAGTTGATTTACAATGTTGTGTTAATTTCTGTCTGCACCTATTCTTAAATGAGATTTGTTTATAAATTTTCCTTAAAAAGACTCCATTGCTGGAGTGATATCTTCTTAAGAAGTGCTTCTGTATCTCAATAAAACTAGGGGAAAAAAAGAAAAAGAAACACTTCTGTAACCAAAGACTGGTGCTTCTCCTTATCTAAAGTTGACTTTACACTGAGGCTTTAGGTAGCAACACAAATCATATAAAACCAACACCACACTGTCCAACAAAGAAAAACAGGGAGCTTACAAGAGGAAGCACATTGGCATAGCTGACCCTTAGCAATACACACATAAATAGATGGCTTGACTACCACATGCACCAAGAATAACATTTAAATCTAAAAAAAAAATTGCAGTCAGGTGAAACCTGGCATTTATATATTTTTGTCTATTTCAAATTAAACTTAACCAAATACTTTAAAACCAACTTTTTATCAAGGACAGATAGAAAGAAAGTTGACATATAAATATAAATCTGAATTTATCATATGGTCAATATGTACATGTCTACATAAGAATTATCTTTTTCCGTGAAATCTCACAGTAAATTCAGTAAGATACAATCTGTGTGTGTGTTCCTCTCTGTTTCTGTCTGTCTCCATCTCCCTCTCTCACACACAGGCACAAAAAAATTATTAGGTGATATGATTTCCATCACAGTCAAGAAAATAGCCATTCTCTTAGAAAGCAGGAGGAGCAGGCAGATATCATTTGGTTCAGGGGCTGCAAGTTCAAATGCCCAGAGGAGCTATGAAGTACCACAAGCTCGGCTTAAAACAAGAGAAATGTATTCTATCAGAGTACTGGAGGCTACACGTCAGAAATCAAGTTGGGGCCAGAACATGCTGTCTCTGAAGGCACTAAGGAAGGATCCGTCCTTGCCTCTTCTAGCTTCCAATGGTTGCCAGCAATCCTTAGCTTTCCTTGCCTTACAGATGCATCATTCCAACCTCTGCCTCTGTCTTTCCATGGCCTGCTCTCCTGTGTGTCTGTTCTCTGTGTCCAAATCGCCCTCTTCTTTAAAGGACACCAATTATAATGGATTTAAGCCCCACCCAAAACCAGGATGACCTCATCTTAATTCAATTACATCTGCAAAGACGCTAACAAAGTTACATCCACAGATTCCAAGGTGACACTATTCAACCTAATACAGCATCTAATCTATTCAGGATTGATTTTATGAAGATTCTGAAATATCAGTAATCACTACAGAATAAATAAGATTCTAAAATAAATCAAATGAATGTACATATTTCTTACATTGTTTTCAAAGATTATATTTAATGCTGGGTATATGGAGACACCACTAATATTACAACTGAAAAATCAGAGAAAATGCATAATTATAAAAATTTGGCTGATTTTAAGCTGTCTTGCCTCATGTATCTCAAATTATCAGTAGATTTTAATGCTTCAATAATCCATAAGAAGCTAAATAATCAGGCAGAATAAATGGGGAGGAGGAATCAATGATACAATGGCCTCCTCTCTCATTTCCTTGCATTACTTGAGGGGCTTCCTTGATCTCCAACTGTAGTTATTAAGTTATCTATTACTGTGCCCATTGTTAAGCATTACATAAATCAAGTAAACAGATCTATCCCCCAACCATCAGAAGCTTGCAATTTGCAATATTCACATTAATTAACAACTAACATTAGGCTTGCCCTCTGATAGACAGACAAGATCCCTGAGTGTTGGGATCCCACAGCTCTGTCATTATTAGTTGTAGGACCTGAGCAGGTTGCTTACCCTCTCTATATATCACTTCTTCACTTGAAAAGTGAAATGGGACAGCCTAGATTACCTCTAAAGTTCCTTCCAATTCTAAGTGGAAAGAGGGAATGTCTACATTTATTGAACATGTGCATTAGAGAGTGTTTCAGAAGATAAATAGAGGAAGAGACCGTCAACACTCAGTCTTTCGTTCAAAGTTTCAAAAGAATAGCATACTAGATGTATTTCATAACATCACTTCAATTGATGTATTGAAGGCAAGAAAATCTTCGGTTAGAAAATGGGAAATGTATTGTTAGAGGAAGGCAGGTGAGATATACCTGGGAGAGAACAATGAAACAGAGAGGCAGATGAAAGTAAGTGTAAGCTATGGGGCATTGGGGGTGGAGGTAAGTGGGAAGTAGCCATGGCAAATTAGCTGAAAAGGGTAAAAGGGAGAAGCAGGGAAAGGGGCAGAAATGAAAAAGAAAAGAATGGGAATTATACAGAGAAGATATTGAAAAACAGTTTTAGGGTTTCAGAGACAATGCGTTCCTCACACATAGATGAGTCCTCCATTTTAGGAAATTCATGCAAAATAACAGAATAAATACTCTTGACTAAAGGATAGACGGTCCTGAATCATCCCATGGGAAAGATGCGAAGCAATGCAATGACACACTACTATGAGAAACCTGGACGCAGATGTAGGAGGCCCTGCTTGTGCCCTGTACCTCTCCCTCCACTCATCTCTGATTTTTCATCACAGCTGCAGTGAACAGTTCCAAATAAGCTCAGACTCGACTTACTTTGGCAGTATCCTAACTCCAGCAGGTACCATACCTCTTTCTATAATACTTTATGGGCCAAGCCTTCTCCAATTCCAATAAAGACTGCTTAGCATCCCCAAGGAAACACAGCCTGAAATGCTGGAGGGGTTATTGCCCCCAGGGGCAACCTTCAACCAATAGGGGACTGCAGCCACTGCTCCCAAGTGCTTTTGTCTCAAGTCCTTAAGGAGATAACCTGGGATACCTAATGTTTGCCTCTCAGGAAGTCTTGACCTAATTGAGTCCCTACTGCCCACAGTAGAGACTTCTTCTCCCATTCCCCTCTCCCTCTCCCTCACTCCTGCCCTCTGCAATGATCTCTGAAATATACTACTTACACCCAAGTCCTTTTCAATCTCTGCTGCAGACTCAGAGTTTTTGGAAATTTGTCTCTTTCAAGAAAATTCTTGAAAGTAATTTTTCAGTAGTCAAGTCTAAATTTTCAGTAGCAAAATCTAAAGAACAACAGTGATTAGAAGAGGCATGGAGTCTAGCTCTGTTACCAAGTGGCTGTATGACCTTGAACAAGTCAGTTAACCTGTCCAATCTGTGGTTTTCATGAGAGTGTCAAACTAGACATCTTATGATATTCCAATTAATATAGTCTTTAATTTGAAAATGTATCTATCAATCCATAGTTCAGAAATAATGAGACCAAACAGGTAAGATCCTCTATACCTTGTTTGTTGAAATGTAATTCCTCCACAGTCTATTATATTTCAAGACTTTAATGAGAACCCACAGTGATTTAAATTGATTCACATTTTCTGGACTAATGTTTATTTCCCTTCCAAGTTCCCAAATGGTCTAGTACCAAATCAAGTAGAATATCTACATTTATTGCCAGAAAGAATAAGAACTCAGTGCCATAGAGTTTGGGATAATAAAGAACCTATATGGGTTTATTTACTAAACATCCTAATTGTAAACTTATTCTGTAATTCTAAGACAGGTATGTACTGTCTAATTTGTAATATATCTCCTTTTCAAATGAAGCTCTGTAAAGAATTATCAGATAAATTTTAAATGCCACTGTAAATCAACTGTTCATAATTCCATAAAATTATCTGTCTTGATCTATAATAACTAAAATATAGTCCCGAATTAATGCACGTATTTAAACAGCACTATAGCATTTTTTGTGTCATGAGAAACTATTTAGGGAACAGTTTCTGACAATTTTGTTTACTGATCAGAAAAATAGCAGAAAAATTTGCATTTGGTTGTCCTTGAAATTTCCTTTCTGCATCAGTTTCTCACTTCTCAGGAGAATACATCCCTTATATGCGAAAGATTTTAGAACATAATCTGGACAGCTACCACACATTCTGCAGAGCTTCTATTTATGGAACTCAGAGAACAAGGCAGGGCCAAAAAACATGTGAAGTTATGAATTCTAACATAAATTAAACCTGAATAATGCCTATACAGAAGTCTAAGAGCCTTCTACTTAAGTGTGACCTCCTTGTAGAGCTTAAAGGGGAAGAAGAGTCAGTAACTGGGAGGCCCTCCTATGGCAGAACTCAAGTCCACACTTCGTGACTGACTACCTTGTTCTGAGATATCAGCAGCTCTAGCAGAGGTTTGTTGCTTGTTACAGAAGGCTCGTATCAGACAAGAATTACCCTCTATGCTACCACAGCACCTTATTTACGGACCTGCCCTTGGACCCAGAGAAGCCCCGTTCTCTTTCCTGAGGTCAATAATTATGGTTTAGATGCTCACCAAAGTCATTCAAAATTTGAAATATTCAGGTCAGGAATGAGGGAGGTATTACTTTTCAGATTTCAGAGAAAAAATCAGTTCATTTTGAAAAATAACATTTATTATAGCAGGAGATATACCAGAAATTCACCACACACATGTTGGAAAGGAAATGCTCGTAATGAAAGGTAAACTTTCTCTCTGCTCTCTTCTTAATGGTCCCTCAGGAGCAAATCTGTGTAATCTCTGAATCTCTCGATGTGGTCTCACATTTCATTTTTATTAGAAATTCAGGGCAGGCCAGACAAGGCACAAGTCCGAAATAAATTAGAAATAGTGTTTGACAACTCTGTGCCAGACATTAAACTAAGTGTTTTATGTATGTAATCACATATAAACCTCATCAAATCATCCTGAGTACCTTGGAAAACTAATTTGTCCAAGATTATACAATAAGCAAGTGTCAGAATCAAAGTCTAAACCAGATCTATCAGATTTTACAATCATAATCTCTCCTATAACAGACTAAACAAAAACTGAAAATTCGGGGGAGAAGATAATCTTAATAGAAAGGAATTCTACTAATGACATCAAAGTTTCCTGTCATGTCTCTGTGGCATCAGAGCCTGGTCAGAAGATTCTATACAATAGAATTATCAAAAATTATTTTACTATTACATTCAATAGTACTATATTATTTATTATGTATAGAACATGTAAGTTGATTTGGGGATAATCAAGAGAGTCAAACCACCAAAGACAATATACACTGAAAAACATCTGCATGAAAATAATACCTATCTTAAGAGAAATGATCTCCTTTCTAAGAAATTCAAGTGACGTTACAGGGGTATTTCTTTGAAGTAACTAGATTGCAGGACTGAACTATTACTTCATCTGTTATCAACCAATTCTAAACGGTAAAATTGAAAATGTTGTACAGCTTCTCTGTTTGATTGGAAAGTTCATGGCAAAGGCTTTGGAGAAGCAATATCAACATCTGAGCCTAAGAGAAGGGCCATATTATGCATTAGAGGACATAATTTAATGGCAGAACTGACAAGATATAGAGATAATAACCAATATTTATTGATCACTTATTGTATGCCAGATACTAGAACGACACATTCATTATCTCAGGCCATACAACAACTCTACTTCTTATGTACTATTATTATCTCCATTTCATAGAGGAAATGGAGGTTTAATGTGGTCAAACAATACCCAAATCACAAAACTTGTAAAAGGCAGAATCAAGATTTGAACACAAGCAGCAGTTTGTTTTCAGATTCCTTACACCATATTGCCTTCATAATATTTAATATTTGGACTCAACTTCTGATAGTTACTAAAAAGAGATGCTCACTAAAGAAGATGATGTTTAGGCAGAGGTATAATTAGAGCTGGAAAAATATTAAGATTGCCATTTATTTGGGTTTATCCCTCCTCCTTCCTCTGAGGAATTATCTTCTGTTCATTTTGTGCATGTAATAACCAAATAAATTGTTATGGATAGAAGGACATATTCTATCTCCATAAACATAAGAAACTCACATTATCCATAAAATCGATTGCAAAAATTCTATCATAAAGAGTGTCATTAATGAGCCTGTTTTCCCCCCATTTCTTAGTCACTCCCCTTTTTCAGGAATTCTCATCTATGAATTTCTTCCACCTACTTGTAAATCTGAGCACCCTGTAAAACACATATCTTTATTCACACACACACACACTGTTGTCTCTATAAAATTTGCTCTTCATAGCAAAAACTGTGCTTTTTAAAATTCTTTTTTAGTTTATAGCCTGCATAAGCTCTCATACTTTAGCCATTGCACTCTCTGTGTTGTGCATATTGTCTTCTAAATTGCATATTGTTTTGGACAAGGACTTTTACACAAAGGAAATGAGGAGTTCGACTTTGTTTCTAATTTCCAGCTTTCCCTTCATTGTCCTTTTAATTCATCCTTCTGTACCTGTGAGCTTCCAACTAATGCTGCAATTTGAACTGGAAAATACTCCTAAATACACCCTACACCAATAATTAAATAAGTGGGGTTTCACAGAGCACAGAGGAAGAGCAGGTGGTGATGTAATTTAGGAATATTAACAATGATAACCACTAATACCTATGGACTGTACTGGAAGCTTAGGCACTTTTAAATGAAATAACTCATAAAACCATCTTATAAGGAAGGTTACCACGATTGTTCCATTTAAAATAAAAAGAAATTGAGGTACAGTAACTTCTCAAAGTTATTCAAGTAGTAATTAGTGGAGCCAATATTTTGACAGTTTGGCTCTAAAATCAGTTTGCTTAACCACTACACTATGCTGCCTTTCACATTTCATTTACTGAATTAACATTATCAACAAATAGTACTACTAAACAATCTTAGATATGGATGTGGTGTTAGAAACTTCTTAAATTTTGTCAAGACACAGCCCTAATTGCTTATGAGTGTTTATTATTTTTAAAAATGCACGTGCTTAGATCTAGGAATTCAAATAGATTTTAAAAAGATTTGACTGTATCCGAATTTTTAAATAAAATTTGGGGGAAGGTTCAACCTGTTGACATAGGAAGATCCTGAACTTAACTGCTCACGGACACATCGAACTTACAGCTACATATGGAAAACTTCCCTCTGAAAAAGACATGAAAAATAACTGAACAGTTTCTTCACAATTAGTAAAAGGGCCACACTGAGATGAGTAGGGGAGGTAGAGACATGGTCTCTCACCAAAAACCCCACCTCCAGCACAGTGACTCAGGATCGGAAGGGATCTCACAAATCCAGAGTTCTCTCTGAAGAGCAAGGGGTTTGTGCTCCACATCAAGAACGCTAATCCTGGAGACCTGCAACAGAGAGACAAGCCCTCAAAACATCTGGCTTTGAAGACCAACGAGGCTCATGTCCAGTAGACCCAAAGGGATGGAGGGAACTGAGCTGCTTCTCTTAAAGGGCTTACACATAGACTCACTCACTCCAGGGACCCGTGCAGAAGCAGAAGTTTGAAAAGCATCTAGACTATATGTGAAGGAGATTTATTTGCTGATCTTTATGTCTGCCAGAGGCCTGGGGGCCTGCTGGGACCTTCTCCAGGGACAGAGGCACTTGAACAGACTATTTTTGCACTCTCCCTCTATGTTGATATTGCTGGCAGGCATATCTCAGCCCTGTACCTTCCCATGGCCTGGCAAGAACCAGTGGTCACTCCCTGGCCCTGTACTCTCCCATCGCCCCACAACATCCTGGAGGTGTGCCCTGGTCCTGTGCTCTCCTGATGCCTTGCTAAAGCTGGTAGGCACACACAGTCCACATAGGGGAGGCTCCTTGATCATCTGACCCTGGTGACTGGGGAGCTTCTGCTTCTGGGTCCCACGGGACTGTAATAATTGGAGAGACAGTTCTTGGCAGGCTACCACTCCCAGGGCACTACACAAACAGCAGACTGAAACACACCCCCAGTCTTTCTGTGAAAAAAGTCTATCTACTTGTCTTGGAGCTTCAGCTTACAGGGCAGACTTCAGGTATGCCACACATGTAGAGGGTACAGAAGGGCTCTCAGGGAATGTAGGCCAGAGAATACCATATTTGTCCTCTCCCTCAGCTTCACTAGAACTCGCCAGTACCTCTCAGAAAGGAGTTGATATACTCATCTGAAATCCAAAGTTCTGCAACTGTTGCCCAGGGGTTACCTCCAGATCATCTGGTCTGGAGGCAACAGGGTTTACAACCATGATCCCATGGGACTGTATATATTTGCACACTTTAAAAGCAGCTGCCTGAGAGTCAGGCTTCCAAACAGCCTGAAACTAGGTGCTGTGATCCCTACCTTTGGAATACTGACAGGTCTTGGCACACCACTCTCAAAAGCTGAGACCTCTCAAGAATAAATCAGGCTGCTAGACAATCACAAAATTTCTAGAGACAACCAAGAGCTAGTGCAAGGTTGAAATATAAGGTTCATCTCCTATACACAGCCACTCTGTCAAGACTGGGAGAGGCAGCTCTTTCACCTAACACATAGAAACAAACACAGAAAGTCAAGCAAAATAAAGAAACAGAGGAATATATTCCAAATAAAGAAAAAAAAACCTTAGGGAAAACAACCTTAATGAATCAGAGGTAAGTAATTTACCTGATAAAGAGAGTTCAGAGTAATAGTCATAAAGGTGCTCACTGAAATCAGGAGAATAGATGAACATAGTGAGAAATTCAATAGGGAAATAGAAAATATAAGTAAGTACCAAACAGAAGTCACAGAGCTGAAGAATACTCTAACTGAACTGAGAAATACACTAGAGGGGTTCAACAGTAGATTATACTAGATGAAGCAGAAGAAAGGATTAGCGATCTAGAAGACAGAGCAGTGGAACTCACCCAAACAGAAGAGAAAAAAGAAAAAAAGAGTTTTAAAAAATGGAGATAGCTTAAGGGACATATGGAACAATATCAAGAAGAATAACATTTGCATTATAGGGGTTCCAGAAAGTGAAAAGAAAGAGAAGGGTGCAGAAAACTTATTTGAAGAAATAATGGCTGAAAACTTCTTTAACCTGGGGAACAAAACAAACATCCAATTCCAGGAAACCTAGAAATGTCTAAATAAGATGAATCCAAAAAGATTCACACAAAGATACATTACAATTAAAATGTCAAAAGTTAAAGATAAAGAGAGAATCTTAAAAGCCGCAAGAGAAAAATAACTTGTTCCCTTCAAGGGAAGCCCCATAAGACTATCAGCAGATTTTTCAGCAGAACCTTTGCAGGCCAAAAGGGAGTGGCACAATATTTTCAAAGCACTGAACAGAAAAAAATTCTAACCAAAAATATTCTATCTAGCAAGGTTATCATTCAGAATTGAAAGAAAGATAAAGTGTTTTCCAGACAAGCAGAAGCTAAAGGAGTTTGTCACCGCTAAACCAGCTTTACAAGAAATGTTAAAGGGACTTCTTTAAACTGAAAAGAAAGAGCATTAATTAATTGGTAACAAGAAAGCACATGAAAGTATAAATCTCATTGGTAAAGGTAAATATATATAGTAAAGGTAATGAATTAATCACTTATAAAGCTAATATGAAGGTTAACAGAAAAAAAATACTAAAAATAACTATAACTAAAATAATCAGTTAAGTGATACAGAAAATAAAAAGAGGTAAAATGTGACTTCAAAAACATAAAAGGTGGGGGAGGAGTAAAACTACAAAGTTTTAGAATGAGTTTATACTTAAGTTGCTATCAACTTAAAATAGACTTATATGTAAGCCTCGTGGTAAACACAAAGCCAACACCTATAGTAGATATACAAAAGATAATAAGAAAGGACTCTAATAACACTATAAAAGTCATCAAATCACAAGGAAAGAGAGCAAGAGAAGAAGAAAGGAACAGAGAGGAACTACAAAACAGCAAGAAAACAATTAACAAAATGGCAGTAACTGTTGCCTATCAATAATTACTTTAAATGTGCATTGACTAAATCCTCCAATCCAAAGACATAGACTGGCTGAATGGATTAAAACTAAAAACAAAAAACAAGACCCATCTTTGCTGCGTACAAGACTCACTTCAGACGCAGACATAAGAACAAGACAGACTGAAAGTGAAGGGATGGAAAAAAATATTGCACTCAAAAGGAAACCATAAAAAGCTAGGGTATACTGATATAGGTATAGGTATAGCTATACCTATATCAAACAAAATATATATTAAAACAAAGACTATAATAACCAACAAAGAAGGGCATTATGTAATGATAAAGGGGTCAATCTAACAAAAGGATATAACATTTGTAAATATTTGTGTACCCAACATAGAAGCACCTAAATATATATAGCAAATATTAACAGACATAAAAGAGAGAAATTGATAGCACTACAATAAAAGTAGGTGATTTTAATACCCCAACTATATCAATGGATAGATTATCTACAGAGAAAATCAATAAGGAAACTTTGGCATTAAATGACATGTTAGAATAGGTAGACTTCATATATGTATAAAACATTCCACACAAAAGCAGCAGAATACACATTCTTCTCAAGTGCACATGGGGCATTCTCTAGGATAGAGCATATGTTAGGCCACAAAACAAGTATCAATAATTTTTTTTTTTTTTTTGTGGTACATGGGCCTCTCACTGTTGTGGCCTCTCCCGTTGTGGAGCACAGGCTCCAGACGCGCAGGCTCAGTGGCCATGGCTCATGGGCCCAGCCCCTCCACGGCATGTGGGATCCTCCCAGACAGGGGCACGAACCTGTGTCCCCCGCATCGTCAGGTGGACTCCCAACAACTGTGCCACCAGGGAAGCCCAGTATCAATAAATTTTAAAAGACTAAAATCATAGCAAGCATCTTTTCCAACCACAATGGTATGAATTGAAATAAACTACAAGAAGAAAACAGAAAAATATCACAATTTTTTGAAGATTAAGCAACATGTTACTAAACAACCAATGGGTCAACAAAGAAATCAAAGGAGAAATCAAAATATATATTGAGGCAAATGAACATGGAAGTACAACTTACCAAAATCTATAGGATGTAGTGAAAGCAGTTCTAAGAGAAAAGGTCACATAGATACAGGTCTACCTCAAGAAATAAGAAAAAACTCAAACAATGTAACTTTACACATAAAGGGACTAGAAAAAAAAAGAACAAAGACCAAAGTTAGTAGAAGGAAGGAAATGACAAAGATCAGAATGGAAATAAATTAACTAGAGACTAAAAGACAATAGAAAAGATCAATGAAACTAATAGTTCTTTGAAAAGATTTTTTAAAAATTGACAAACCTTTAGCTAGACTTATCAAGAAAAAAAGACATAGGTCTCAAATAAATAAAATCAGAAATTAAAGAGATCACAACAGATACCACAGAAATACAAAGGATAATAAGAGACTACTATGAACAATTACACATCAACAAATTGGACAACCTAGAAGAAATGGATAAATTCCTAAAAACATACAATCTTCCAAAGACTGAATCATGAAGAAATAGAAAATCTGAGTAAACCAATCACTAGAAAAAATATTGAATCATTAATCAAAAACCTCCCAACTAGCAAAAGCCCATTTCTAGACAGCTTCACCAAATATTTAAAGAAGACTTAATACCTACACTTCTCAAACATTTCCAAACAAAATTATAGAGGAATAAATGTATTCAAACTTATTTTACGAGGCCAGCATTATGCTGACACCAAAACCAGACAAAGACACCACAAAATGGTTCGACATATGCATATCAATCTACATGATATACCATATTAAAAATGAAGGATAGGGCTTCCCTGGTGGCGCAGTGGTTGAGAGTCCGCCTGCCGATGCAGGGGACATGGGTTCGTGCCCCGGTATGGGAAGATCCCACATGCCATGGAGCGGCTGGGTCCGTGAGCCATGACTGCTGAGCCTGCGCGTCTGGAGCCTGTGCTCCGCAACGGGAGAGGCCACAACAGTGAGAGGCCTGCGTACCGCAAAAAAAAGAAAAAAAAAAAAAATGAAGGATAAAAATCACATGAACCTCTCAATAGATGCAGGAAAAGCATTTGAAAAAATTCAACATCCATTCATGATGAAAACTGTCAACAAAGTAGGTATAGAAAGAACATACCTCAACGTAATAAAGACCATATATGGCAAGGCCACAGATAACATCATACTCAACAGTGAAAAGCTGAAATCTTTTCTCTAAGATCAGGAACAAGGCAAGGATGCCCACACTTGCCATTTTTATTCAGCATAGTATTGGAAGTCCCAGCCATAGCAATTAGACAAAAAAGAGAAATAAAAGGCACCCAAATTGGAAAGGAAGAAGTAAATCTGTCACTATTTGCAGACAACATGATTTAATATATAGAAAACTCTAGACTCCACCAAAAAACTCTTAGAACTAATAAACTAATTTAGTAAAGTTGCAGGATATAAAATCGATGTACAAAAATCTTCTGTGTTTCTGTACACTACCAGAAAACTACCAGATAGAGAAATTAAGAAAACAATCCCATTTACAATTGCATTAAAAAAAATACTCAAGAAAAAATTTAACCAAGGATGTGAAAGACCTGTACATGGGAAATTATAAGACACTGGTGAAAGAAATTGAAGAAGACACAAACAAATTTAAAGATACTCTGTGCTCATGGATTGGAAGAATTAATGTTGTTGAAAGGCTCATATTACCCAAAGCAATCTACATATTCAATGCAATCTCTATCAAAATTCCAGTGGCATTTTTCACAGAATTGGAACAAGAATTCTTAAAATTGTATGGAACCACAAAAGACCTCAAATAGCCAAAGCAATCTTGAGAAAGAAGAACAAAGCAGGAGGCATCACACTCTCTGATTTCAAGCTATATTACAAAGCTATAGTAATCAAAACAGTATAGTGTTGCCATTAAAACAGCCACATAGATCAATGGAACAGAAAAGAGAGCCCAGAAATAAACCCATGCATAAGTGGTCAAGTAATTTGTGACAAAAGAGGCAAGAATATAAAATGGGGAAAGGACAATCTCTTTAATAAATGATATTGGGAAAACGGGACAGTCACATGCAAAAGAATGAAACTAGACTACTATCTTATACCATACACAAAAATTAACTCGAAATGGATTAAAAACTAAAACCATGTTTCCTAGGAGAAAACATCGGTGGTAAGCTCTTTGACATTAGTCTTGGTGATAATTTTTTGGATCTGACTCCAAAAGCAAAGGCAAAAAAAGCAAAAATAAACAAGTGGGACTTCATCAAGCTAAAAAGCTTCTGCATTGCAAAGGAAACCATCAACAAAATGAAAAGGCAACCTACTGAATGGGAAAATATATTGGCAAATCATATAACAGATAAGAGGTTAATATCCAAAATATATGAAGAACCCATACAACTCAATAGCAAAAAAACACAAGCAATCTGATTTAAAAATTGGCAGAAGGGTTTCCCTGGTGGTGCAGCGGTTGAAAGTCCGCCTGCCGATGCAGGGGACACGGGTTTGTGCCCCGGTCCAGGAAGATCTCACATGCCACGGAGCGGCTGGGCTCGTGAGCCATGGCCACTGAGCCTGCGCGTCTGGAGCCTGTGCTCCGCAACGGGAGAGGCCACAACAGTCAGAGGCCCGCATACAGAAAAAAATAAAAAAATAATAAATAAATAAATAAATAAAAATTGGCAGAGGATCTGAAAGACATTTTTCCAAAGAAAATATACAGATGGTCAGCAGGCACATGAAAAGATGCTCAACATAGCTAATCATCAGGGAAATGCAGATGAAAACCATAATGAGATATCACCTCACACTTGTTGGAATGGCTATCATCAGAAAGGTAACAAGTAAGTTTTGACAAGCATGTGGAGAAAAAGGAACCCTTGTTCACTGTTGGTGAGAATGTAAATTGGTGCAGCCACTATGGAAAATAGTATGGTGGTTCCTCAGAAAATTAAAATGAGAACTACCATATGATCCAGCAATTCCACTTCTGGATATTAATCTGAAGAAAGTGGAAACACTAATTTGAAAAGATATACACACCCTTATGTTCATTGCAGCATTATTTACAACAGCCAAGGTATGAAATCAACCTAAGTGTCTATGGATGGATGAATAAATAAAGATGTGATACACACACACATCAAACACATACATACATATACACACAATGGAATACTACTAGCCATAAAAGAGAAAGAAATCTTGCCATTTGCAATAACATGGCTAGATCTTGGGGAACTATGCTAAGTGAAATAAGTCAAAGAGAGAAAAATACCATATGATCTCACCTATGTATGGAATGTAGAAAACAAAATTCACAGATACAGAGAACAGAATGGTGGTTGCTAGCAGGAAGAGGGGTGTGGGGTGGGGGTAGGGTGCGCAATGGGTGAAGGACGTCAAGAGATACAAATTTCCAGTTATAGAATAGATAAGGGGATATAACATATAGCATAATAACTACAGTCAATAATATTGTAATGCTTATTTGAAAGTTGCAAAAAATAAAATTAGAACATTGTTATTTTTATTATGGTTGCAATGTAAAGAAGCTTTTAAGTAAAAAATAATTTATTGTAGAATGCTATACCTTAATTCATTTCACCTTGTTTCCTTAGTTTAAACAATAATTTGATTTAGATTACTAATACATACTTAACCAGTATCAAATGGGTAAATTATCACAGAGAAAAGAATACATGAAGAACTTATAAAGCAAAAACTCTAAGAAGAATTTATTCGTTTGTCAACCAATATTAATTGAGCACCTAGCATGTTCGTACAGTGTGGCAGAGGACTGGTAAGAAGAAAATAACCCTATCTTTGAGGACATCTCAGTCAAAAGAGGTATGAGGAACAAGAAAAGGGAGCATTATTTTTGCTGGGTGTGAAAATGCCTGGAAAGGCCTTCACAGAGTCAGAGACACTGCAAAATAAATGACTTACCCAGTCAGAGCCTGAAATTAGCAGGCACAGAATACTCCTGTCAGAAGGAAATGCATGAAAGGACATGGCATGTTCAGGGAAAAACCAGAGTCTCAGATTCACAAAGGCCAGGAAATGAGGCTGGCAAGAATGTAAAGAGACTTGGTTACTGCGGTAAGAAAGTTGGACTTTGAGAACCGGTGGATACATGTCAGCAGGGAGGAGGTATGTCCAGGCTATTTTCAAAACTTCATTCTGACATCATCGTGGCTGATGCACTCAAGTGTGGAGAGAGCTGAGGCAGAGACCAGGAGGGAGGTAACTGCCGTGGTTTGGCCAAGAAGTGGTAAGGGCTGAGCTGGGCAGTAGCACTTGAGAGGAGATTTAATGGTGAGGTGGCGTGGCATAGCTTCTCCCTTCCTCTGGCAACTCCCCCTAAGTGTTGAAAAAGGAGGCCCATTGGATAACAGCCTAAACTCCTTTTAGAGTAGTACACCTCTGGAGTCATCTGGAGTCAGTTTACATGAGACTTTTAAGATGAAATAGCTGCAAATCTACCAAGTACAAGTCTATAGCTCTTTTCACCATTGGAAAAGAAATTAAGCAATAAGAAATAACAGAACTAAAAGTAGACCACATTCAGTATGGAGATAAAATAGCTAATGAAATATGGAGTAAACTGTTCATGATAACAATTATATAAATATGCCTAGTAGCACAGGAAATATATACACTTACTTGATTTAAAACCTACACTGTGTAAGTATTCAACCACCTTGTTCCTTGTTATATTACTTTCAGCATTCTTAAAGCTCTTTTAAGAACCTTTTCATAACTGTGTAGTGGAGTAGATGTAATATACAAGGACTCATCCTCTTTCTATTTCACATGGTATGTAATCCATGCAGTTTAAAGTCAAATACTTTATTAAATTTTACAAATCTTGGAAACCTTGGGTATTCCAAAAGAAGTTTACCAAATGCACAATACCTTGATTTTTGTTTTTGACTTCTACCACAGATTATCTTACCCCAGGGTTTAAAAAATTATCTCACCCTGAGGTTTAAAAAACATGAATTTTTTTTCTTCAGTCAGGGCCAACATGCTTCTTTAACCAATAAAACCTTAAGGAATTCTACCTTATAATGTTTGACACTTTTCCCTGAATTACTTATAGCACTACTTTCTTTTGCAAATGTTTAAACATTTACAAGTTTCACTCTTGCATTGAATACAGTCCTTTGAAGGACAACATGATCTCAACGTTCTACGTAATGCTTCATTAAGTAGCATAATACTGTATTTTTAAATACTATTTTTCCTAAAATCTCAATATTTATTTAGAGTTTATTAAATGTTATAAACTCTATTTGTAATCAAACACTCTCCACAAATATAAACATATTTAAACATATCTTAATCAGCTGGATAAATGTATATAAGTTTTTACATATAACTTATATGTATATAAGTTTATACATAATTCACTGATCTCTTAGTTCCACCCTTTTTCACATTATTCCTATTACAGAGATTTTAAGAACACAATTAATCTAGACACTAAACTGCGTTGTTATATTACAGTTTTATTTAAGTAGGAAACCAGCACTGTGTAATAAAGAGGAAGATGCATTTTACTATCCACAACCTGTTGCCATGGTCAAGGACAAGGTCAGCAAAAAGAGATCCCTGTTTGGGGCTCACAACAGTGTGACTTCTCCTCCCCTCCACACCTCTTCTTATCACCTTGTTCTCCACTGTGCCTCCTGCCATACCCCTATGCAAAGATCCTCAGTCACAAATTTGCCTTTTCTTCCCCTAGTTTTGCTGAATAATTTTATTCTCTAGTTTTTACTAGAGGTCACCTCATTTCTACCTTCCCAAAATGAATGAATGAAGAAAGGAAGGAAGGAAGGAAGGAAGGAAGGGGAAGGGAGGGAGGAAGGATGAACATTTTGGGGAAAACATATTTTAAGAATGCCTTCTATTGTTTTCAAATGCAGCTATGCCCAAAGTGATAAATCTCATAAGCAATGAAGGGGTTAAAACAAAGCTTACTTGGATTAGGACTGACAGATGCAACTATTTTCTAGACTTTTAATTTAGTAGAATTTTACATCCCTAACTCAGGAAAGTTCAGTTATGAGGGGTCACCAGAGAGAACACAGAGGAACATATGTGTACCCTGCTGTGTGTGAGTATGTGTACATAGGTGTCCTTATCCCTTAAAATGAGTATCTACATGTATGAGAATTCACATAAATGTGTATTGTGTTGTTCAGAATAATCAGTATCTTTCTATGGGAATTGATACAATAATAATATGGCACTTATTTTCAGTTTCTTTGTGTTCAAATAAAAGTTCATGAGAACCTCAGGTACCTGCCAGCTTAACTCATGAACCTAATGGGATTTGTAAGTACCCATGAGTGAATCAAAAACAGATGCAAGCATCAGGCTTTCAAGATAAACTTCATCTTTGTCATTACGTTTCCCTATCTGCTCTTCCACACCTGAGGGAAGCTCTGGTAGAAACTAAGCTATAGGGATCACTACTAAGGGGGTTGCTTCCATTTCTATATGTTAACTGGACATAGTCATAATGATGGGTTAGGATTCTGAATTTTTGTCAAAATATTAAGCTAATTAAATATATTAAATATACTTGTCACTGTTCCCTCTGGGTACCAATAGATCATGTGTAGAAATTGTATAATATTCATTTTCATCCTAGAATTATAGCACAATGTCTAGATACTCAATAAATGTTTGCTGAATAAAAAAAGTTTGAAAAAAATTACCAATGAGAAAACATAAATATTGACAAGCAGTTTATCAATGTTGTGAATGACCTACAATAAATCTATAAACTCAGAGAGTGCAGGCCACTATATATTTAAACACCTGAGCTAATGACTAATCTTTACAGGGAAGCTAAAAAGTGAGGTGTGAAGACAGTAGGAACAATGCCTTCCTCTCTCAAGGTTGACTTAATCCACCAGGAAAGTTCTTACAATCATTCTATAGCCTTTCTCAAGCTCTCACCAAAGCACGAGTCGGAAAAATGGGCTTTCCAAAGGTGTAAATAATTCCATGCAAGGCAGACAGCAACAGAAGCAGGGAAGGAACATCCATCCTCTCACTTAATGGCACACAGGCAAGACACAGAACACAATGCAGACTCCATGACTTCCTCTGAATATAGGAAATTTCTCAAACATGATGTATAGCCATGTTCAAGTTTGAATGTGATTACAGAGTCCCCTCCACATCCTTATATCAGCCTGTAAACTCAAGAGTAGAGTCTCATCAGAACAAGTCAAACAGGAAAAAAAAAAAAAAGCCATCTCTGTTTCTGACTCTCAGAAAAGAATACTAAGAGGCACACCCTGAGAGCACAGGTGTGCCTTCACTCATGATTTCACTGAACTGAAAAGAAAAATGTTCTCAGCTGGCTTCATTGCCTGTTTTTCATTCAACAAAGACTATATGCTGAGAATTTCCTCAAGCAAATAGTCACTGAAGGCTTTTAACAGGGGAAGGCTCAAGCACTTTTTATTAAGAGCAACAAATCAATCATGAAATGGACCGCATGAAATATGTTTTATAGTTAATGTGAGGAAATGCACAATATGACAAATGATTCAGCAAGTATAATTATCTACAAGGCCTGTTTGGAAGAAAAAAAAAAAAACGTACTACTAAAGAAAAATGATTCTTTAACTGGTTTTGCCTATGCTTTTATAGGGTTTGTAACTGAAATTCACTTAATGGCTAACTATGTCTTTCTGTCATTAATCTTACTTTCCTTTTCCTTTGGGACCCATTTTAGCCCCAAATGGGGACTTGAAAATGACTAACTGATAACCTTACTAACTGATAATTTTTTCCTAAAAAGGTATATTAAGCCCATGTAGCAAAGCTCTTTATGGCACACTACATTTTTCTTCAAATAATGTGCAAATGTACTATGGATGTTTAAAAAATTACAAACTAATACAACAAAATAAAGGTGTTAAAATAATAAAAGCACACTTGAATACATTTTACATTTAAATAAATTTAATAAAACTTTAAATAAACTTTATTTTAAATAAAACTTTACATTAAATACAACTTTACACTTAAGTTCATCATTTTATAAATCATTCTCCCCCATCAGGAAGTTTTTGGTTTTTTAAATTATTCTAAAGTTTCACAAAGTCATCAAACTTATGCTGTGGATTTAAGATAGGGAAAACAAAAACCTTGTGGAATTAATACATCTTAGGGATTCAGTAAAAAACAAACAAACAAAAAATATATATATTCTTATTAATTTAGCTCTCTATCATGGAAAAAGGACAGAATGCCACCTATCAAATTCCATAGAATATTAAAGAACATGTTCCAGTCCGCCTTTGTTATGAAGGCACTGACTGTGGTTTGATGCATCATTGTACCATTTTGGCATTTGTGACATTTCCCTGTGCCTTACCTTCCCACAGAGAAATAGGCCAGTTCATCCTGTAACTTTCACAAAATCTTTTGCAAGAGGTTCTTAATAATCTGGAGGTTATAGCAGGGATGACGGTCCAACCGACCTTCTAAGACAAAAGCCTAGGGTCAAAATTAAACCTGATTTGAAGCTATAAGGAAAAGCAATTTTTAGGGAAACTTCCCCAAGGCAATTCTTGCCATCTGTAATAAATGGAAGGAAGTGAGCAAATGGAGTGAAATGCACTAAAATATAATTGTCACTTGTCCTAGGTGAGAGTACTCTATTTATGTCTGGGTAAAATTTATAATGTATTTGTTCCCAAGGTTCTCAAGAGAGAAATCACAAATCAGTAGGTTTCTGGCCATAGGTTCTGCATCCAAATTTAATGCTGCTGACTGATGGGTAATGGCAATCAACTAATTACTGTACGGCTGTAAAGATTTTTTAAAAACAACAAACTCTAATTTATAATCAAGGATTGTCTTATGATTATTTTAGGCCATACCTGCCTTCTTTTCTAGAAAAAGCAATGTTTCTCAGATTTATTCCTGTCATACGGAACCCCTCTCTGGGACTTCCCTGGTGGCACAGTGGTTAAGAATCTGTCTGCCAATGCAGGGGACACGGGTTTGATCCCTGGTCTGGGAAGATCCCAAATGCCGCAGAACAACTAAGCCCGTGCGCCACAACTACAGAGCCTGCACTCTAGAGCCCGCGAGCCACAACTACTCAGCCCACGTGCCGCAATTGCTGAAGACTGTGTGCCTAGAGCCCATGCTCCGCAACAAGAGAAGCCACCGCAATGAGAGGCCCGCACACTGCAAAAAAGAGTAGCCCCTGCTCGCAGCAACTAGAGAAAGCCCGCACAGCAATGAAGACCCAACGCAGCCAAAAAAAAAAAAAAAAATCCTCTCTGCTCTACCCCCACATCAAGTCGTT
The DNA here is from genome assembly GCF_949987515.2 of Delphinus delphis. Taxonomy (NCBI): domain Eukaryota; kingdom Metazoa; phylum Chordata; class Mammalia; order Artiodactyla; family Delphinidae; genus Delphinus; species Delphinus delphis. Next base: position 36,904,579 of record NC_082687.1, on the reverse strand, counting down.
TCCATGACATTTTTCCTATCCCAAGTCTGTCATCTAGAATTTCCCAACTCCTCTCTCCTCACCTTCTCTGTCAAACTGCTAGACAACACCATCCATACATGCTGTCTTTATTTCCTCATCTCTCAGTAGATCCTCAGCCTCCTGTGATCTGTCTTCTTGAGCCACCACAACAGCAAACAAGTTCTTGTTAGTGGTAAATGTCATTAAACCTAATGGCAACTTTCAGCCCTGATGTTCCTTGGCCTCTAGGAAGTGACACGGCTCTAGACTCCCTCTCTTTCCAGAGTTTCTGTATAGCACAACCTCATGACTTTCAGAAGACCATAGAGAAAGAGTCCACAAACTCTGAAGCCAGAACGCCCACATTTAAATCAGCTCTACATGTACAGGCTGTCTGACAGTCTTTAAGTCATGTAACCTCTTTTGGACTCACATATTTTTCATCTGTAAAATCAGAGATAACAGTACCACCAAACTTTCTAAATGATTAAATTGATTTAATATATGTAAAAGCATATAAAATAGTGCCTGGCCATAGTCATTGTCATTGTCATACACATTTTAGCTTTTATTGTTTTTTATTATAATTTCCCTCCTACTTCTTGGGTTTCTCCTTCTTTGTTTGTGTTTATCAGGGTTTGTTCCTAGATTCTCTCTCCCCCACCCGCCCCTCCACCAGCTACAGGGTCCTTCTACTTGCTGATGAAGCCTAAACATAATCTCCAACCCATACCTATTTCCTAAACTTTAAATATACGTATGCAACTGCCTACTGGATATCTCAAATCCAACACGTCCACAGCCAAATTCATCTTTCTCCCAAGCCTGTTCCTCCTCCAGTGCTCCCTTTCTCTAAAACTGCAACCACCACCTACATAACCATTCAAGCCAGAAACCAGGAATCATGTCTGACTCTGTCATTCCCTCATCTTCCAAATGCAAACAAGTCCTACAGATTCTATCTCCCTTTTAAATATCCCTTGAACGCAATCAGCCTCTTCTCTTCTACCTCTGCGGCAGCAAGTCCAGGCCACTACTATGTCTCTCTGGACCACTGCAACAGCCTCCTTGTCTCTTTACCATTGGCCCTCTCCTTCTCTAAACATTTTCCATACAGCCAAGGCAGCCTTCTTCTAACACTCAGATCTTATCATGCCTCCAACGCTTTGCTTACAACCCTCCTACGTCATAATGAACATGGCATGCAAGGCCCTTCATGATGGAATCTGGACCCTGCATATTTCTTAAGCCTCATTTGTTATTCTCTCTCTTGCACAATGTGCAGCTCTTCAAATCTTGGTCACCTCTGGACTCTCACAGGTGCTGTTTCCTCAGCCTGAGACTTTCTCCCATTCCACCAACATCTTTCCTTTGTCTGGATAATTCCTACCCAACCAACTTTACTCAAGGAGACTTTCTCTGACCTAAACTACATTCAGTATCCTGGTAATATGCGCACTGAAAATACTGGAGCCCTCCCCACAGGAATAGTTCTCATATTTATTTAACTGTTTAAAGTAAACATACAAATGAATTATATAGTTACAAAATGTGATACATGTTATGAAGGGAACAATGTCCCTCACCAGACTATGATCTTACAAGGACGTGACATTTTGTGAGCTCAATGCCTAGAATAATAGACATTCAAATATATATATATATGTATTTATACACATATATGATGATAAGATTGATATCATCAATACTAACAGGAAGATGTAGGAGGGAAGAGGAAGGAAGAAAGCCTAATTTTCTACCTGCACTCACCTGCTAAGATTCTCTACAGGACTTTACTGTCAATGCCCATCTCTGCACATCAACCCTGCACCTCCAATGTCATCTCAATAGCTTTGAGGCAGTGAAAGGTAACTCATAAAATGCCTGGGATACCCCTGATATATGCTTTGATTTGGTCAACAAATATTAACAATTTGGTGTATGTGTTAGACTGTGCTAGGCATAGAAGTCTATTCAAATTAAAAGATCACAGGACTTCCCTGGTGGCACAGTGGTTAAGAATCCGCCTGCCAATGCAGGGGACACGAGTTCTAGCCCTGGTCCAGGAAGATCCCACATGCCGCAGAGCAACTAAGCCCGTGCGCCACAACTACTGAGCCTGCACACTAGAGCGGGTGAGCCACTACTACTGAGCCCACGTGCCACAACTACTGAAGCCCACGCACCTAGAGCCTGTGCCCCACAACAAGAGAAGCCACCGCCATGAGAAGCCCGTGCACTGCAACGAAGAGCAGCCCCCACTTGCCGCAACTAGAGAGAGCCCATGCGTAGCAACAAAGACCCAACACAGCCAAAAATAAATAAATAAATAAATTTATAAAAAAATAAATAAAAGATCACAAAACTCTTAGAAGCTAAAGATAAATGTCATTTGTATCAAACATGTTAAAGACATTGGTATATAAAGACTATGTGAAAATGATTTTTAAAATTTACACCTGCCCATAATGATCCTGCCTTAGAGTATAAGGTAACAAGCAACAACCAGATAATGTTCCGACAGATAGAAATGACAGGCTAAAAAGAAGTTGTTTTTTTTTTAAATCATTTTGCTTTTTATCTTCTTGCTCTGTTTTTCTCTCACTCTCTCCTCCTTCCTCTTTTTCTTCTCTATCTCTGTCTATATCTCTATCTCTCTGCAATGGATAATACATTACACAACTTGTATAACGTCAGAGATGACCTCTGAGTTGTAAATTGGTCAGAAGAAATCAAACTAGAAACAAAAGATTTTCCAACATAAAAAGACAAGCATAACTCATGTTGAAATCAGTGTAAGATCAAATAATAAATGAACAAAGAAATGCCATACAATAACCTTTAGAAAACAACTAGAATATGAAATTACTTCTATAAATTAATGTCAGATAATTTCTAAGTAAGGGCAGAATCAGTTTCATGGAAGAGAGATAACTTTAAAGCTTTAAATTGTTTTCTTTTATATTAGTGATATGTGTATTTTGGGAAAGCTAAACCACTGTGACTAACTCTAGAACTTGGTCTTAGCTGTTTGAGACCTGGTCTTAAGCAGAATTGAATGTTTTAACTTAAACTTGCCAACACTACTTTCTCCTATAAGTGATTCTTAGCAACTTGTTTGGAGGTTCTATCAAGCAATTAGGGCCACCCACAGACCCTTGAATAGAGGGTATAATCCAGGAAGATAAGACTTAGAGAACTTATCCAGGAAGTGCTTCCACTTTATCAAGTATAGGGCTTTGAAAGGGACAAACATAGAATCATGCAGAGAGGGGAAACACATGCTCATGAAGACATATCAAAAGAAGTCTTTGTTCAATAACACTCCAGGAAGCCCTTCCCTGGTCACCCTATCCAAAACCGTAACCCTCCAACACACTCTTCAATCCATTTTCCTGCCTTAATATTCTCCTTGACCATTTCCACAATCTAATATACAACACATTTTACTTGTTCTTTTGGTTTATTGTCCGTCTCCTTCAACCATAACTTAAGCTCGTGAAGTCAGAAATGATTTTTTTAGTCCACTGCATTCATAATTGTATCCCCACAGCTAGAACAGGCACATAGTAGTAGTGTTCAATAAATATTTGTTGAATGAACAAATGTAATTAATTCTATCCTTGAAATCATATGGTAACTTACAGTGCATCCAGATTACCTTTACCTCTATATGTTAAGTTTAATGTAGCAAGAAGTCTTTCCATAGATTAAATTTAGAAACAGTTTTCTGCACTTGTAATAGAGGTTGATAATCATTTTGATCACCCAAGAAAGGCAAGTCATACCTGAGTCACTTCAGATAGATACTTCAGGCACTTCTCAAGGTCTCTGTCTACGCTTGCATGAGTGGATGTACAGAACAAGGTGGGTTGTAAGTCCCTTTGTGTTCGAGAGTCATGAAAAAGAAACTGCCTCACACCCGAGAGAGAATGGGGAAATGAAAAGTGATAAGCATTCTGGGTCCGTAAGATGGTGGACATCTGCACCAAACATGATTGTATAATTCAGCAAGCTTGCAACCCAAGAAGAGTCGTTACATCAGCACATCGATCAAGAGCTGGAGCAGAGCTCCCAATATATCTGCAATTGCCACTCCATGTATAATGAAAGAAAAAGTTTTCCTCTACTTCCCTGGATCACCATGTGAATCAGTATGTGCGACCAAGCACTGATGCTGGGAATGGTTTGAGGTTGACCGAATATCATTTAGAATTCTCTACCTGACACTCCAGCCCCCATTAATTTGCCAAAATATTCAAATACTATCAGACTGGTTATTTTATCCTTATCATATGTGCTTTCCCAATATCTACGTATTTGCCTTTTTCTAAGAGTCCAGTTGCTCAAATTCCAGTTTCCTTCAATCCTATCATACTTTCCTTAACATATAATGCAAGATCTCCTCTTCTCTCTACCTTCCTTGGCTAATTCCACACTTCTCCTCTTGTTAGAATTCCTATGGAAATTATTCTTTAATCTTATATTTGCAAAGAATTTGAGAATCTGCAAAGCACTTCCACATACATCATCTCACTTACATAAATAAACAGCAGAGTACTATTTTACAGACCCATTTTTTTTCTTGCACTTCCCAGCCCTATACCCTTTCCACAGCTTGCTTTTCCCAGACCTAGTAGGGGTCACTCCAGAGTATACATGCTAATGAGGATGAAAATGAAATTATTTTATTTTATTGAAAGTACCCCAGACATATGTCATGATAACAACTGAGTTTCTTTAGTTATTTCAATATGAAACTGCTTGGTAATGAACCAAAGCAAACCAATATTTTTCAAAGTTTTAGTGTTATAGTAACAATAACAAAATGTAATTCCCTGCTCTAGCCAGAAGCCATATTAAAATGTTTCACATTCAATTCTCTCAAAAACTATGGGATATGTAAAACATAACCATTTCATATATAAGGAACGGAAGTCTTAAAATTGTTAAGTAACTGCCCAGTGTCAGATTGGGAATTTGGATCTGATCTGTATGACTTGAAAGCCAAAGCCCCTTGGCCCCATACTCTGCAGTCAGGCACTATTCTGTTATACAGAGTGTAAGAGCAGGGCTGCAATACAGGACAAAGTCATCTCAACTATTGCCAGGGACATAGAGGCTACAGCACAATAAAATAACACTTATTTTAATTATAAATAAATAGTAAATACATGTGATTGCCTGGGGCTTCAGACAGTTGTGCAGTGACTAGGGCAGAAGCAGGAAAAGGGGAGAAGCTGGAGATAAACAAGACGAGAAGTCTTTGTGTGAACCTGCCCTCTCACCTCACCCCAGGACAGGAAGAGCTTACCTGCGGCAAGAAGGCCTGGAGGCTTCCCTTCCTTACTCAACCACAGAGACTTCAGGTCCCCCTTTTACGAACTGCCTTACCTTCTCTTCTTCCTTAGTGCTCCTTATTAATCTTCATTTTCACTAGGTTTATCTGACCATATGAATAGATTTAGGGTTTGAAAGAGGGTAGGACACAGTGAGAGCCTCAATCATTAGCCTAACGGTCTAATTTCACTCTCCAGACACTGTAGTCAACTTGTTTCTTTATTGTCATAAGTAAAGAGGCAATAAAGTGTAATGCATAGTGTTCAGATTCTGCTCCACCACTCACTAACTCTGGAATCTTGAACATGTTGCTTAACCTTTCTGTGCCACAATTTACTCATCTGCAAAAGGAGCATAGTATTAGTACCTACCTCACTGTAAGGTATTGTGAAGAATAAATGAGATAATACATGTAATGTACTTGGGATATTGCCTGACTAAGAGTAGTGTTCTGTGAGCATTTACTATTATAATTACTATATAATGCATGTGTCATAAGGATTACAAAAATAATATCTAATATTCAATGAAAATTACACTCTGTGACTTCCATTTATTCCTCACATAAACTCTGTGAAGTAGATACACACTGTCACAATTATAAATGAAACACGAACTCAGAGAGGTTATAGAGGAATCCAAAATTACACAGGCAGCAAGCGATAGAGTTAGGACTCAAGCCCAGTCTGATTCCAAAATCAAGCTCTGCACCACCATGCTATTTCAGATGGGTAATAATACTTGCTAATAGGTATTGAAGTTTTGCTCTGTGCCAGGCATTGTTCTAATAACTTAAGATCTCTTATATTTTACATCTCCTATGAAAATTAAGTGAAATTCTCAAAACTACCTTACGAGACAGATGCATTTATTGTTCCTATAAATGCAAATGAGAAAACCAAGAAACCAGGCCAAGATCACACAATTAGCAGATGGCTAAAGTAAGTGTACCTCATACTGAAAGGTGGGTAAAGCTGAGGTGCTAAATTTAAATCTCAGTGACCCAGTATCAGGTTGAGCATCACAATTTTCAAAAAGGAAACTCCCTCCTAGTATATCCATCTAAACAATTTCTGAGTCAGAATGATTAAGACAGATATTCAACACTGGAATTACAAAAGAAGGAACTGATTAAATGCTAATTTATTCTGATTTGCCTTACTACTCAATCATCTTCCCACCTCTAACAGCAGCTATTTTCAGTAGTCATTTTCATTCTGTCCTCTACAATTTGAATAGATTCACTATTAGCAAATAAGGATCAACTTTTCATAGGAAGCAAGACCATTACCTTCATGTGCTTCCTGTCTCATAGAAGTTAGAGGCAACGTAGAGCGAGACAGTGGATGAATATTCAGTCCATGCAGCTGTGACAAGAGGAGAATCTGCCAATGATATACGGGGCCAAACTCACAGGACTTTATAAGCATCACATATCAATAGTAATGGATAACAACTGATTGGGTACTGAGCAGGACCACGGTAGTCCAAGTATTTATGCAAATTATAAAAATAAGCTTTGGTTTGGTGAGCAGGGTACAGGTTTCGTTGTAGCCCAAACCACTCACTGAACCTCAACACTATGTAGCAAGGGCTTGGTGTATGTTTCAAATGGGTCCCAATGGATCTGAGCTCATATGGGAAGGTGCCTTTAGAAGTCTGGAAAGACATGATGGATAGCAAGGCCAGAAACATACTGTTACAGATCTTGGGAACAGATTGAATAAAATACAAGAATCAAGAAAGAAGATGGCCAGAAAATTTTCCTTATAGGAAGATTGTGTGGGAAAATAACAATGTGCCATGGGAAATAATACCAGTTGGATGGTTAGAACAAGTTATTAGATCCCTTATATTCACAGCACAATTAAATACCTGATTTGCTAGGCAAGAGAAAACCCAGTAGGAATATATATATATATATATATATATATATATATATATATATATATATATATATATATATATATATACGGCAATGAAAAAAAATGAAGATTTTGGGGATTCTTCAAGAATGTTATTCTAGGTAAAGAAAAGGTTGATGATAAATCATGTGGTCACAGATTAACTCAGTAAACAAATAATGAATTAACAAAGTATGGAACAGGAACCTGATTAGGAAAGAAAACATGTTGACAATAATGGTAATAAATTTGACCCAAATCAAAACAAAACCTGGTAGTTACTGTGCACTTTATGCTATGTGTTTTACATGCATTACCCTTACAATAACCTTATGACATCAGCATTTTTATTAGTACCATTTTACAGATAAGGAAACTGAAGCTTAAGAGATCATGTGACTCACCCAGGATCTCCTACAAGCTAATAGAATTGGGGTTTAAATCCAGATGGTTTAACTTTGGAGTGTACATGCTTGAGCACCATGCTATACAGCTAAGTGTTAAATTAATGGAAGTAGCCACAATTAATAAGAACACAGATGCAAGTACCAGACACATCAAATGTTGTACCACCTCTAGCTGCATAGAGAAAAGTCAGGATAAGGAGGCCTCTGATAGCGATGAGAAACCTGACCAGAATAGAGTGATGGAAATAATGAGATACAATGAAATACAAATACTCTTAAAAACAAATACTCTTAAAATAGTTTACAGTGAGCAAGATTCATAATGAACAAAATAGAATGGACTTCCATTCCTGGCTTCATCGTCTCACTTTGGAATTGACAGAGAATAAGTTTGCTGTGTAGGCATTTCATGGTAATGACTTTACTATTATTAACAATGACAATAGTTACAGGCAGTAGTTCATATTTGCATAGCAGCCTTCCACATAGGAGCAAAAGCACCCGGCAAACATTCTCATTTTTATTATTGATGGCTTAGATTAATAGAGTACCTTTCTGTCAAAAAGCTCATTAATCCTTACACGGACTCTTGTGACACAAATAGGCAAGCAATCCATTTCTACATTTTACATATGGAGAAACCAAAGTCCAAGGACCTTTGTATAATTGCTTAGTAATACTGTGGCTGGGTCTACAATGAAATCATAAGGAACCAAGCATTCCCCTTCCTTACTGACTGAAGCGCTATCTCTTTTACAACTTCTTACTCTGAATTACCTGAAAGTGGGGGCCTTCTCTATCTACTGGAGCCTTCCGCATCGATTCTTACTACCTCTTCTTCAAGATGTATTCTCATTGCCTCCCTCACTCTAATAGATCAGGCTGCATCCATCCTCTCTCCTCCCCAAACCAGTCTCAATATTGCTCCCAGATTCATTTTCTTCAGCCTGCTCAGAAAACAGCAGTAGCTCTTCATTGTCTATGGAAACAGACCCACATTCCTTCATAGAAGGAATTTCACAGCCTCCCTTAATCAGGCCCCAATCTTTTTCCCAGTGATTTCCCTGAATGCCATCTCCTCTGTGCCTAGGTCACACAAGCCTAACTTTCTGAACCCCAAAGCTCACTCTTCTCTTTTCTCACTCTGTTCCCTCTTCTAGAAGTAACCTTTCCGAATCCAACACTGACTACTAAAATTATCTTCACAATTCCACTCTGATGCTATCTCCTCCATGAATTCCTTCTAATACCTCAGTTGAAAATGGCTGCTCCCTCAAAGTCCACAATACCCATTTAACCTTTATCCATTGCACTCCCCATATTCTACCTAGGGCTATTGTGACTTATGAAAGTACATCTGTCTTAATTAGAATGTTCTATCCCTGACATTCACAGAGAGTCAACAGTGTGTCAGGCCCTGTGACAGCTAGTAGGTAAAAAAGAGAAACAGATCTCTGCCTACACAGAGGTTATAATCTTATAGACTCTCTCATCTAGAGTTCCTCCTCTGAATGACCAAACACACTATTTCTCTGTTTTTCCAGGAATGTTACCATTCTATATCATAAAAGAGATGTTAATTCATTACATAGAGTAAATGCTTTTTAGAAGTGGTTCTCCAAGCACTGTACACAGATAACCTGAAGGTCCCCAAGACTTTTTCAGAGGTGCTCCTGAGCTCAAAACTAACTCCAAATAATATTACGACACAGTTTGCCATTTTCACTCTCATTTTCTCTCATATGTACAGTAGAGTCCTCCAGAGGCTGCGTGATGTGTGATATAACAGCAGATTGAAGGCATAAGTAGATAAGAGAATTCAGCTGTCTTCTATTAAACCAGTCATTAAACAGATTTGCAAAAATGTAATACCATGCTTGTCACTAAATTATTTTTGGTTAGTAAAAAGCAGTTTTCATTAAAAGATACATTCTAGATATTTTATTTAACATATGTAACAGTTTACTGCTGTTAATTCTTAATTACCTAAATATTTCAAATTGATATCTTAATTTCTGACATGGTAAATACCAAAGGATATAATAATTGTCAAGTGTGTAAAGGAATCATGAGACCACAAAGTCTGAGAATTGCTGCACTGGGACACATGTCTTTCTGTGGAACCCCAGTTGAGAATGTCTGGGCGATAGGTGAATCGTTTGTAACTGCACTGTTCCCTGAACTCACCTCTGTTAAAGCAACTATCTATCCTATGTATGAGATGAATTTATCTCTGATGCTGCAGTGCTAGGTGGAAGCCAGTAAATAACTGAGGGAGAAAGGAAAGAAGGAAGGAGGGAAAGGAAGGAGAGAGCATGGCAGGGAGAGAGGAAGGGAAAAAGGAAGGAAAAAAGGAGGGAGGGAGGGAGGGAAAAAGGGAAGAATTGTGTCTTTTTCATTCTTCAAAGATTCTACCACAGTAATCTGCCCACTGAAAATATCTATTAACCTTCATGTAAATGTGTTGTATTGATATAATATCTAAGGTGATTAAGACACCAATAGTTTCATCTGATGTGTTGGTAAATCCCAATACAGCTTAGAAACCATGATTTTAAAGACAAATTTTTAAAGAATCCTCTCATAAATAAATCAATAAACAAACCTTTATGCACACTAGTCCTTCACTATCAGAGGATAATTTTAGGATAAAGAAAGATACAAATTAGGGAAATAGATGCAGTCAATTTGGTTGCTTATGCATAAATTGTCTTCCTTATGGATAATAAAGTCTCAATAATTAGAAGTTACTTCCTATAACTAAAATATATTATCTCTAGATTTAGAGTGAGAATAGGTAGAATTAAGGCAAAGATAATAAAAGGGGGAGGGTCAAAGCAAAAATTGGGCATAGGCAAGCCTGTGTTCAAGATCCTTCTAAGCCGCCATCTGGCCTATTCTTTCCTTTTAGCTGTCCATGAAACAGCTTTTCATCCCTATGAAGTTCCTTCACTGACCAAGGCTACCCTCACCAAGGTACTCCACTTGGCCTGGCTTTTTGGGTATTATTCCATGCTTTAATTCAATCTATACAATTTAATTCATATAATTTGTACAGTTAAAAAGAAATTTAAACATCATCTATCACAACTCCCTCATACACAGTTGAAATTCAGCTAGGTTAAGACTTGCCCAAAGGAATATTAATTCATGACAAAGCTGCAATGAGACTCTAATATCAAGTTCTCTTCCTTTTCCAGAAACAATATAATGAAAATTTTAAAATAATCTGCTAAACCCCTAAGAAAGCACTCTCTTTCAGACCACTCTTGATTCCTTCCCCATGTAAAAACCTTTCCTATATATTCCATTTCCTTAGTCTCCTATGTTAATGCATTAAAACATTTATCCAAGTGTGGATGTTATCTAGATTCAAAATCCATCAACACCAATTCACACCTTAACTCAAGTTAGTTTATCAGGTTAGCTAGCCAACCACTTTACCTCATAATATTTCTTTTTTTTTTCTTTTTTTTTTTTTTTTGGCCGTTGCATGGCTTTCAGGATCTTAGTTCCCTGACCAGGTATTGAACCCGGGACCCAGCAGTGAAAGCGCCAAGTCCTAACCACTGGACCAATAGGGAATTCCCATAACATTTCCACTTTAATAGGAACAGTCTTCAACCAAAGGAGTAAGTGGAAATTTCACACATCATATCTGGTTCAGAAACAGAGAAAGTTGAGAACCAGAGAGCATTTTGTCTCCTTAAAACACGACACAGCGTCAGATATCTATACTTAGGACCAAGACTAGAAAAGAAGGTCAGCATATGAGATTTGATTGCCTGTGATGTTCCACATTGCTGACCTGAACACTGATGGGCAAGAGCATAGTCAACAGACACATGACATGATACATTTGGCTGAAACTCATAAAAACTGAAAAACAGCTTAAATTAAGTGTTTCCTACCCACTATTTCACATAGTTTTTGCCTAATACAATTTATTCAAACTTTTGCGGGGGGAAGGGGAAGGGGGGAGTGTAATATCTTTAAATCTTAATAAACTAAATTCCAAAGCAGAATTATGTGGATTCTTAAGATTTATAAATGACTTTCTAAAAACAATACTGTCAAGGTTATCCATTCTCAAGTTTAAAGGCATTTGAAAGTGGGCCTCAAGGATTAAAAGCACCAAAAAACCAACTAGAGCTTCCAAAAGTACAACTAGAAAGAAAACTTTGAAGTATCTGGCATATATAAATTCTGGCATCTACACCATAAATAATACATGTAATGAATACTGTTAAATTGTAGACTAAATTTTCCAGTAAGCCCTAATATGAGAAGGTTTCTTATGTTAACCACATCTTCATTAATATCTCATACTTTTATTTTAATAGTAGTTCCTCTGATACTATTTATCAGAATATGGAGAATTCTTTATGAAGAATCTGAAATATCCTAAAATTTATGCTGACTCATTCTTCAGCTAAGTTCCAGGAAAACAGTATGATTTTCCTGATCTGACATCAAATTCTTGGGACCTCTCAAATCTATCTTCCTAAGAGATATAGCTTGAGGTACCACCAATCAGTGGCCTTTAAAAGGTCTACTTACGTTGGTCTTACTAAAGTTAAATAGCCCTAAGGATTTAGTTTCCCACCTTGGTAACTTGCAGCCATGGAGAAGCAAGACAAAGCAGCACTATAATGACGTATTTCTGAATATTCTCTTATTCATCCCATGTATAAGATATTTGGTTCCACAAACCTGTTATGCTCACTTCTATCACTTTTTACTTTGATTATGCTGCTATCATTTCTTGGAATCCCTGTTCTTACCCTTAACTGGAAACCATATCAATGTTTAAGGCTCCATTTAGGTCCAACTTTTACCTTTAATTCTGAAAAGGATACGACATAGGAATAAAAAAGGAAGTGCTCCAGAGTTGGATTCCCTCGGGCTACCACCACTAGCTGCATGACCTAGGGCAAGTTACTAAGCCTCCTATGTTTCAGTTTCATGATTTGTAAAATAGAAATGCTCAGTGGGATTTCTATGAAGATTAAATGAATCAGTGCATGGAAAGTGCCTTGAACAGTGTGTGGCACAAAATAATCACTCAATAAATGTTATCCACTATTATAATCTTTATTATAACTCTCATTCTTTCCACACCTCTCTGAACATATATAGACTCATAATTCATAAGGACCTTAAACCCCAGAGGTCACTTTGTTCAATCTCCCACATAAAGTAGTACATTTGGTCAACCATGAAGACAGTTAAATATTTGCAGTGCTGGAAAGTTTGCTACTTTTCAAAAAGCACAGACTGAAAAACAATCCTAATAATCAGAAATTTCCTTTATATAAAGTGCCTACTCTCCACTCACAGGTCTGTAACTTCTGTCTCCAGTACCACTTCAAAATAAACCTGCATCCTCTATCTTCTTTCACAAAATATTCCGAACAGTCTGTGACGAGTTAAAAGGACAGTAAGACATTTTGTTTAGAAAAGTAAAACAAATTTTGGCAAAATTTACTCAACAACAATAACAAAATTAAGAAATTTTGGTAAAATTAAGAAATTAAGGTAATTCTTGCTTCTGAGGGATTTGGCAACAATATTCACATTTATCACCCGATCTATTTAAAAAAATTGTAGACTCTCCGTCAGGCTGTCAGGCTGCTTTCCAGATTATATCCAGAGGTACAATATTTGGTGCATTATTTTGTAGTCTAGTTATTTCTCTACAAAGTCCCTTTGGCTATGTTTTTTCTCCTTGTAATTTTTGTTTTCCTGCCTCTGTTTCTATCTATCTATCTGTCTGTCTATCTATCTATCTAGATAGATAGATATATCTCGCTCTTTCTTCTTTCTTTTGTCAACCATTCAACACATATTCATGCAGTACTACCAAGTATCAGGCACTGTGCTAGGCATGGAAAAGTCAAAGACAATTAGATTTGGCTCAAATTACTCACAGGCTAAGGTGGAGAGACAGACACATAAACAGTTAATAAAACACACTGGTAATGCAGTGAGGTAGACATGCATAGGCTACGGTGGGAACACCAGGAAGGAATGCCTAATGGAAGGAGTCAGGAAAAGTTTCTGGAAGGAGATAACATCTGATGAAGTCTAAAGTGAGTCTAAGCAGCACCTCCAAACACTAAATCACTTGAGAATCTTGTTTGAAAGATTCTGAGTCAGTAGATGTAGGTGGGACTTGAGATGCTGCAGTTCTAATCAAGTTCCCAGATAATGTCCGTGCTGCTGGTCCCCAGATCACTCTTTGAATCGCAAAGGTCTTAAACGATGAATAATGACTAAGTAAAGGAGGGGTGGGGTGAGTACAGGCGGAATAGGTAGTATGAAGTAAATCACAGAGGTAAGAAACACTTGAGTGCATGATAAGACTGAAGCACACTGGTGTCCCCAGGCAATTCGAGAAATCATCAATTCCTAAACTGGAGGTGGATGGGAGTATGGTATATTTTAAGTAGAAGGGAATTTATTACATAGGCCGTAGAGCATATCAAAGTAAGCAGGGCAGTCACATGGTAACAACTGCAAATAAGAGCTGGTAGAATCATGAGCAAGAAGATAATATGCTAGACTACTTTAAGTAAACCTGCTAACAATGATAATGAGGCCTAATTTTGGCTGTAGCAACAGATTTATTTCAAAGGAAACTGATGTGAGAAATGTTTAAGAGATAAAGTAGGTTGATTTTATTTTAACTTATTAATGTAAAAAATCAAGCAAGTTGCTATTTCTTTGCATTCGTTGCCAGCTTAGTGTCTATTCTTAACCTAACAGTAACATATGATCTTGAACAAGACACTTAACCTCTTTTCACACCAAGTTCCACGTTTTAAAACAGTAAAGAGTTGACCCCAAAAAACACTGTGGTCTCTTTAAACCCTAAACTTTATAATACTGTGAATTAACTTCATCTCTCATTGAATCATGGAATCATAAAACATATTCTTAAAACTACCACAACACCTGGAATATAAATATACATTGTATGACTAATATTGAATCTACCTAGCCAAAAGGTCTTAAAACTTGAGACTTCTAAAATCCTCCCCCTTCTTCACCCATGACGTTCATTACTGAGTCTAGCTGCTTTGTACTTATGTCCTACTGATGATTCTTTGGTTTGTGCCCTTATTATTTTTTAGCTGAATTCCTGCAATAGCACCTTACAAGTTCTCTCTGGCTCTAATCTAATCTCTTTCCAGACACTATCCAAGAAATTGAAGAACTCTGGAGTCAGAAAGACCTGGGCTTAAATGCTAAATACACTGTTTCATAGTTGTGTGATTGTTAGCAAGCTATTTAACCTCTCTAAACCTGAGTTTCCTTATCTATGAATCATAAGGTTGATATGAAGATTAAATGTTTGTAAAGTGCTTAGCACAGTGCTTAATACACAGTAAGAACTCAATAAATGCTAGTTATTATTTTGAAAGACAAGTCTCATAAAGACTTGAGCAGGCACTTTACAAAAGAGGAAGATCAAATAGCCAATAAAAAATGAAAAGATGTGCTTTCTATTAGTAGTCAGCACAATGCAAATTAATACTTCCATGAGTACAATTAGGTACCCACCTGATCAGCAAATTTTAAGAACTTAAAAACCAAGTATTGGTGAGTATATAGAGCTTCTTATATATTGCTGATGGAAATATAAATTGAGGCAACCAATTGAGGAAAACATTTGGCATTATTTAGAAAAACTGAATGTGCACATACCCGCAAACTCAGGAGTTCCTTTCCTTGATGTGTATACTAGAGAAGCTCTTATACATGTATACTAGAGCAATAATATATGTGCATAAAAAGTATCATATGTATATTTAATATTATTATATGTAAATGTATTTATTTAACATTTACTTAGTACATAAATAACTCAGGTTATTTTATATATATATATATATATATATATATATATACACACACACACACACACACACACACACATAAGTAATATAGAAATAATCCAAATGTCTATCATAATAATGGCTAAGTAAATTTGGATATATTCATAGAGTAAAATACTACATAAGTTACATGAATAAACTACATACATCAACATGGAAGAATCTTACAGTGTTTCACAAAATCAGGTGATTAAGAATATATCACTATATACTACTATGATTACAAGATTGAAAACCTACAAAGAAAAGTAAGAGAATAAGCGTGACAAAAGGCAGGGTAATGGTTACCTCTAGCGGGAAAGGAAAAGCATGTGATCTTAAAGGAGCACAAAGGGCTTTCTGGGAGTCTGCTCCTTAATATGAATGGTGGTTATGTGAGGTTTGCTTTATAATTATTCCTTAAACTGCATTTGTTTTATACACTCTTCTAGGTACATGATATTTACTAAAAAATAAATTTCATCATGTCATTCTATTTAAAATCTTTCAAAGCTTCTTCATTTTGGAATAAAATACAAACTCCTTAGCTCTGTTTAAAAGATCCTTCATGATATATCTCCTGTACCCCTCTTCAGCTTTATCTCTACCACCCTCATTTATGCCCCAGCATAGTAAATAGCATCTAGTGCCCCCAAACACCCAGACTCTCTCAAGTTGCTGGGCCCATGAAAAATGTTCTCACTGCTCCCCTTCTTCTAGCTAACCTCTTATTGCCCTTAACATTCAGCTAAAATATCACTCCCCCTGGGAAGCCTTCCTTAACAAATCCCCATCCGATCTGTCTTAGACTCTCCTCTGCTGCACTTCCTTTATCACCCAATGCCTACCCATTTAATAGCAGTGGATAAGTACCACACTCTTTAGAAATAACTCCCTTTTCTAATGGCATACTTTATCATAAGTGCCACATTCTTTAAACATAGCTCCTTTAAGGCAGGTACTGTCTTTTTCAGCTGTCCCAAGAGCTAAGGATGATATCTACACCATGGATTCTCAATAAATGTTTGCTTAATGAATATATGTTTAAGATGGGGCAATATATGTTTTCTACATCACTGGGATGCACACATAACTCAAAATATTAAGTTCAGCCATAAAAAAGCACCCTTCTTTTAAATTGAAATTGTTGATTACTGGTAATTACATATGATTCTCAGTCATAACAAACACATCTAATACATATTGATTACGCACAGCATAGTGATGACTATTATATCTGCTTTCTCAATATAATTATAAGCAGACTGTAATGAGAATCATGATGTGAAGAAAGTATAGGGTTAATTTCATATAAGGTTAATTTCATCAGTGCTCTGCAGTTATGGGCTATGCATTGATTCATAGGGCAGCCTATATACTCAGAGTTATATAAGCCACTAAACAAATGAAAGAGAGATATTGATCACTAGTTCAAAACAGCTTCTTTTGGAATCTTACAAGCACCACTGTCATACTCTTATTTCTCAAAGATGTTGTTTGACGGATTATAACTAGTTCATCTCTGCTGGAATCTATTTATTATTGACATTGGTGACTATGAAGCATCAAGTATTTGATTAAAAAATATACTCTGCCTGTGTGTGCTGATATTTTATAAAATAAGAAGATTTTAAAATTATTCCAACTAGCAAAGCAACTGGATCTATTTTTAATACTGTTTTTATTAAGCAAAGAATTTGTAGGCTAAAATGTCCACAAATTGAGCTTTATAAAACTGTGATGTTGATTTCTCTTCCCTTATGTCTAAAGATCTAAATGTTATGTTAATATATATTACATATACCCTATATATACATATATATATTCCTAAAAGGAATTAAGCATTATAATTTAGCTCAGAACCAATTCTTCTCCTAGAGAGGATGAATCAGTAAAATATAGAATTATGCTGCAAATAATAAAAGCCACTGAAAAATACTGTTACCCAACTGTTATGCAGCCTCATGAAATTATTCATTGTAGTCACCTTACTTAGGCTGGTATCATCCAGAGTGGTAGCATCATGGTGTTATACGATGCACTTATGCACCTAAAGACCTGTAGCTCCTACATGTGGTATTAATAGCACCACACCATCAGTTAAGCTTTCTGTCCTGTTGACTTTCACTTCTTTAGTTGACATTATTTGGAGCAGTATTTTTTTCCAATCTATACAGTAAATCACATGCACTATTTAAATTGGTGATATAGATCACATGTTTCCTGCTAAGGAACATTTTTAAATTTGCAACTCACCACTGCTTGTATGGTTTCTCATCTACAGGAAATGGGTCTAATTCAACAGCTTCTTGCCTGAGTTGCCATAACAAAGATCTGAGATGGTCCTGCTGTTGGTGTTTCTCAAGCTAGCCTAAAATCAAAGCAAAAACACAGCCAAGTTTTATTTTAACATTTCAATAAGAATTTCACCTGCATTTAGAAAATCAAAAGACTGCCAAAGACAATGGGTGATGGGTGATGGGACACAGGGGGAGGGAATAAAACATCTCAAGGTAGTTGACTCTGTTCAAATTTATCACAAACACAAGAACTTGGTTGTTACCAACACCAGAATAGTTAGAATTTTACAATCTGAATATAAGCCCAATTAGTAATTGTTACCTTGGTTGATATGGATTGGTTTTGTGATAGGAGGCACCCTATTCAGCTTCAACTGAGACAGCTCTCTGTTACATGTTTGCACAGTCTGCTTCTCATTTAAAAACAATGGGTTCATTTGGAACAGTGGGTTACAGAGTTATGGCTAAAGGAGGAGAAGTTTGGAAATCTCTGAAGTATGTGAAGTAAAATAAAACTACACTGAAGTTGGTCTGAAGCTAGAAGGAGACCTGTTATGTATGTTTTTCCATAATCTGATCTAGTTACAAAAGTAGTTTGTAACTTCGGTCTGTTACTGTTACTTTTCGACATTATACCGGACCGATTCTCCAAGACTGTTCCAGTTTCCAATGTTCTACCCATTATCAACCCACAGCTTTTGATTTCTAGTTTGGAAAAGTATGGTCACCATGCCCCAAATAAACGTCCTCTCTGCCCCAAATAAGAGTCCCTTTCCAGGCCAAGTGTTTACGATTGCTGCTGCTGGAAATCCTGCCACACCACATCTTCCTGCCCTCTCCGCAACAATCCCAGTGTGGCCTACCACCATTTCAGAGGAGGTAAATGTCTTTCTCCTCTGAATTCCTATTATATGTATTGAGTATGGACACTTGATCATATACCACTTTGTTATTTAACCTCATCACCCTAAATGACTATAAGCTCCCAAATGGCAGAAACTGTGTTACAGTTTCCCAAACTCTTTCACCCATAGTATTTAGAGAACTATGTGCATGGGAGACATTCATTCAAGGAATATTGATTGTGCCCCTACTATGCACCAGGCGGACACAGTCAGTCCCTGACAGAGATTATAATTTAGTAGTGAATACAGGAAGCCCAGGAATAAGCAATTACACACACACACACAAAATGTAGAAAAAATCCTGTTTATTATGGTACATATGGGGTTTTGGAGTAACTATGGGTTAAAAACATTTCTAAGGAAACTTCAGTCCTTTCTTTTTCCATTCAAAACTTTAATTTCCATTCCTAGGAGCATTAGTTCTATAAGCCTATGGGTTTTACATCTCATAGTCACCAGGGATAAGATCAGTGAGAAAGGCCATAGTGGCTTGTTATGAATCTAAAATGTCAATTCAACTAGAAAATCCTTTATCAAAAATAATCATAAACTTGCAGTCCACTTTTCAAACTAAAAATGTTTCTTTCAATTTAAGGATTTTCAATATCACCTGAAGTCTCCATTTAGAGTTTCTACCAAGATTCACAATTAGAAATGGAGTTCTCTTCCATTAAACAGAGGGGGGAGAAACAGAACCTGAAACATAGAGATTTTCTCATAACTTGGTTATGAGAATATGTACAGATAGGTAAATTTCTGAAAATCCAAGCTCCAATTCTAAATTACAATTTCTCTTTCAATCAATATGCAGCAAGATCTTTTATCTGAATCAGCAGCAGTGTCTCATCTCAGACTTATGTAATGCAACAAATATCTCTAATATGCTAAAAAAAAATGGATTTTGTTCTTTATCAATAAACATCTCCCCCAGTAGTCTATAGGCCCAACTTTTTCCACGAATCCTTGGTCCTCAGAAGAAGGTGTAAGAGATGCAAGCGTGGTATGGTAGGAAGGAAGCACTCAGCCTACAACAAATACAGCATTGTACTCCTTTCTTGTCATTCCTGGACACTTTGTGCCTCTTTTTTGCATAAGTGTTGCAGTGTCCAACCAAAAGCTTAAAAGAGATAGCAAGAAGAAATAGTAGGGGCAACAGAGAAAGAATTTAAAATGTCAATTTGTTACTTCTTATTCTAATTGAAGGAGTCCATTATTCTCATTAGCACCTAGGCAATCATTCAATTTGAACACACCAATTCCATGTAAAGTCTTATAGTTACAAATGTGACCTGCAGCCAGAAGTAGAGTAGGAAGGGAGAGCATCTGCCCTCATGTTTAACAAGAAAAACCCAATTCGTCTTTATCCATCATCAGTATTAAAAGACTTTTCCACTAAGATTCATTTACATAAAGTCACACACACATGCACAAAAAAACCTTTAAATATGGGAGGCTTTCCCTTTAAATATGGGAGGCTTTCCCTTTAAATATGGGAGGCTTTTTCACATTACTTAAATTAGGCAGATTCCTTTTGCTCATGATATTCCTATAGGATACACTAACAAGGGAAATCCTATGAATTTTCCTGTAATTTTAAAATCTACATATATTTTATGGCATCCGCCATCAATTCTCAGTTCATTTTAACCTTGAAAATTATTGACCGTGTATTCTGAAACCATTAAATACTAATAGCTGCAGACGTACCAGACAATGACAGCAAAAACACACTTGGTCCCTCTGGGATCTGTTCATGAGCCCCAGCTTCCAGCGTGGCAAACACACTCCTCCCCACAGCAGATGCTGTTCTGGGGCAGGCAAGCAGGAAGCCGGAAGCAGCTGATTTTTCCCACTCTGCATATCATTTCTTACTGCCCATCATCAAGAATCTTTTTACCAAAACTGTGAAGATTTTATAACACCAGGAGATTGTCAAATTAAAGATTCCTTGCAATAACAAGAGGGAGTGATGTACAAATGAGGAAGCATGAAGCCTCTTTAATACCTAAGGTCATACCACCTTTGTCATTGGATTTTCCAGTGCTGTTGTGAAGGAGAGAAAATCCAGTTTGCTTTCTGTGATAAAATAAGATAATCTAGGACTTTATATCAATTTTAAGAGTGAGATCAAGGTAGAGGGAATACATACCAGAGACAGCAAAACTGCTACATCCAAACTGTCCGGCCCCAATAATCCAATGGCTCCAAAGTGGAGTCGGAAGCTTGCGAGCTCATTCATGGGCATGAGCATCACTGTCTATATTTATAACACAAAAATTCACCCAAGGCAGAAAATTTACAGAAGCCTCTCTGAGAGAAATGCAGGCCTTTCCTGCAACCATTTTAATACATGGATCAGCATTCTGTGAGGTCTTTCAGGGTCTGACAACTAGCAGACTAGGGACAGAGGGAGAAATTGGATATTGGGTTGGCAATGCCTGGTGCACTTAGACCCAATTTCCTTCAGTCTGAACTGTGGCCTGTCCCATAGGACTTAGTCTGACTCTATCCAGTTTGTTCATAAAAGTTATTGTCAACACACCAAAGCAGGCAGGGCTGCTGTAAAGACACTGTCAGGCTCTGCAGCAAAGACAGTCCATGTAAACAACCTTGTGATTGCTTCAGAGCCAACTGCCATGGGATAAGCCATTCTTTTTCTGTGGTTAAATTACAGGACCCTAGGAAATTATGCCTTTAAGGGGGTAAAAACAGAGACTCAGTCTCTAGACTTAAAGGGAGAGGGAAAAAAGAAATATATATATGTAATTTTCTTTAAATAGCTCTAGTCTTGATTTACTTGAAGATTTTCCAATAAATCACATTTATTTTGCTGCAGGCACAAATACATAAATTCTGCTAAATACATTGCCATGCTCATTTTTGATGATATATCTTTTTCTCCCAAATGAGCTCTGACATTTCTAGGGGACACAGTATCCTAGTACAGAGTACCTGGGAACCATGCCATGAAGAAAAAAAAAAAAATGCTGCCTGCTGTGACTAGATCACTTTCTTAAAGGGACCCCTTACCTATGCAACTGCAGTGCCAATGTTTTATCTCTAACCTGACCCCCATTCTGTGTTCCTCTTCCCAGCCCAAATTTAGCCTAGAGCGTCTCTGCAAGAGTAATGCCATTAGTTTTCCAACTAAAAATACCACTCCTGAACTAAAATATGTAAATATGCCCCAAAATACTTATTTAAGCTACATCTCTCAGGAAGTAAACTTGAATAACTTAAACTCTACATATCTTAAAGATGTGATTTTTTAATGTGTTACGGAACCCATGGCATTTCTTAGATCTGGGACTGAGGTCAGCACTTCTAACAAGTACAGCTGTTTCTCATTCTCTCTCTCTCTCTCTCTTTCTCTCTCTCTCTCTGTCTCTTTGGTTTTCTCTTCCCTTCTGTAGCTCTGCATTAGTCTAAAAATCCCTGGTCACAATAAAAATGCTCCCTCCCACCCTCTGCCAAACCTCACTCCAAACAGAAAGGTTTCAACATGCCCAAGTCTGGGGAGAGATGCTCCGCAGAGAAGGAAAGGCTGGTGGCTTCTTGCCTCAGAGGTAGTTCACTTCATTAACCTCCTATCCACCCCATCTCTGCCTCCCTCTTCCATGCTCACTCTCCCACCCCACCAGAAACAATCAATAGACATCACCCCCACCCTCCAAATAAAACAGGTTAGAACCCAGAATGAGCAAAGAGCCACCTACCATTCCGTGCTTGAGAACTACGATCCTGATCCAGCAGTGTTTGCCCCAGAAATCCTCCCTACTTGTTTTTCATTAACCACATTCCAAACTGTAATAAGGAATAGATTCTTTGGAGGTGGGGAAATTGTTTAAAATTAATGATGGACAGGTGATTTCCAAGAAAAGCCAATCCTAAAGTCACTCAAGCCACTAGGAATTGAGGGTTGAGGAGAAAAAAGGAATAGTGTAAAAATGAAAAAGGAAAGGAAAAAGGTAAGCATATAACAAGCACCAACCACCCCCATAAAAATAAAAAGAGAAGGGGAGGTTTTAAAAAAAGGAGAAGAAGAAGAAGAAGAAGAAGAGTGGCTTGCTGAATCACCCTCTTTCACTGTCTGGAAACCATTGTGCAGCGTGATGCTGCCTGTACCATTGTGGAACCTACCAGAGGAGACAGACAGAGGGCTTGGGGAATGGGGTTGCTATGGCAACCAAAAGGAGCACACGTGACGTCAAAGCCCAGAGAGGTCTAGGGAGGGGTAAGAGGGAGAAAGGAAAAGAGGAAAAAGTCTATGTGCGGCTACAGCTAGTGTTTTCCAATGAAAAGAGGACCAGGTAAAGTGGAAAGGGACAGGGTTCGTTGGCAGCTATTATTAGCAGCTACGACATCAGGCAGCCAGTCTGCACACCCGGGAGCTGCACAACCGGGAGAAACAACCCCACTCCATGCAGCCCTGGCTCAGCACACAGCAGGGCTGAGAAACAAATGCTTGCAGACCAAAACACCATTGGAAATATAGTCAATCTGTGCTTTTCAACTAGCTCAGCTTTTTGCAAACAGCACAAAGAGAGATATGGAGTATCTCTAAATGTCAAAGCAAACAAGAATGTAATAACCTCAGAAGCGAAGTAAGCATTTGGGTCCCACCTGGACTGCAGAGGTCATTTGAACGGCACAATTCCTCTTCTCTGTTTCCTTATCTTTCATAAAAATCCTGAATAAATACCCACTAAACCAAACTCAGCAAACTGATTCTTAGATTGTAATTTGAATGTGGAAAGAAAATACCAATAATTTGAGTTAACAAATGAGGGTTCTTTTTTTTAAAATTGGGATAATTCTTTAGGGAATGGATGCAAATTGCTAGAGTACTATTTGGGACAGATATCTCAATTTTATTTAAGTAATCTGTCCTGTCTTTGACTGTTAGAGTATATTTTTAAGTCTCCATATAGTTTGCTAAATGTTAAATATAGATGTTTAAATATAGATGTCATAGGGCTTCCCTGGTGGCGCAGTGGTTGAGAGTCCGCCTGCCGATGCAGGGGACACGAATTCACGTCCCGGTCCGGGAAGATCCCACATGCCACGGAGCGGCTGGGCCCATGAGCCATGGCCACTGAGCCTGCGCGTCCGGAGCCTGTGCTCCGCAATGGGAGAGGCCACAACAGTAAGAGGCCCGCATACCACAAAAAAAAAAAAATATATATATATATATATATATATATATATATATATATATGTCATAAGTTCTTAAATATAGAATGTTAATCTATAAATATTAGTTTTCTAGAATGAGAGCTCAGAACAGTGGACTACTTCCACTATTCTTTTTTAATTACCAAAATTTTTTAACTGTTTAAAAATATTTTTCTACTTAAGGGAAATTTTCAATACATATATGGCCTAACCAACCTCAACCCTTGGGCTTCTCAAGTTACATAATTGAATCAAATTCCTTTTTTGCTTAAACAACTTTGCGGTAGGTTGTCTGTCAATTGCAACCAAGTAAGACTGAGTTTTATACCACTCTACACTGTGTTTTGGAACTAGCATACTTACATGAATAAGGAGCTTCTACCACATGTTAACAGAAAGGATACAACATGCAAAAAATATAAACCAAGCAGTGATTGTAGACACTGAAACACATCATAAAACCATGCAGGACCACATCAGGTTTTGTGTTGTTGCTGCTGCCATAATTTCATTCAGGAGGGAATCTAGAAAAAAAAGTCTTGCATGAGTTTTCTTTTTCATCCAGTGGATAAGTTTTTGGAGGTTGCTTTGTTCTAATTTCAAGTTCAACAAGAAGCAGGTGAGTATTAACTTTTAGTCTTGGCAATGGGCCTACCTACAAGACTATGTCTCAAGCAAAAATATGTATTGATTAGCCAAATAACTTTATATAGCACAATGTAATTGGCATTCCAGCTTTTAATTTACTTTATTCTAAGTTTTGATATCAGAAGTCAATTCCCAATAACTGGATATCAGTGAGGAAAAAATTAACTTCAACTCCTCATGTTGCAAACACAAAAATTAATTCAAGATAAATTTTCACTGAAACATGAAAGCCAAAATCTATAAAGCTATTAGAATAAAATGTATCTTTTAGAAGAAAAAATAGCTTTCTGTTCTTGGAGTAGGCAAAGATTTCTTAGGACACAGAAAGCACTCACTGTAATAGAAAAAAAAATAGACTTGATCAAAATTAAAAGCTTCCAAGGTAACCATTAAGAAAATGAATAGACAGCCACGGACTAGAAGGAAATACTCTTGATAAACATATCTGAAAATATTCTTGATATTCACAAACTCTAGATTATATAAAAATATCCTACAACTCAATGATAAAAACAATTTTGTTTAATGGGCAAAAGTCTTGAGCAGGACTTGACAAAGGAAGATATATAAATGGTCAATAAGTACATTAAAAAGTATTCAATGGAATTGGTCATCAGGGAAATGCAAATTAAAACTGCAGTAAATGCCATTTCACACCCACAAAAAATGGCTAAAATTGGAAAGACTAACAACACTAAGTATTGAGTAGGATACGGAGAAACCAGAACTCTCCTACATTACTAGTGGGAGCATAAAATGGTAAAACTACTTTGGGAAATGGTTTGATGATTTTTAATGGTAAACATACACCTACAGTATGACAACAAGATAGTCACCTAAGAGAATAGAAACATTTGTCCACCAAAAAAAAAGTTATACATCAATGTTTATGCCAGCTTTATTGATAATTGGTAAAAACTGGAAACAACTCAAAGTATAGCGACAGAAGACTGGATAAGCAAACTATGGTATATTCATATAATAGAATACTATTCAGCAATGAAAAAAGAATGACAACTATGAATAGGCTAAAACCATTTACTTTTCTTCTATTAGGTGTTAATTCTTGAAGGCACAAGTGACAGAGTGATAGATGCCAACATTGTACTGGGGTGTATTTTACTATTTAGGGCTTTAATTCTCAGCCTACTCATTTCAGTAATATTTAGATGATTAAAATGTTCTTTTAAATCTATTTTATACACCACAGAAAAAATAATTTCCTAAAATTAGATCATTTAATATGTTAGTTAAAAAAAAAATGACACCTAAATAGATCCTACTCCTTACTGGATAAAACCATTTAAAGTCCTCAATGAGAGGATATTACATTTTCAGAATGAACTATGGAAATATGCAACAACATACATGAATCTCAAAAACATGCTATGTGAAGAAAATGAGACAAAAGAGAGTATTTACTATATAAATCCATTTATATAAAGTTCTAGAACAGAACTATTCTATGGTGATAGAAATCAGAACTATGATTGTCTGGGGGAGCCACACAGTTGAGGGAAATTCTATAGTGATGAAAATGTTTGACATCTTGACAGAGGTGTGAGTTATTACATAAATGTAAGCATTTGTCAAAAATCTTCAAAGTCTAGCTCTTAAGACCAGTGTATTCACTCTGTATAAATTAAATAGCTGTTTTTAAAAAATTAAGTCAATTCCCAAGAAGAAATTGCTGAGTGAACAATAAGTTAGAGTTTCTAAACTTGCAAATCTGGTCCTATACCTTGAGTCTTGATTTTTCAAACCCAAGCAGACCCAGCAATAGGAAGGGCTAGACTCAGGGTCACCAGGATCTTAAGAGATACAGCAACCCCACTGAAGTGAGGCAGACAATTGATGGAGGTTTACCTAACAAACAAGAAATGAGAATTCAGATATTAAAAAAGAGATTTTTTCAGAGAAGCCTGGCAAGAACTAGATTCCCAGGTTCCTCTGTAAGGACTATAATTCAATGGCAGGACTCAAGACTGAAGGAAATGAAGGTGCTGAAGACCTGGCTTTACAAACAGTAAATGGCAAAGGACTCAGGAATAAGGGAGCATAAAAGAATCAAGTCAGTGAGGTTGGACTGCCAAGTAAGAATTCAATTTCTGAATCTAAGTCTCAAGTTCTTTCATGGGGGGCTAGCATTAAAACCAACTACAGTACTAAGGTCTCTTATCAAAATCGGACCCAGAGTAGAGAGACCAACTAGTCTTCATTTGCCAAGGACTTCCCAGGTTTTAGCAAGTCCCACATCCCAGGAAACCCCTCAGTCTCAGGCAAACCAGGAAGGCTGACCACCCTAGCCCAGAGCCTAGAACGGACTTGAACCCTCAGATGAGAGTTAAAGGTTCCACCTGCAAATAAATTTACAAAAGAAGTCAAAGAGGTCATTATAACAGTGACGCTGCTGAAGAGGAGTGTCACCTAGCTACTCTTTTAACAATTAGATATTTAGGTTATAAATTAGGATGCTGGTAAGAGGATGCAAATGATTTGATAAACACAAGCAAAATTATAAATGAACTGAGGAGTGAATGAATTTGAGGGGAATTCAGAGAGTCAGTATTGACTCAGATTCACTATCATTTCAACATATATAATAATGTCTTCTCTCAGAAAGTCAGCCATGTATCTTTCATGATGTTTCCACCTGGGAAACACTTGTCCTTTGCAAAACAATTCCACAATTTAAAACTTTCAGAAACAGTATCTCCCTTTTGGAAAGTCGTATTGCACATTACTAAATTAAAAGCACTGAGAAACCTTGAGGTTAAAAAAAACTATTTAAATTTCTTAAAATTAAATCAAAATTTATATCTCAAAATAACTTCCACAATGCAATTTTTAATTAATATCTTGTATCATTCTACTTGGATAAGAAACACATAACTAACAGTTTACCATGGTCATAATAATCTTCAGTGTAGTGAACTTAAAATATCAATGGTTCCTCATATAATCTGATTTCATTTCTGGGTATTTAATTGAAGAAAACAAAAACACTAACTTGAAAAGATATATGCATTCCCATGTTTGTTGCAGCGTTATTTATGATAGCCAAGATATGGAAGCAACCTAAGTGTCCACTGATATGTGAATGGATAAAGAAGGCATGATATATATATACACAGTGGAATATTATTCAGCCATAAAAAGAATGAAATCTTGCCATTTGTGACAACACGGATGGACCTTGAAGGCATTATGCTAAGTGAAATGAGTTAGACAGAGAAAATACATATGATCTCACTTATATGTGGAATCTAAAACAAGCAAATAAAAAAGCTCATAGATAACAGAGACTAGATTGGTGGTTGCCAAAGGCAGGGGGGATGGGTGAAATGGGTGAAGGAGATCAAAACATACAAGCTTCTAGTTATAAAATAAATAAGTCATGGGGGATGTAATATACTGCCTAGAAACTATAGTTAATAATACCATATTGCATATTTGAGAGTTGCTGAGAGAGTAAATCTTAAAAGTGATCATCACAAGAAAAAAAATTCTGTAACTATGTATGGTGACAGATGCTTGCTGCATTTATTGTGATCATTTCACAATATATTCAAGTGTCAAATCATTGTTGTACACCCAAAATTAATGTAATGTTGTAAGTTATACTCAATAAAAAATAAAATAAAATTAAATCTAATGGTTTTAAAAAGAATAAATTTTGTGACCTTTCAATGTCACAGAAAGAGAAGGAATCTACTTCTGCACTCCCTTTCCTTTTTAATTAACAGACTTTATTTTTTTAGAGTAGTTTTAGGTGTACAAGAAGATTGAACAGAGAATTCCCATATACCCAGCTTCCCTCCCCACAGTTTCCCCTGTTATTAACATCTTGCATCAGTGTGGTAAATTTGTTTCAATTGATGAACCAATATTAATACATTATCATTAACAAAACCCATAGTTTATATTAGGGTTCACTGTCTTGCACAGTTCTACAGGTTTTGACAAATGTATAATGTCATGTTGCACTCACTTATAATTTTCTTCTTGCTTAGGAGTCAATTTTACATTCGGGAAACAACTGTGTTCACATCAAAAGAAAGTAGATAAAATTGGTCCACTGAAAGTTTTTCCTAGTGGACAGAGCACTATTGTTAGAATTCAGTGGCAGAAAATGTATTTTGAACCAACTTTTATTAAGCTTATAAAAGCATTGATTTTTTTTCACTGGCAACACCCATAACTAGCTAAATTATATCCCTTTTTGGTTAAACATACTTTGATTATAAATGCAGAATATCTGCTGCTTGGAAAACGGTAGCTTTTCAGTAGCCTGGTAGACTTTTTTGAAAGTCTGGATTTAGTTTACAATGATTATGGGGGGATGAAATTCTATTTAAAAATAATATCAAAGTATCTTAAACTTCCTCAGGTAGCAACAGTTTAAAAAATCTAATTAGAGGGTTTCCCTTCCCTGGTGGCGCAGTGGTTGAGAGTCCGCCTGCCGATGCAGGGGATGTGGGTTTGTGTCCCAGTCCGGGAAGATCCCACATGCCCTGGAGCGGCTGCGCCCGCCCGTGAGCCATGGCCGCTGAGCCTGTGCGTCCAGAGCCTGTGCTCCGCAACGGGAGAGGCCACAACAGTGAGAGGCCCGTGTACCGCAAAAAAAAAAAAAAAAAAAAAATCTAATTAGAGTATTTGTCTTTTGAACAATCATGCTAATAGAAAATTGCCTTTTCTTAGATCCCAGCAGAAGCTGGTGTGTGAGATAAACAGTTATTCTTGCCATACATCCTCAGGTTTATCCACACTTCAATCCATGTACATCTGCAACAATTTCAATTTTCCTTATCCTTGGCTTTGCTGCAGTGCCCAGAGGCATGACAGAAGCATGGAGATACCATAGATCATATTTGAATCTGGCCTAGAAATTCAACTTCTTACAACTTTGCAGCAATTCGCATCTTCATTAAAAGGACTATTCTTTTTTTTTCAGCTTTATTGAGGTATAGTTGACAAATAAAATTATAAGATATTTAAGGTGTACAACGTGATGACTTGATGTATGCATACATTGTGAAAGGATTCTCCCCATTGAATTAAAACTATCCATCAGTTCACATACCATATTTACCATTTTTTTTTTTTTTAGTGAGAACATTTAAGATCTACTCTCAGCAAATTTCAACTATACAATACAGTGTTATACACTACAGTCAGCATGTTATACATTAGATTCTCAGAACTTACTCATCTTATTACTGAAAGTACGTATCCTTTGACCAACCTCTCCCTATTTTCTCCACCCACCCCCAGCCCCTGGAAACCACTTTTCTACACTGTTTCTATAAGTTCAATTTTTTTCAAGCTCCACATATAGGTGATATCATGCAGTATTTGTCTTTCTCTGCCTGGCTTACTTCACTTAGCATAATGCCCTCAAGGTCCATCTGTGTTGTTGTACATGGCAGGATTTCTAAAAGGGCTGTTCTCCACTGACTCTGACTTGCCACCACAGTGCTCAGAAGGTAAACAGCCACTGAGGCAGACCAAGAGACAAAACACAAGCCCAAATTTTTGTAATTAAATTTAAGATAAAAGGTTAATAATATCCTTTTTATAGATATAGATCCTCTTCACCACTAAATGAAATTTCCGAATATTAGAGAGCCTATTTTTAAACACTGATGTGAGAAGATTTTTTTAATCACCAAATTAGTTAGTGAATTCTGGGTCTGTTCAATAGAACAATAGGCTACATAATAGTAATGCATAGTGATAGTATCTTAACAATCAAAAGAACGGTAATCAGAGTTAATAATATAATACAGGATTTGATATATTTGGTCTTATATTTTTAAACCAAAAAATCATCAGCATTAACTTGTATATACAGCTTACGCCTGCAAGACTTTCAAATTATTAACCAAAAACTTCTGTGTATACTAACCATGCCATTTAACCTTTATTGGAATGTTATACTCAAGAGGGAGACAGGGAAATAGGAATCCAATTTTGAAAATTATCTTAATTTACAAAGATATAGCAATGATGATAGTATACATTCAATGAAAGTCTTGTGTATGTACAGGAAATTTTTAAAATTATAAAACAAAGTATAAATACTTTTAAAGCTTATTTGGAATACTGGATAGTGGAAAGAGTATTGGACTCAGCAACAGATTCTGTTTAAATCTATTGTTCAAATAGCTATCCTGTTTCCTGTCTGTGTGACTTGTACAGACCACATAGCCTCTCCATTTCTTTTTTTTTTTTTTTTTAAATCTGCTTTATTTATTTATTTATTTTGTGGTACGCGGGCCTCTCACTGCTGTGGCCTCTCCCGTTGCAGAGCACAGGCTCCGGACGCGCAGGCTCAGCGGCCATGGCTCACGGGCCCAGCCGCTCCGTGGCATGTGGGATCCTCCCGTATCAGAGCACGAACCCGTGTCCCCTACATCAGCAGATGGACTCCCAACAGCTGCGCCACCAGGGAAGCCCGCCTCTCCCTTTCTTAATTTAAACATCGACATAATGGGTGTAATAACTTTGGCTTCACAGAATTTTTGTGAGAATCAAATTAAATGACATATATGACAGTGCCTGGCACAACACTTGGCACATGACAGTCAATCAATATTCAACTGAATCCATCTGCAGTAAGAAAGATGTAACACACACTTAAATTTAAATTTCCTGTTATGACTTTGTAAGCTATGAACATTGTGCAGTGCCCCAGAAGCATTCATCTTCTATTGCTTGATAATGTTCTTAAAGTAGATACACATGAGGAGGTGCAATTGATCGTATGCTACTCTGCAGTGTTGAAGCAGCACTATGGAACTAATAATAAACTTGAAGGAATTTGAGCCAACCTGCCAGTCTACACTTGAGAAAGTATTCAGGACATCAGCAAGCCTCCCTGAAAATTTCCCGGAGAAAATTCAGCTACTTGGTCAGCAGATATTCAGAGATATACTCTTTCAAATATATAAAGAAATAGAGAACCAGATCAAGAAAACTAAGCAAAAAAAAAAAAAATAATACAGCTGTTGGAATTGCGTGACATTCTTACAATTTAATTAAAATCAATTCAGTTAGCAAATCACTGAGTAGCGTATAAGTACAAAACACTGTGCTGGAGATTTGAAAAAGAAGGCCAAGACATGGTGACATTAAAAAGAAGCTCATGATCTTATTGCAGAGTCAAGACTGGCCCACTAGAGAAAAAAATCTCTAATAAGTCCTTAAGCATAGGATAAAAAAATGAAGTCTCTAGCACAGAGAGGGAAGACCTCAACATGGGCATCCATGCTGAAAACATGGACCTTAAATCCTGTATATGTTGAGAAGAAGCACGGTCCAATAAAAATGGAGATCTAAGTTCTAGTTCCACTATGACTGACAACCCAGAAGATGTTGGGCAGGCAGGTGTTCTCTAGATTTCAGTTTCTTCAACTGTAAAATATTGGGTCTAGGTTACATGATAATTATAGTTCTGTAACATAATGGAAGAGAGAGCCTTAAGATGATTCTTGAGCACTGAATAGAATTTGGACAGTTGCAGATTTAAGGAGAATGAATTTAAAAGTGAGGGAAAACATATCATGTTTGGATGAGAGTAAAGAGATAATACTTCCCTAGTTGAAGGGAGCAGGAAAGTAGCAGGAGAAATGGAAAATCTTCAACCAGATTGTCTATGGGGCAAAAGATGCAAACCACACATTTATATTATAAATGAAAATGTAAGGCAGAGAGAACAGGATACATGGCTGAAGTCAGTTCTGGCTTTTTGAGTCATTTAATAAATATTACTTGACAATGATAAAGTCATAGTTGCTATCATTTTTATCACTGTTATCACCAATATCATCACAAACATCTTTACTGTAATACTAGCTACTATCTTTTGAGAACACACTCTGTCCCAGGCACTAGGCTAGATTTACAGACATCAGCTCCAAACTCACAGCATTTCTTGATCAATATTTCACTAATATTTATTGATCATCCACTGTGTGCTTGGGCCCGTGCTACATGACCACAGTCCTCATTACTGTCCCATCAGGTAGGTAGGATTATTACCCCTACATTATAGATAAGAAAACTAAGACTTAGAGTTTAAGTCAATTTGTCCAGGATCACACAGCTAATAACTAGATGCACCAGAATTTAAATACATGCATATCTGACTGAAGTTCCTACATTGAGAGATTAAGGGGGAAAATGCTAGTGAGCTTAAATTATAAAAGTAGTATCCTCCAATGAGGATACTACACATTCAAAATGGGAGCACTAATCATGTCCTTTTGTTATTGTTGCCTTGTGTGGTACATATGGAAAACTGGCACTCAGGGCAATACAACCTGTGAGCAGAAGCAGAGAAACCCCCAAGAAGGAAGGCAGAAGAAGCCCTTCAAGGATGTAGTGTAACAGTGTAACACAGCTTTTTAAAAATATGATATGACTGTGAACTACTGAGAAACAGCAGCAGCTAATAGAACACCTGGTGCTCCTCTGTAAGGAACATGACTGCTCTTTTTTCAGCAAAGATTTTAGGCGAAGTGCAAATCTAAGAGACAAAATTTCAATCTCTTCAAATAGCTACAGTTCCTAAACTGAAAACGCATTTCCTATATACAGTGTAGAAAACATACTGGCAGGAGTCTCTCAAACACAGCTGTATACTTTGATTGAAGACATCATTTATAGAAATGAAATGCCATGGTGTTATGAATGCATGTATACACAAAGACAAACAAGTATTCATTCAATCAGTAAAAAGTCACTGAACATCTACTATACATGGTAAAGACAAAACTTGTTCAGATATTGCTTCTGCTCTTTCAAGGAGGTCAGTGTTTTACTAGGCATGGATTTGAATAACCATACAGCAAGGTTTTTTAATTGCTAAATCATTAGAGCAGTGGGAATAAACCAATGAAAGTTTGGAAAAAGGAGAGTTTTTAGCTGGGGTGATCAGGGAAGCCTTAGAAATGCACACTGAAATAACAGAAAATATATATATTGTTCTCTGCCTCTCCCCCATCTCCCACCCTGTTCCTGGCACAAGTTTCTAAAATTCTTATAATTTCCTAAGTGATCAGAACACTGGGAGCATCTTTTGTTCTAATATTTGGTCTTTGAACCTGGTTCCTGACACAGGGCTCCTAAAGCCCTTGTAATTCCTGGGTATTAGGAGAGAGTATCTTTTGTTCTAATGAGGAAACTCTTAGTGAGCTCCTGGATAGTTTGGGGATGTGGGCTGGTCACCAGAAAGATTGAGCCATAATTAGAAGTTTGGAACTTTCAGCCCCATCCCCCCATACCCCGGGAAGGGGAGAGGAGCTGGAGATTAAGCTAATGATCAGTCATGCCTATGTGATGAAGCTCCATAAAAAATCCCAGAAGTATGGAATTCAGAGAGCTTCCACTTACTGATAAACATAAATGTTTCCCTTGAATTCTGTGAGTTGTTCTAGCAAATGACTGAATACAAGGAGAGGTTCTTGGAAACCTCTGATTTATAGCCAAGTTGGACAGACGTTGTGGGTAACCTGGGGACCTACTACTTGTGATTGGTAGCTGAAGTGGAGGGAAGTCTTGTGGGACTTAGCCCTAATCAGTGGGCTCTGCACTAACTCCAGTTAGTGTCAGAATCAAACTGAATTGCAGGCTGGTGTCAGAGAATTACTTGTCTGAGGGAAAAATCCACACGTTATCAGAAGTGACACCAGTGCCACACTGGTCAGGGTCACAGAGTTACACCAGTGACTCATAAAGTGTTATGAGTATGAGTAGAGAAAAATAGAAGTAAGTTTTCCTTTACACACACATACACACAACACATACACACATGCATGCACACACACACAACACATACATACATGTACACAACATACACACAATACATACAACATACACACATGCGTGCACACACATACAACACCAACACACACACATGCACACACACATACACAAAACACACATACACACACATACAACACAACACACACACATACCATAGTCAGTAATATAATTTGTGGGAAACTCCTAGGAATGTAGAGAAGGAACTAGCTTACAGTAATGAAGAGACCACTGACTAAAGATATATGTAACACAAATAGGAATACTTTAAACACAGAAATGGGCCAGGTGACTCACTGTCACAAATAACACCAAGAGACTGCAACAGCTTCTAGTGATGAATTTGGGAGAGATGAATCACAAATGAAGTCTGAGTTACAAAACATATAAAAATTCAGAGGAAACTGGATTCAATTTGCAAGAAATGTAACAGTCCAGTAGAAAATACTCTCTCAGTCCATCGTGTTAAGTATCCCCTTACCTTCTGTGTGAACCTCTCACAATTTTCTGTAATGAATTCTGTGAACTTATTGTCAATCTAACACAGTGGATAGAAGTACAAATTAATTCCCTCAGTCTCACAACAGTTTAACACAAAATAATATCTTCAGTGTGCCAAGCATTGTGCTATGGCCTTTCACACTTATTCTATTCTGGGCATTATCCCATTCTACTGATGAAACTAATCACACTCATTTGGTAGAAAGAATTGAGATTTGCCAACTCGAACTCCAGTAATCATTTAAAATAAAGGAAAAGATTCCAAAATAAAGGGAATTATTCCCTTTTTTTCCTCCTTAGATAGTCTCAAGACTTATCTTTGGGTCTAGTCAGATAGTATTATGGAATATATTTATCTTTTTTACTCCCAACTCAAAATCTGGTCAAAATATATTCCATAATATCAAAAAACACACACATAGCACCCCTAAATAAGACATTATTTTATCTAAGTGAATAACATAAGAGTATCCTGATTTTTCCACTTGGAAATGGAGGCATCATGAAATTGAGGTCTAAAGCTAAGTAAACACTTGTAAAACCCAACAAAAAGTTTCCTAAAATATGAGGACTCCAATTCACCATATTCAGACTTCATGAGAAAGGAACTATGACAGTTCAAAATTTTTGTCTAAAGCACATGTGTAAGTTGGCTGTTAAGATTACATCCTCAACTAGACTGAAAACTTGTCTCAGACATCCCATCATCCACAACAGCTAATATAGTGCTTGGTAAAAAAGAAATAGGAAGAACTCATACTTATGTAAGGACTTAAATAATCAATCATATCCTTTTTAAGATAGTTGCCTAAAGTTCCTAGCATTTGATATTCTAAGAACCAACCATTCACTATCCCAAGGCTAATTCAGAATCTCTCAAACAAATATTTTGCAGAGGATCACATTCTGCCATGTCTTTTGAAAACAGAGAAAATCATTTAAGTTCAACATAATTGAACCATTAGAGTGAAGATCACTCCATTCTACGCCTTGCAACCACAAGAGACAAACATCCTGTGGGAAATCCTTCTCTTAGATTCCTCCTGACCCTTGCTGGGGGTTTCTGCTCCAGAGTAGCCCAACAAAGGCAATGAGAAACATTATGGCTTTATAAGCAGGCACCCATTTCCAAGGCTGAATGTCCAGCATGTCATGGATAACTAAATACCTTGGACTCATCAAAAATTCTACAGCAGCCAGTCATTCCCTGTGAGGTAGCTATCTTTAAGAGATTGAGGAGGACTTTGATGAAGCTTCTCCACTTCCTAAGAACTGTCTTCCCATCAGGTTAGCACTAGCACTGTGATAGTGAAGGCCATCCATATTCTCCTTGATTTAAGGCAACTCTTGCACAGATCTCTGAAGACACATATTCATAGCTGCAACAGCTTCCAGGAGAGCTCTATTACTCCACTACATCCTGCAGAGAAGCTGACCTATAGCAATGAGCATAGTGATCAACTACAGCCACCAACAGAGCCTCCTAATGAGCTTCTGCTGTCAGGAGTTTGCAATTGAGTTTCAGACCTTGGTTAAAGAGGAACAGAGCCTGAAAGGCTAGATGATCTAAAATCTTACTGGGAGGAGGAAGGAGTGTTTATCTCAGAGTGTACATTTCATAAGGGCAGGAATGTTTTCTGTCTACTTATGGCTATATCCACCATACCAAAAGTTCCTGGAAAACACTTAATGCACCTTTGTTAAAGGAATGAAAAATAATGAATCAGTGAATCAATAAGACAATCAAGTATGAACAATATAAGGAGCAAGTGTTTCAAAGTTTCTGTCATGGATTGAATTGTGTCCCCTCAAAAAGATATGTTGAAGGGCTTCCCTGGTGGTGCAGTGGTTGAGAGTCCACCTGCCGATGCAGGGGACGTGGGTTCATGCCCCGGTCCGGGAAGATCCCACATGCCACGGAGCGGCTGCGCCCGTGAGCCATGGCCGCTGAGCCTGTGCGTCCGGAGCCTGTGCTCCGCAACGGGAGAGGCCACAGCAGGGAGACGCCCGCGCACCGCAAAAAATAAATAAATAAAGAGATATGTTGAAGTCCTAACCTCCCAGTACCTTAGAATGTGATGTTATTTGGAAATAGAGTCCAGATGGTTTGCAGATGTAATTAGTTAAGATGAGGTCATACAGGAGTAGAATGACCTTCAAATCCAATACAGTGTGGGCCCTTAATCCATTAAGAACAAGGTGTCCTTACAAAAAGGCGAAATTTGTACACAGACAGACATGCATTGACATGTTACCAAATCAGGTCCACTCAACAAGTCAATATTCCATAGAGAGACAAGTGTTGGTAAAAAGGAAAGGTGCTTTTAATCAGAATGCCAGCAATCTGGGGAGATGGTGGACTCAGTGTCCCCCAAAATCACCTCTGAATATTCTGCTTGGCAATGAAAGTTTTAAAGAGAAGAAGGGAAGTCATCTCAGTTCATCACTGAGATGGGGGCCAGAGCCATCTGCCACTGTGTGCAGGCTCCTCAACTTCTTGTGATCTTCCTCTAGATGTTTTTCACAGGTTGGTCACACAGTTTGTTCGTGAGATTACTGAAGGGAAGAGATCTGGTATCTGTTAATTACTTATTCTTCATTTCTACTTCATTGATCTACAGAAAGAACTGAAAAGTTAGGCAAGGTATTGTGTGATTACAAGATTTGAAAGGTGTGCTAGGGCCGGAGATGTATAGAGCTTGGGGGTGACTGGTTTAAGGTTAGTGACAAGACAAAAGGGTGCCTCCTGCAGAGAGCTCTTTCCTGCAAAGATTTTCTTCCTGCCAAACGCTGCTCATAAATCCCCACTTGTCAGAACATCATTCCATTTCTTTGGGATCATGGGCAAAGGTCCGTCTTCTGTAACTTCTTCATGCTAACATAGGGCGCTGTATTCTCAGAGTTGAAGATATCAACATGTGTCTGTAGCATCTCTTTGCTGACAGTTGTACTTGCCCATTTACATATACAGGCAGAACAAGCTACAATTATTTCGATGTCCACAAAGACATAGATTACTCTAAGCAATAGTGTTAATCCCATTCTCCTAAGGTCAGTTCCTGGAACCATGCCAGCCATAGACTGAGTATTGCTCAAGAAGGAGCAGTTTATGTCATGGCTGCAGTCTGTTCATCATGCAGTTAGTTTTTTCCCTCTGGTGGCAGTTACAGTATTTATAAAACAACTCAGGAATATACATCAGACATTATTGTCCTAATCATTAGCTGCTTGAGCCTGCTTTTTTGTGACTCAGGGAGGCCTGGGAGACTACAGCTTTTCTGTAAATAAGAAGCAAGAGACATGGAAGGGTCTTTGTACTTGGGGTGGGGGGCGTGCTCAGGGTTCTGCTCAGTTTTAGAAGGAAGATGATGTGAAATGGTCCTGGGAAAATATGGCTATCTACAAGCCAAGGAGAGAGGCCTGGAATAGACTCTTTCCTCACAACCTCAGAAGGAACCAGTCCTGCCAGCACCTTGATTTTGGACTTCTAGCTCCAAAACCATGAGACAATAAATTTCTATTGCTTAAGTCACTCAATTTGCGGTGTTTTGCTACAGC
This sequence comes from Delphinus delphis, assembly GCF_949987515.2. Taxonomy (NCBI): domain Eukaryota; kingdom Metazoa; phylum Chordata; class Mammalia; order Artiodactyla; family Delphinidae; genus Delphinus; species Delphinus delphis. The sequence continues at coordinate 36,866,136 of NC_082687.1, read as the reverse complement.
AGCCCTAGCAAAACTAAACAATCTTCCAGCTTCTCTTCCTGCTCCCATAGTCTATTCTCCCCGGAGCAACCACAGTGATCAATTATACCATGTCTCTTCCCCATGCAAAACACACAATTGCTTCCACCACACTGAGAATAAAATGCAAATTCCTTATAGTGACCTATCAGGCTCTGACTACTGGATACCTCACTGACTTTATTCTCTGCCCTTCTCTCCTTAGCTCCTTTCTCCCTCCAGCCAGCACTGGCCTCTTTGCTGTTTTTCAAAAAAGTCAAGAATGCTTCCTCCTCATGGCTTTCACACTTGTTGCTCCTCTCTAAAACTCTCTTCCTTAATATGTGCGTTATCTGTACCTCAATTCATTCAGAACTCATGGAAAGGGCTTCTAGGAGGACTTTTTGGCAAGCCTCTCTAAAATAGCCACCCACATCACCTCTATCCCTTATCTGGTGGCTGTGTTTTTCTCTAGAGCAGTTACCCCTTCCAGATACAGTAAATGTTTATGTGTTCATTTTCTGTCTTCCCCTCTAAAATATATGAGGATGTGGACAATGTTTTGTTTACTGGTATAGCCTCAGCATCCAGAACAATGTCTGACACATAGTAGGTACACTAGATAAATATTTGGTGAATTGCTGAGTGCAACAATCTTACACATTTGCTCTGACATCCTTGAAAATGCTACAAAAAGCAGACACCATTCAGTCACTAAACATCTATTTGGCACTTCTTTTGTACCAGGGACTGGAATAGGCACCAGAGAGATACATATAAATCTGTCATGGACCCAGCCCTCAAGAAGCTTTTAAGCATGAGAAGAATGTAACCATATTCCATGAATTAAAAGGAGAAAACAGTCAGTTCTACCTTACAGGTAAGAAAGTCTTCATGGAGTAAGTAACAAGTAAATGTAGGCTTAAAAGAACTTTCCATAAAAAAGAGGCAACAGAAGTAGACCTTCAAGATGGCAGAAGAGTAAGACGTGGAGATCACCTTCCTCCCCACAAATACATCAAAAAACATCAAAAATACATCTACATGTGGAACAACTCCTACAGAACACCTACTGAACGCTGGCAGAAGACCTCAGACTTCCCAAAAGGCAAGAAAATCCCCATGTACCTGGAAGCCTGAGGGTAACCTACACACAGAGGAGGGGCCAAAACCAAAGCTGAACCCCAGGAGCTGTGCGAACAAAGAAGAGAAAGGGAAATTTCTTCGTGCTGCCTCAGGAAGAGTAGATTAAATCCCCACAATCAACTTGAGGTACCCTGCATCTGTGGAATACCTGAATACATAACAAATCAACCCAAAATTGAGGCAGTGGACTTTGGGAGCAACTGTAGACTTGGGGTTTGCTGCCTGCAACTGACTTATTTCTGATTTTTATGTTTATCTTGCTATAGATTTTAGCGCTTGTTATCATTGATGGATTCGTTTACTGGTTTGGTTGCTCTCTTCTTTTTCTTTTTTTTAATTACTTTCTTATTTTTTTATTTTAATTATTTCTTTTAATTATTGTTTTTTCTTTCTTTTCTCTGCCTTTTCTTCTGAGCTGTATGGCTGACAGGGTCTTGGTGTGCTGGTATGATGTCAGTCCTGAGCCACTGAAGTGGGAGAGCCAAGTTCAGGACATAGGACCACCAGAGTCCTCCTAGAACCATGTAATATCAATCAGTGAGAGCTCTCGCAAAGACTTCTTTCTCAACACTAAAACTGAGCTCCACCCAATGGCCAGCAAGCTCCATGGCTGGACACCCCATGACAAACAACTAGCAAGACAGGAACACAACCCCACCCATTAGCAGAGAGGCTGCCAAAAATCATACTAAGTTCACAGACACCCCAAAACACACCACTGATGCAGCCCTAACCACCAGAAAGACAAGATCCAGCCCCACCCACCGGAACACAGGCACCAGTTCCCTTCACCAGGAAGCCTACACAACTCACTGAAACATCCTTAACCACTGGGGGCAGACACCAAAAATAACAGGAACTATGAACCTACAGCCTATGAAAAGGAGACCTCAAACACAGTAAGTTAAGCAAAATGAGAAGACAGAGAAATATGCAGCAGATGAAGGAGCAAGGTAAAAATCCACCAGACCAAACTAATGAGGAGGAAATAGGCAGTCAACCTGAAAGAATTCAGAGTAATGATAGTGAAGATGATCCAAAATCTTGGAAATAGAATGGAGATAATACAAGAAACATTTTAAAAGGACGTAGAAGAACTAAAGAGCAAACAAACAATGATGAACAACAAAATAAAGGGAATTTAAAATTCTCTAGAAGGAATCAATAGCAGAATAACTGAGGCAGAAGAACAGACAAGTGACCTGGAAGATAAAATAGTGGAAAAAACTACCACAGAGCAGAATAAAGAAAAAAGAATGAAAAGAATTGAGGACAGTCTCAGAGACCTCTGGGACAACATTAAATGCACAACATTTGAAATATAGGGGTCTCATAAGAAGAAGAGAAAAAGAAAGGGACTGAGAAAATATTTGAAGAGATTATAGTTGAAAACTTCCCTAATATGGGAAAGGAAATAGTTAATCAAGTCCAGGAAGCACAGAGAGTCCCATACAGGATAAATCCAAGGAGAAACATACCAGGAGACATATTAATCAAACTATCAAAAATTAAATACAAAGAAGAAATTTTAAAAGCAGCAAGGGAAAAGCAACAAATAACATACAAGGGAATCCCAGAAAGGTAAACAGCTGAGCTTTCAGCAGAAACTCTAAAAGGAGAAGGGAGGTGGCAGGACATATTTAAAGTGATGAAAGGGAAAAATTTACAACCAAGATTACTCTACCCAGGATATATCTCATTCAAATTTGACAGAGAAATTAAAACCTTTACAGACAACCAAAAGCTAAGACAATTCAGCACCACCAAGCCAGCTTTACAACAAAGGCTAGAGGAACTTCTCTAGGCAGGAAGTACAAGAGAAGGAAAACACCTACAAAAACAAATCCAAAGAAATTAAGAAAATGGTAATAGGAACATACATACCAATAATTACCTTAAATGTAAATGGATTAAATTCTCCAACCAAAAGACATAGACTAGCTGAAAGGATACAAAAACAAGAACCATATATATGCTGTCTGCAAGAGACCCACTTCAGACCTAGGAACACATACAGACTGAAAGTGAGGGGATGGAAAAAGATAGTCCATGTAAATGGAAATCAAAAGAAAACTGGAGTAGCCATTCTCATATCAGACAAAATAGGCTTTATAATAAAAACTATTAGAAGAGACAAAGAAAGACACTACATAATGATCAAAGGATCAACCCAAGACAAAGATATAACAATTGTAAATATTTATGCACCAAACACAGGAACAACTCAACACATAAGGCAAATACTAACAGCCATAATAGGGGAAATCAACAGTAACACATTCATAGTATAGGACTTTAACAACCACTTTCACCAATGCACAGATCATCCAAAATTAAAATAAATAAGGAAACACAAGATTTAAATGATACATTAAACAAGATGGACTTAATTGATATTTATAGGACATTCCATTCAAAAACAACAGAATACACTTTCTGCCCAAGTGCTCATGGAACATTCTCCAGGATAAATCATATTGTGAGTTACAAATCAAGCCTTGGTAAATTTAAGAAAACTGAAATCGTATCAAGTATCTTTTCCAACAACAACACTCTGAGACTAGATATCAATTACAGGAAAAAATCTGTACAAAATACAACCACATGGAGACTAAACAGTACACTGCTAAATAACCAAGAGATCACTGCAGAAATCAAAGAGGAAATCAAAAAATACCTAGAAACAAATGACAGTGAAAACACGGCAACCCAAAACCTTTGGGATGCAGCAAAAGCAGTTCTAAGAGAGAAGTTTATAACAAATAAAATACTACCACAAGAAACAAGAAAAAATCTCAAATAAACAACCTAAACTTACACCTAAAAGAGAAGAACAAAAAAATGCCAAAGTTAGCAGAAGGAAAGAAATCATAAAGATCAGATCAGAAATAAATGAAAAAAAAATGAAACAAACAATAGCAAAGATCAAGAAAACTAAAAGCTGGTTCTTTGAGAAGATAAACAAAATTGATAAACCACTAGCCAGACTCATCAAGAAAAAAAGGGAGAAGACTTAAACCAACAGAATTAGAAATGAAAAAGAAGTAACAACTGACCCCACAGAAATACAAAGGATCATGAGCAATTACTACAAGCAACTATATGCCAATAAAATGGACAACCTGAAAGAAATGGACAAATTCTTAGAAGAGGACAACATTCCAAAACTGAACCAGGAAGAAACAGAAATTGTAAACAGGTCAATCACAAGCACAGAAATTGATAATGTGATTAAAAATCTTCCAACAAACAAAAGCCCAGACCAGATGGCTTCACAGTCAAATTCTATCAAACATTTAGAGAAGAGCTAACACTATCCTTCTCAAACTCCTACAAAATATAGCAGAGGGAGGAACACTCCCAAACTCATTCTACAAAGCCACCACCACCCTGATACCAAAACCGGACAAAGATGTCACAAAAAAAGAAAACTACAGGCCAACTTCACTGATGAACATAGATGCAAAAATCCTCAACAAAATACTAGCAAACAGAATCCAACAGCATATTAAAAGGATCATATACCATGATCAAGTGGGGTTTATCCCAGGAATGCAAGGATTCTTCAATATATGCAAATCAATCAATGTGATATGCCATATTAACAAACTGAAGGATAAAAACCATATGATTGCAAGAAAGAAGAGATATGGGGACATATGTACATGTATAAGTGATTCACTTTGTTATAAAGCAGAAACTAACACACCATTGTAAAGCAATTATACTCCAAAAAAGATGTTTAAAAAGAAAACATATGATCACCTCAATAGATGCAGAAAAAGCTTTTGACAAAATTCAACACCCATTTATGAAAAAATACTCTACAGAAAGTAGGCATAGAGGGAAGCTACCTCAACATAATAAAGGTCACATATGACAAACTCACAGCCAACATCGTTCTCAGTGGTGAAAAACTGAAACCATTTTCTCTAAAATCAGGAACAAGACAAGGATGAACACTCTCACCACTAGTATTCAACATAGTTTTGGAAGTTTTAGCCACAGCAATCAGAGAAGAAAAAGAAATAAAAGGAATCCAAATCAGGGGCTTCCCTGGTGGCGCAGTGGTTGAGAGTCCGCTTGCCGATGTAGGGGACACGGGTTCGTGCCCCGGTCCGGGAAGATCCCACATGCTGCAGAATGGCTAGGCCCGTGAGCCATGGCTGCTGTGCCTGCACGTCCAGAGCCTGTGCTCCGCAATGGGAGAGGCCACAGCAGTGAGAGACCCGCGTACCGCAAAAAAAAAAAAAAAATCCAAATCAGAAAAGAAGTAAAATTGTCAGTGTTTGCAGATGACATGATACTATACATAGAGAATTCTAAAGATGCTACCAGAAAACTACTAGAGTTAATCAATGAATTAGGTAAAGTAGCAGGATACAAAACTACTGCACAGAAATCTCTTGCATTCCTATACACTAATGATGAAAAATCTGAAAGAGAAATTAAGGAAACACTCCCATTTACCACTGCAACAAAAAGAAAAAAATATCTAGGAATAAACCTACCTAAGGAGACAAAAGACTTGAATGTAGGAAACTATAAGACACTGATGAAAGAAATTAAAGATGATACAAACAGATGGAGAGATATTCCATGTTCTTGGATTGGAAGAATCAACATTGTGAAAATGACTATACTACCCAAAGCAATCTACAGATTCAATGCACCCCAATCAAGCTACCAATGGCATTTTTCACAGAACTTGAATCAAAACTTTCACAATTTGCATGGTAACAGAAAAGACCCCAAATAGCCAAAGCAATCTTGAGAAAGAAAAACGGAGCTGGAGGAATCAGGCTCCCTGACTTCAGATTATACTACAAAGCTACAGTAATCAAGACAGTATGGTACTGGCACAAAAACAGAAAGATAGATCAATGGAACCGGATAGAAAACCCAGAGAGAAACCCACGCACATATGATCACCTTATTTTTGATAAAAGAGGCAAGAATATACAATGGAGAAAAGACAGCCTCTTCAATAAGTGGTGCTGCAAAACTGGGCAGCTACATGTAAAAGACTGAAATTAGAACACTTCCTAGCACCATACACAAAAATAAACTCAAAATGGATTAAAGACCTCAATGTAAGGCCAGACATTATAAAACTCTTAGAGGAAAACATAGGCAGAACACTCTATGACATAAATCACAGCAAGATCCTTTTTGACACACCTCCTAGAGAAATGGAAATAAAAACAAAAATAAACAAATGGGACCTAATGAAACTTTAAGGCTTTTGCACAGCAAAGGAGACCATAAACAAGACAAAAAGACAACCCTCAAAATGGGAGAAAATATTTGCAAATGAAGCAACTGGCAAAGGATTAATCTCCAAAATATACAAGCAGCTCATGCACCTCAATATCAAAAAAACAAACAGCCCAATCCAAAAATGGACAGAAGGCCTAAACAGACATTTCTCCAAAGAAGATATATAGATTGCCAGCAGACACGTGAAAGGATGCTCAACATCACTAATCATTAGAGAAATGCAACTCAGAACTACAATGAGTTATCACCTCACACCAGTCAGAATGGCCATCATCAAAAAATCCACAAACAATAAATGCTGGAGAGTGTGTGGAGAAAAGGGAACCCTCTTGCACTGTTGGTGGGAATGTAAATTGATACAGCCACTATGGAGAACAGTATGGAGGTTCCTTAAAAATCTAAAACTAGAACTACCATATGACCCAGCAATCCTACTACTGGGTATATACCCTGAGAAAACCATAATTTAAAAAGAGTCATGTACTGCAATATTCATTGCAGCTCTATTTACAATAGCCAGGACATGAAAGCAACCTAAGCGTCCATCAACAGATGAATGGATAAGGAAGATATGGCACATGTATACAATGGAATATTACTCAGCCATAAAAAGAAACGAAACTGAGTTACTTGTAGTGAGGTGGATGGACCTAGAGTCTGTCATACAGTGTAAAGTAATTCAGAAAGAGAAAATCAAATACCATATGCTAACACATATATATGGAATCTAAGAAAGAAAAAAAAATGGTTCTGATGAACCTAGGGGCAGGACAGGAATAAAGACGCAGACATAGAGAATGGACTTGAGGACACGGGGTGGGGGAAGGGTAAGCTGGGACGAAGTGAGAGAGTAGAACTGACATACATACACTACCAAATGTAAAATAGATAACTAGTGGGAAACAGCTGCATCACACTGGGAGATCAGCTCAGTGCTTTGTGACCAACCAGAGGGGTGGGATAGGGAGGGTAGAAGGCAGACTCAAAGGGGAGGGTATATGGGGATATATGTATATGTGTAGCTGATTCACTTTGTTATGAAGTGGAAACTAACACACCATTGTAAAGTAATTATACTCCAATAAAGATGTTTAAAAAAAAAAGGCAACATAAACATGCCCAGGGTAGCATGGTACAGGCTGGTGATATCAGACAACAGAAAGTACTTAAGTACTGTTGGAGCACAAGAGCTCAGGGGCACAAGAGCGCAATGTTTGCGTGGTGAGAATTGAGGTTCGGTGGAAAAGCAGGAGACAGATAGCTTATTTAAGGAATTGAGAGTTTATCCTAGGGCCCAAAGTATTTTCCTAAGACCCAGCCTAATGGACACATTACTACTTTAAAGTCTGAAAAGGATGAAACCTAAATCTCTAACAACATGTATCACAACTCTGCTACCAGCATTACCATATTGTAAAACCATTTTGCAATAACAGCTAAAAAGGAACCCCAAAACATGAAAACAATTTGATTGGTTAGGGATGGGAGCTTTTGGGTTGTTGTTGTTTGATTTCTTTTAATTTTTCTATTAAAATGTGATTTGGTCAAGTTCTATTACATGTTGGCTTAGAGTCTCCAATTTCATATTTCCCACTCCTCTATGTAGATCTGATTTCCCTGGCATCAACACATCTCTGGAGACAGCATGTCACAATTATTTGTTGACTTCTTTTGTTGTTGTTTTTTGAATTTTATTTTATTTATTTTTTTATACAGCAGGTTCTTATTAGTTATCCATTTTATACATATTAGTGTATATATGTCCTATATGTTGACTTTGCTTGGAGTAATTTAGCTCTAAACTATGCATTAGCCCCAGTATTAACAAAGAGAACAGGCCAATCATACTTAAGGACTGCCACTGACAGATTGATTTTTCTATTTTAGTCCTGAGCTTCAGGCCTTCTGCTTATCAGTTTTCCAATCACAAACCTTAGTGCATTTATCTAGTCTACTTGTTTTCAATTTTTTTAATGAAACCCTTTTTTCTTTTCCTCAGAAAAATCTCACACAGAGCTCACTGTATAAAATCTGTAAAGCAATGTTTAATTCATTATAACTACATTATGCAGATTTAAATTTGTACCATTTGTTTATAGTAACAGTGATCAATAAGCACAACGTGGCTTTTTTGATGAACCAAATATTTTCAGGCCTGACCTATGGAAAGACAGTGGCAGACCAGTCAATATCAGCATGAAATTTGGTTCTATAATTTTTTTTGTTGGAAAATACATTTTTTTGATGGAACTGACTCATAGATCCTGAGTTTAAAAAAAAATAGAAATAGAGAATAGAGATCAAAGCAGAGCTAGAAACTTTATCCTATATCTTTTTTACAATTAGCTTATATAGGTTGGAGGTTGTAAACTCATCATTCTAGACTCCAGAGTCCAGTTTAGTTCATAGCATGTGTTTTTTAATTAATTGCCATTGTTTAAAAATTGAAAGATTTTACTTAAAAATCTGGATTTTTGGTTTCTTTTGAAATCTCTGAGGATCTGGAAATACTGGGGTCATATTCCTACCTATGACTACTTTAGATGGTTTGCTCTTTCCAGATGGGCTTACACACAAACACACACACACACACACACACACACACATACACACACACTCAATCCCCACCTGGGTCCTATAGCATTAAGTTTGTGTTCCCTGAGCATGTCCAAAGATAGTGGGAGAAGTTGTATTCCCTTCTCTCTGTCTCTACTCCATCAACCTAGTTCATCACCCCAATCCAGGCCACCATCAGGCTCCTCATGGGCCACAGCAGTAACCTAATGTTCTTGTTCTAGGGATACTGTCTCTGTGCAAGCCTATTTGTATTTGCCCTTGGATCCATTCCTTGTCCTTCAGTGACTCCTGTAGTCTGCATTTCCCAAACACACGTGTTAGCTGTCTTCTGATTGGGTTCAGCCAATGGGAGACACTACAGGAGACTGGGTGGTGGAATAAAAGGAAAAGCCTGTGTATTTGTGTCCCTCCTTTCTGCCTCATGCAGCATCTCTAACAGAAGAATCTCTCTCCCATGGCTCTGTCTCATGAAGTCCTCACACAGGTTATTTCTTCTATCGGGAATAGTCTTGGGGTTCCAACAGGAAATAGATGGCACATTTGAAAAGGATAATTCGAAGTGTATTTACTTACAAAGGGATTATTTACGAAGATGTAGGTAAAGAGGAACCACAGGGGATAGTGTTTAGCACTCCTAGACTCAGTGATAAGAAGAGAATCAAGCAGAGTCTCCATTTCATAAGGAGCAGGCACCTTCAGGCAAGAGATACAGCCACCTGAAGGTAACTCTACAGGTAAAGAGCCAGAGGGATAAAATCCCTGACATTGCTTTCCTCCCTCCACCGGGTTTCTCTACCATGGCACTATTGACATCATTTCGGGCCAGTAATTCTGTGTGGGGAGGCAAGGCTGTCTTGTGCATTGTAGGGTCTTTAGTGGCGTTCCATTAGATACTGTGACAACTGAAAATATCTCCAGACACTGTCACATGTACCCTGGGGATCAAAATCACTCCCCAGTTGAGAACCACTGAAGTTCAACTACCTGTTGTAGTCCATTCAGGTCAGCCGCCCAGAGCAAAGTGAAAGGTAGAGAAAGGAGGAGAGTGGATCTGGAGGGGCAAACAAAAGATATTCAGCACAACTCTTTGCTCTACGTCGACCTGACCTGCCATTGACCCCCCCACTCATTCTTCACTCCAGGCTTACACAGCACCTACTCAGAAAGCCCTTTCCTAGCCAGCCCCACCACTTGCTAAATAAAGCTCTCACTGATTATTCTAACTATTCCCTGTTTTTTACTCTCAGAACTTATCACAGTTTGCAATTACGGATTTTATGTGTCTGTTTATTTTTAATATCTGCCTCACCTATGGACTGAAAACCTTTTAAGGATATGGACCATGACTGCTAATTCAACTACCACCTAGCACAGTGGCGGCATAAAGTTGGAGATCAATAAACATATGATGAATAACTGAATTTTGAATGAGTGTGTTAACTTGACAGCATATGTTAATGTGCTGGTGATTTTTGTTATGTAAAGTTTGTTTTGGATCACATTTGAGTGTTCTTGTTGTTAAACAAACAAAATATATTTAAAATACAGTCAAGAAATAAAATCTGACTCAAATATTCGCACAATCCTTACCTCATATTCATGAAAAATATTATGAAAATCTCTTATCTGGTAGAACTTCCTTATTTTATATATGAAACTAAGTTAAACAAATGAAACAGGCAAACCAGGCACACTAATAGTAATAATAAAAGAATTCACCAAAAAAAATGCAGAAGTTTCTGTAACAAATGTAATTTGAACTATGGAAAAATTTTAAACAGAGAAAAATTTAAAAGGTAGAAATAAAAAGTAATTATTGGGCATACTAATCTAGTTAATAAAATTAAACTAGCGTTTAAAATAAATAAGCTTACTTGTATACCCACAATTATAGCAGAATTATTCACAATAGCCAAAAGATGGAAGGAACAAATTAATGGATCAACAAAATGTTGTACCTATGCATATACATAGAATGAATATTATTCAGCCTTACAAGGGAAGAAAATTCTGACACATGTTACAATATGGATGAACCCTGAGGACATTATGCTAAGTGAAATAAGCCAGTCACAAAAGGGCAAATTCTACATGATTCCATTTATGTGAGGTACCTAAATTAATCACATTCATAGAGACATAAAGTACAATGGTGGTTGCAAGGGCCTAGAGGAAGGGAGTTGTTTAATGGGTATAGAGTTTCAATTTTGCAAGATGAAAAAGTTCTGGAGATTGATTGCACAGAATTGTAAATATACTTAACACTATTGAACTTTAAATGGTTTAAATAGTGCATTTTATGTTATGTGTATTTTATGACAAAAATAAATGTTTAAAAAGGCAAAAAGTAAGTAAATATATAAATAAATAATATCATTCAAAATACTAAAATAAAAATAAGCAGTAACTACAGCAGTACAAATGGATTATCATTACCAAGACAGGCATACATTTCATCTGAGACTATGACCCATCTAATTCCTGTCATGGTGATTCTGCTGCTCGCTAATGTCCAAGAACCACACTCTTAGGTCAGTGTGGGAAGCAACAGAGAGTAGTGTTAAGGGCATGAATCCAGAGACAGATTGCCTGGGTTCAAATCCCTGAATCTTATACTTCTTACTTGCTGTGTGACCTTGAGCAAACTGCTTAATGTCTCTGTGCTTTAGTTTTCTCATCAGTAAAATAAGGACAATGATACTACATATTTCATAAAATTGTTATAGAATTATATTCAGTTAAGAATTTTTAAGTACTTAGAAGATACTCATATACTGACTTAAATAAAATAAATGTAGTCTCAGACATACAACAGGCTTCCTTTCCACAAAGGCCTGTTCTTTTATTTTCCTTCCCTTTGTGTACAAGACTGGAAGAATGCAAGCTTCTTCCAATAAACTGCTCCCTTAAGAGGTACTGAGTATTTACCCTAGGCCAAGCAGCCAGCAAGTGGCAAATCCATTAGCCTTCCAATGGTGCCTCTGTGCTGTGTGACCTAGGCAACAATGGCTGTCAGGATCTCCCTGCTGTCTGAGCAAGCTTTCCCCAGGCAAGGGTAGAACCTAACCACCTATTCTTTTATTAACCCTTCAAGCCCTCCTTTTCCACTCAGCATAAGCTGGGCAGGTAGCTAAATGATTTATAAACTCAACTTACTTCCTGGTTTCTATTTTTATATTTTTCCATGGAGCATCTTAATGTTGGAAAGGCAACAGTTATTAATTTCATGAAGAATATGACCTAAGTGTGATCCAGTAAGATAAAATAAACACTGTACTTCTATGTCAATTCCAGATGAAATATTAACCACAAATAAATAAACTACAACACCTAGATATGACATCAAAACCATTAAATTTTGCTTGCTTTCAATAGAGAATAAAATTAAAAGTATTCCTTTCTTCAGTTGTATTTTATCCTTTGAACACAGATTTAATACAGGAAGAAGATGCAGGAAATTTACTTTGCAAAAACTTTAAATGTCATTACAAAGAATTGGGTGAAGTACCAAAAATATAAATAATAAAAAAAGAAAACTTAGACAATCATAAATAGAGATGACATAATGTAGCTTACCCATAGTTGAAAGGCAAAAGAGCAAATATATATGACAAAAGTGTATAACAGTTGTAAAGACTTAAATGGCCTTGTTTATCTTCTTTGATTAATTTTTAATCTTCACATCTCTTCGCTCTCATTTTTCAACAATCTAAAAAGGCATCATTTCTTTCATCATTGTATCCCAAAGTTTCATGGACTATTTAGTGCTCACTAGTTTCTACAGTACACTTAAATATTACAAGCATTGGAGAAACATGAAAGCTCTCCTGACACATCACCATTACTGTCTTTTATCTGGGCCATCTTTAAAATATAGAATGTTACCTTTGATTTTGTCATCAGCCTGTTTATTCATTTAGCAATTTCTATTGAGTGCCTCCTATGTGCCAGGTGCTATATACCAGGAGCTGGGAAATAGCAAGGAGTTCCTGCTACATAAAGGCGACATTATAATTGCAGGAACAGAACGGACAGGCCTTTAAGAAGAGAACTTCACATATTCAAGGCGGAAAGAATAACAAGTGCAAGAACCCTAAGATTGGACAGAGCTTGGTATATTCAAAAAACAGCAAGGAGGCCGGGAAGGAAAGGGAGAACAGTAGGAAATGAGGCCAGAGGGGTAGCCAGGAAGAGGGGTAGCCAGGAGACGTGGTAGGGACTTTGAATTGTGTGTAATGCGAAGCCATGGAGAACTGGAGCCAGGATGTTGCAGGCCCTGGTTCACACCTACGGACCACTCTGGCAGTAGGAAGTATATGGAGACCACAGTGTAGATGAAAAAGCAGAGACAAAGAAACAAATTAGGTTGTTATTAGTTGAGGCAAGAGATGACAGTGAGTTGGATGAGGATAACAGGGGCAGATAAGAAGAGAAGTGGTTGGATTCAGATGATATATTTTGAATGTGGAGACAGCAGATTTGCTGATTGTAGGAATGGATGCACGGGATAACAATAAATGCGTACTTTTTATTTACGAATGTTTCATAAAAATTCTGACAGCTCATCTTGCAAAGTTTTAGTAGAGCAAGAAATTGTCATGCACACTTAAAAGTCATGTACTAAAAGAAAACACTAAAATTTTAACACCTTCCACCTAAGCTAAAGAGAAGGAAAAACAGATTTCTAAATAATTCCATCTGAATTGTTTTCTTATACATGTAATGCTCTTGGCATAGCATTAGCATGGCAGGATTTATTTGGAATTTTAACGTACATAAAAACAAAATTGTTTATACTTTGATTTTCAATCACTTTTCCTTTACAACTTATCTTTCTAAATTTTAGGTAAACAATGTTTCAATGTAACATAAACATTTCTATAATTAATGAATAGAAATATCGCCAAGCTGCTGATTAGCTACTGTGGAAACAATTGGCAAATTCCTATTTATTATTCAACCATTTTAATCTACCAATCACTGTTGATTATTCTAACAACCGTTGTTTATCTACCATTTTAAAATCTAATGAAGCAAGAGTCAGCATTAGAAATGGCACAAGCTTTCCAAAGGATGTCCTCACACTTAGTGAAATTTCAAAACAAAACAAAAAATTCTGTGTTTGACTTCAGCAGTGTTATTTCCTTGATCTCACTACTTTGATAACACTTCCTATATGCTTTGCCTTTTCTTTATAGGGTGAACTATATAATCATTGGTCCTTTATGAATTAATCATATATCTTAATATGAACTGATAGAGGATAGTTATTTCTGAAAATCAATTTGGTTTCCATGAATTGTTGCTCACAAATTTTAAAATAACAAAAACAAATCTGAGATTTACACTTGTAAAAATCCACACACAATAAATATTATGAGCTCCCAAGAGGAGTAAGTTAAGAGATTGTAAATATGAAACTGAAAAGTTTGGAACACCCAACACTCCATGAGCATTACCAGGGTGTAATCTCCACGATGTCAGACTGAAAAGTGGTTATAACTTAGTAAAATGAGACAATCAATTATATTATGTCTAATGTAAGGAAAGACTATGAGTAGAAACAGGATATTTAGACGAAAGCACACAAAAAGAAAGTCTTAGGGTCATAGCATTTATCCAGCCTTAACCAGGTGAAGAGAGACAAAAGGATTGGTAAAGAAAAAATAGTTTTAAAATCTGCAATTCGGGCTTCCCTGGTGGCGCAGTGGTTGAGAGTCTGCCTGCCGATGCAGGGGACGCGGGTTCGTGCCCCGGTCCGGGAAGATCCCACATACCGCGGAGCGGCTGGGCCCGTGAGCCATGGCCGCTGGGCCTGCGCGTCCAGAGCCTATGCTCCGCAGCGGGAGGGGCCACAGCAGCGAGAGGCCCGCGTACCGAAAAAAAACAAAAAAATCTGCAATTCATCACTCAAGTTCTGCCCCCTGAAAGTACAATGCACAAAAGAATTGCATCCCACTTTATCATTTGTAATTGCAATGTTTGATATCTGCCTTCCCCTGCTGGATTATAAACCCCATGAGGGGAGGGACCATGTCTGTGCACCACTGTGCCCATCAAAAAGACTTCTGCATTCAGTCAGAAGGGAATTCCATTACCCCATTCCTGGTTGACATGGAATATATTTCCCCAAACATAATTACAGCATCTCTTTGTCCCTTTACACACTCCTCATGTAAGAGAAATGAAAAATTGGGAAGAACAATTGGGCATTCTCAGTTGCACTGTTCTGTCTCTTGGGAGCTGCCTGTCTGCAAGAGGATGTTTTTCACTTCACCTCTAGGACCTAAGTCCCTGTGCAGGAAAGGTCTATCCTGGTCTAGCACTGCAGGGACCATGTGGGTAGGTATTTCTAAATCTGAGATTCAGTTCATCAGCCCACTTGGTTCTCTCACGAATCTACGTCCTCAATCTTGTTCTATGAGCAACAGAGGTGATACTTTGCTTCCATCTGCCTTGGTATTTTTTTTCTTAAATTATTCAGAATCCAGACAGGGAGGAAAAAGCTCTTATTTACTGGTCCTCTTGAATCCCTACACATAGCACAATATCTGATTTACTGTAGTTGCTTAGCAAATATTTGTTGATTGACAAATATTTGACTGTAGAAATTACCAAAAAAGGTTGATTCTGCAATTTAAGTTCTCTGTCAACAGGAAGAATTAGTATACTACAGGTTGAAACTTGAAGGCTTAAGTATCGGCTATTGAAAGCCCACTTTTCAGATAAGATAACAGAATGGTCTGAAGCCCTGAGATCTAGGTTAGGCTAGGTTACCCTATTGGGGTACAGGGAGATAGCAACTGACATATCTCCTAGGAGATCCTATTAGGCTAGGAGACTGGTTTGGATATGGAACATCGCTTGACTCAGGACTTCAATAGATGGAAAAAGTGGGCTGTCTAAAAAGACTATTCAGTTAAAAGGAGTTATAGAAATAAAAAATCTAGGCATGAGGCCAATAGGATAAAAACCAGGGATGTGGAAGAGAATGGATTAGAATAAAGGCTTATGGAGAGGACAAGTTCTGGAGAAATAGTCTGATCTGACTTGCATATAGCTGAAGTGTATTTTATTTATTATAAATTCTATGACTGGAGCTGAGGTAGGGAGGGACAAGGAAGGAGTTGGTTCAGTTGTACTTGTTTGGCTGACTTTTGGGAGGGTAGCAGTAATGGTCTGAGACAGGGAAGATGTCTCTCAAGCTTAAACAAAGAACTAAACTGAATTTTACTTGAACAAGAAAAGATCATTTCCAGCCTGATTCAACTTAATTTTGCCAATAATTTTCTGCTTTGGCATATCATTACCAAAATACACTCCTTAAAACAACCACGTATTAAACTCAAAACAATAAATTAGGACTTCATTTCACAATGAACAGCTACTTAGGTGCAAGCCTTTACCAAATCTCACAATATCTAATTTAATCAATTCACCCAGAATCTTAACTTATTAAAAAGCCTTTCCTGATATTTGTTCTGGAGGTTCAGGTTTGGACTGGAGCAAGGCTCTGAGCACTTATCTCCAGACAGCTGACACTGCCTCTGCCACAGTGTTCTAGTCAATCTCTGCACATTGTTCAATGAAAGTAAAGAAAAAGCCTTGGTCACCTTGTTTGGAAGCTATTATTTTATATGAGGAGAATATGGTGAAAGAAAAGAAAAAAGGCAGCTACATAGTTCATGTTGACATGAAAAGACTAGACTGAACTGACTTTCTTCTCCACTTAGTGTTTTTCTAAGTTATTTTTTAGATTCTCCTAATATCAGTTGTTTAGTTTTTAAGTAGATCTAGCTGGTTCTTATCTATATGACATACAATGTACTACTTGAGTATAACTAATGTTTAAGGCAGTTACTTAACATAGTGAGAAAGTCTTTTCTTTAAAAATTATTTTTAATATACACACATACAAATATGCAAAAAAGTTTAAAATTAAAAAATAATAAAACTATTAAACAAATGGTAGGTTACCAATGTAAATTTGTGACACTGATAACTATACTGTAATCATGTTAGAAAACTCACACTATTTAAAGAGCCATAATGTATACTGTAACTTGTAATTTACCTCAAGTAGTTCAGAAAAGAAATGTGTTTGTAGAATACACACATGATTTATATAAAACATGCCACAGCTACCATATGGCACTGTACACTACTTATTTTTGTCTGTTAATGTGTATACATATTATAACTCCGACCAAGGATATAAAAATGTGTATCAGTATCAGTTTTCCATATAACTCTAAAATTAATAACTAACAAATATTAACATCAAATACTACAAATAAAAAAGTGAACACAAGAAGAATCAAGCAGATTATGACAGAGTCAATTCAGTTATCTGCCAAATGATAGATGAGGTAACTTTTATTTATTGGTCTTTATGGGAATTTGGATTAAAAGAGCAATAAACATAGTGTCTGGACAAGCCTCTTAGATAGACTCATCCAGCAGAGGGCAGAGAGCAGAAGCAAGAAGAACTACAATCCTGCAGCCTGTGGAACAAAAACCACATTCGCAGAAATATAGACAAGATGAAAAGGAAAAGGCGATGTACCAGATGAAGGAACAAGATAAAACCCAAGAAAAATAACTAAATGAAGTGGAGATAGGCAACCTTCCAGAAAAAGAATTCAGAATAATGATAGTGAAGATGATCCAGGACCTCGGAAAAAGAATGGAGGCAAAGATCGAGAAGGTGCAAGAAATGTTTAACAAAGACCTAGAAGAATTAAAGAACAAACAAACAGAGATGAACAATACAATAACTGAAATGAAAAATACACTAGAAGGAATCAATAGCAGAATAACTGAGGCAGAAGAACGGATAAGAGACCTGGAAGACAGAATGGTGGAATTCACTGCTGCAGAACAAAATAAAGAAAAAAGAATAAAAAGAAATGAAGACAGTCTAAGAGATCTCTGGGACAGCATTAAATACAACAACATTCACATTATAGGGGTCCCAGAAGGAAAAGAGAGAGAGAAAGGACCAGAGAAAATATTTGAAGAGATTATAGTCGAAAACTTCCCTAACATGGAAAAGGAAATAGCCACCCAATTCCAGGAAGCACAGTGAGTCCCATACAGGATAAACCCAAGGAGAAACATGTTGAGATGCACAGTAATCAAATTGACAAAAATTAAAGACAAAGAAAAATTATTGAAAGCAGCAAAGGAAAAATGTCAAATAACATACAAGGGAACTCCCATAAGGTTAACAGCTGATTTCTCAGCAGAAACTCTACAAGCCAGAAGGGAGTGGCATGATATAATTAAAGTGAACAAAGGGAAGAACCTACAACCAAGATTACTCTACCCGACAAGGATCTCATTCAGATTCGATGGAGAAATCAAAAGCTTTACAGACAAGCAAAAGCTAAGAGAATTCAACACCACCAAACCACCTCTACAACAAATGCAAAAGGAACTTCTCTAAGTGGGAAACACAAGAGAAGAAAAGAACCTACAAAAACAAACCGAAAACAATTAAGAAAATGGTCATAGGAACATACATAGCGATAATTCCCTTAAACGTGAATAGATTAAATGCTCCAACCAAAAAACACAGGCTTGCTGAATGGATACAAAAACAAGACCCATATATACGCTGTCTACAAGAGACCCACTTCAGACCTAGGGACACATACAGACTGAAAGTGAGGGGATGGAAAAAGATATTCCATGCAAATGGAAATCAAAAGAAAGCTGGAGTAGCTATACTCATATCAGATAAAATAGACTTTAAAATAATGTTACAAGAGACAAGGAAGGACACTACATAATGATCAAGGGATCAATCCAAGAAGAAGAGATAACAATTATAAATATATATGCACCCAACATAGGAGCAGCTCCATACATAAGGCAACTGCTAACAGCTATAAAAGAGGAAATCAACAGTGACACAATAAGAGTGGGAGACTTTAACACCTCACTTACATCAATGGACAGATCATCCAAACAGAAAATTAATAAGGAAATGCAAGCTTTAAATGACTCAATAGACCAGATACATTTAATTGATATTTATAGGACATTCCATCCAAAAACAGCAGATTATGCTTTTTTCTCAAGTGTGCATGGAAAATTCTCCAGGATAGATCACATCTTGGGTCACAAATCAAGCCTCAGTAAATTTAAGAAAATTGAAATCATATCAAGCATCTTTTCAGAACACAATGCTATGAGATTAGAAATCAATTACAGGAAAAAAATGTAAAAAACATGAACACATGGAGGTTAAACAATACATTACTAAATAACTAAGAGATCACTGAAGAAATCAAAGAGGAAATCAAAAATTACCTAGAGACAAATTACAATGAAAACACGATGATCTAAAACCTATGAGATGCAGCAAAAGCAGTTCTAAGAGGGAAGTTTATAGCAATACAAGCCTACCTCAAGAAAAAAGAAAAATCTCAATTAAATAATCTAACATTACACCTAAAGGAACTAGAGGAAGAAGAAAAAACAAAACCCAAAGTTAGTTGAAGGAAAGAAATAATAAAGTTCAGAGCAGAAATAAATGAAATAGAAACAAAGAAAACAATAGCAAAGATCAATAAAACTAAAACCTGGTTCTTTGAGCAAATAAACAAAATTGATAAACCATTAGCCAGACTCATCAAGAAAAAGAGGGAGAGGACTCAAATCATAAAATTAGAAATGGGGCTTCCCTGGTGGCGCAGTGGTTGACAGTCCGCCTGCCAATGCAGGGGACATGGGATCGTGCCCCGGTCCAGGAAGATCCCACATGCCACGGAGCGGCTAGGCCCATGAGCCATGGCCACTGAGCCTGTGCATCTGGAGCCTGTGCTCTGCAACGGGAGAGGCCACAACAGTGAGAGGCCTGCGTACCACAAAAAAAAAAAAAAATGTAATAGAAAAAATAAATAAATAAAATTAGAAATGAAAAAGGAGAAGTTACAACAGACACCACAGAAATACAAAGCATCCTAAGAGACTACAACAAGCAACTGTATGCCAATAAAATGGTCAGCCTGGAAGAAATGGACAAATTTTTAAAAGGTATAACCTTCCAAGACTGAACCAGGAAGAAACAGAAAATATAAACAGAGCAAACACAAATAATGAAATTGAAACTGTGATTAAAAATCTTCCAATAGGGCTTCCCTGGTGGCGCAGTGGTTGAGAGTCCGCCTGCCGATGCAGGGGACACGGGTTCATGCCCTGGTCCAGGAAGATCCCACATGCCATGGAGCGACTGGGTCAATGAGCCATGACTGCTGAGCCTGGGCGTCCGGAGCCTGTGCTCCGCAACGGGAGAGGCCACAACAGTGAGAGGCCTGTGTACTGAAAAAAAAAAAACTTCCAATAAACAAAAGTCCAGGACCAGATGGATTCACAGGTGAATTCTACCAAACATTAAGAGAAGAGCTAACACCTATCCTTCTCAAACTCTTCCAAAAAATTGCAGATGAAGGGACAATCCCAAACTCATTCTATGAGGCCACCATCACCCTGATACCAAAACCAAAGATACTACAAAAAAAGAAAATTACAGACCAATATCACTGATGAATATAGATGCAAAAATCCTCAACCAAATACTAGCAAACAGAATCCAACAGCACATTAAAAGGATCATGCACCATGATCAAGTGGTGTTTATCTCAGGGATGCACGGATTCTTCAATATACGCAAATCAATGAATGTGATACACCATATTAACATATTGAAGAATAAAAACCATATGATCATCTCAATAGATGCAGAAAAACTTTTGACAAAATTCAACACCCATTTATGATAAAAACTTTCCAGAAAGTGAGCATAGAGGGAACCTACCTCAACATAATAAAGGCCATATATAACAAACACACAGCAAACATCATTCTCAATGGTGAAAACTGAAAGCATTTCTTCTAAGATCAGGAACAAGACAAGGATGTTCACTCCCACCACTATTTTTGAACATAGCTTTGGAAGTCCTAGCCATGGCAATCAGAGAAGAAAAAAGGAATACAAATTGGAAAAGAAGAAGTAAAAGAAGTCACTGTCGGTAGATGACATGATACTATACATAGAGAATCCTAAAGATGCCACCAGAAAACTACTAGAGCTAATCAATGAATTTGCTAAAGTTGCAGGAGACAAAATGAATGCACAGAAATCTCTTGCATTCCTATACACTAATGATGAAAAATCTGAAAAAGAAATTAAGGAAACACTCCCATTTACCATTGTAACAAAAAAATAAAATACCTAGGAATAAACCTACCTAAGGAGACAAAAGACCTGTATGCAGAAAACCATAAGACACTGATGAAAGAAATTAAAGATGATACCAACAGATGGAGAGATATACCATGGTGTTGGAATGGAAGAATCAATATTGTGAAAATGACTATACTACCCAAAGCAATCTACAGATTCAATGCCATCCCTATCAAATTACCAATGGCATTTTTTACAGAAGTAGAACAAAAAATCTTAAAATTTATATGGAGACACAAAAGACCCCGAATAGCCAAAGTGGTCTTGAGGGAGAAAAATGGAGCTGGAGGAATCAGACTCCCTGATTTCAGACTATACTACAAAGCTACAGTAATCAGGACAATATGGTACTGACACAAAAACAGAAATATAGATCAATGGAACAGGATAGAAAGCCCAGAGATAAGCCCACACACCTATGGTCAACTAATCTATGACAAAGGAGGCAAGGTTATTCAATGGAGAAAAGGCAATAAGTGGTGCTGGAAAAAATGGACAACTACATGTAAAAGAATGAAATTAGAAGACTCCGTAACACCATACACATAAATAAACTCAAAATGGATTAGAGACCTAAATGTAAGACCGGACACTATAAAACTCTTAGAGGAAAACATAGGAAGAACACTCTTTGACATAAATCACAGCAAGATCTTTTTTGATCCACCTCCTAGAGTAATGGAAATAAAAACAAAAATAAACAAATGGGACCTAATGAAACTTAAAAGTTTTTGCACAGCAAGGAAACCATAAACAAGATGAAAAGACAACCCTCAGAATGGAAGAAAATATTTGCAAACGAATCAACAAAGAATTAATCACAAAAATAGATAAACAGTTCATTCAGCTCAATATTAAAAAAACAAACAACCCAATCCAAAAATAGGCAGAAGACCTAAATAGACATTTCTCCAAAGAAGACATACAGATGGCCAAGAAGCACATGAAAAACTGCTCAACATCACTAATCATTAGAGAAATGCAAATCAAAACTACAATGAGGTATCACCTCAACCAGTTAGAATGGTCATCATCAGAAAATCTACAAGCAACAAATGCTGGAGAGGGTGTGGAGAAAAAGGAACACTCTTGCACTGTTGGTGGGAATGTAAATTGATACGGCCACTTTGGAGAACAGTATGGAGGTTCCTTAAAAAACTAAAAATAAAATTACCATATGACCCAGCAATCCCATGACTGGGCATATACCATAATTCAAAAAGACACATGCACCCCAATGTTCATTGCAGCACTAGTTACAATAGCCAGGTCATGTAAGCCACCCAAATGCCCATCGACAGACGAATGGATAAAGAAGTGTGGTACATATATACAATGGAATATTACTCAGCCATGAAAAGGAAAGAAACTGGGTCATTTGTAGAGACGTGTATGGATGTTGAGATTGTCATACAGAGTGAAGTAAGTCAGAAAGAGAAAAACAAATATTGTATTTTAATGCATATATGTGGAACCTAGAAAAATGGTATAGATGAACTGGTTTGCAGGGCAGAAATAGAGACACAGATGTAGAGAACAAATGTATGGACACCAAGGGGGAAAGTAGTAGGGGGATGGTGGTGGTGTGATGAATCGGGAGATTGGGATTGACATATATACACTAATATGTATAAAATGCATAACTAATAAGAACCTGTTGTACAAAAAAAAGTAAATTAAATTAAAAACTTAAAAAAAAAAGAAACATAGTGTTGGTGACTTACTGCCCCACAGAAATCCTGACCACTGACTTGATGTCACAAAAACTTGCCTAGTTTTCTTTGCATTTCCAATGTTATTGTTTAATAAGTCAATCAAATGATGGCAACAAAATCAATGTAACAAAACATTCAAATGATTTTTCATTATGTAGCCTTAATGTAAGTACAAACATAAACACAGATAAATAGTAATAAATAATACAAATTATACCCATGACATTTCTGTTTTCAAAAGGAAACATAGATGAATGAAGTGTATTCAGTACAATGGCTCACCATTTTACTTCTAGCCCCAAGAACACTGTCTGGCACAAAGTAGGCACGTAATATATTTTTCTTAAATGATAAAATATATGTAATATTCTTAGTGCAAAAATTAAAATATAGAACTCAATATGCTAGCCCTTAGCAACAAACATCCAACTATTTATTAATAATACTACATTGTTGTTAGTATGCACTATATTAAATAGATATTTGTTCTCCTATGAATGCAGTCTGAAGATGGGCTATTCTTCAAACAATGAGAATAGTTTCAAAATTGACAGAGACATATGTATGTCTGTATGTACACATATAGCATACACACACACACAAGCACAATTCCTCCAAGTTTTAGAAGTATTAAGGTCATACTTTTAAAATATTAATGTTGGAAAAGTACAAGCAAAGCTTTGAATTGTAAAGGTATAGTGAAACCCTTTACTTCCTTTTAACTTTGAACTTATGCTAGGTATTTCTAAAAGCAAGAAATAGTAACATTAGCGAATGTTTTGTGTTTGTTTGTTTGTTTTTGCGGTATGCAGGCCTCTCACTGTTGTGGCCTCTCCCGCTGTGGAGCACAGGCTCCGGACACACAGGCTCAGCGGCCATGGCTCACGGGTCCAGCCGCTCCGCGGCATGTGGGATCTTCCCGGACCAGGGCATGAACCCGTGTCACCTGCCTCGGCAGGCGGACTCAACCACTGTGCCACCAGGGAAGCCCACTAGCTAATGTTTATAAAGCACTTAAAGTGACTCATATTTAATTTAACACTGTCAGGTAGATGCTATTAATTCTCCTGATTTTACAAATGAAAAAATCAGGGCAAATTGCTCAAGATCACACAGCCAGAATGCAGCAGAATCAGCCTCAAATTCAGGTTCATAACTGTTATGCTATTCTGCATCTCAGTGGCAGATGAGATTCCGGTGATATGATAGTGAGAGACAAAGGATGATACCACTATGAAGAATCTGAAACAAAACCTCAAAGCTAAATTTATTGCTTAAGGAGAGCTATGCTGCCTTCATACAAGCTCCCCAAGCAGAATAGACTGCTGATACTGCACAGATTTTCAGAAAGCGTGGAGTTCACAGACTTGCAAATTTACAGCAGTGGAAGTGGGTTGACAATTGTGGAAGCATGGCTACTTGGGTTACACTGTTGCTGATAGTTTGATCTTCAAAAGCATGTTCATTGGAGTGAGTCTGGCTGACTGTCAGAAGTAAGGAGCTGTCACTGGTTGGTTGGTCCGTAGAAGTATATTCACCCAGGTGAGTTGTCATTGATTGATTAAACAGGTTTAAAACCAGTTCTGGTGGTTACTTGTTACCATGTCTAAAAAAAGAGCTAGTCTTTTGCTAGAAGCATGGGAACTATAATTTTTATACCTCCCTTTCAGTCCTCCCTCAGCCAAAGCTGCAGAAGAAACCGTCAAGATTTGTCCAGATCTTCATCACTGTTGTTCATGAACCGTAAAGACAACATTTTGTTGATAGAGATGTGGTTTTCAGTTTGAGGGTGAATCAGCATGATCTCTTTTTGTTTTATCTTTTAATCATCTAAGAAGACAGTGGTTGCATAGAAGCATTTAAGGTTCTAAGAGATATGGAACAACAGTGAAACAAACAAGAAATATTGAAAGTATTATAAGAAGAGACAAGAAAGCACTCTGAAAATATAACCCTAGATTTCCTAGGCTTAACCAAGTAAACAAGTTCTTCCTGTGGAAAGTTGCCAGGGGAAACAACCTTGATTTGAGCGATGGAACTTTCAGCCCCATCCCCAAGCTCCCCAACCTCCTACGAGGGGAGAGGGGTTGGAGGTAGAGCTAAATCATCAATGGCTAATGATTTAATCAACCACACCTAAGTAATGAAGCCTCCATTTAAAAAATAATGATAATAATAACAGAGCTCTGAGAGCTTCCAGGCTGATGAATATGTGGAGGTTCAGGGAGAGTGGTGCGCCCAGGGAGGGCGTGCAGGCTCCGTGTTCCTTCCCCCACACCTTGCTCTATCCATCTCTTCCATCTGGCTGTTCCTTAATTATATCATTTTATAATAAATAGTAATCTAGTAAGTAAACTATCTTCCTGAGTTCCATGAGCTGCTTTAACAAATCAATCGAACCCAGAAAGGGGTCATGGGAACCTCCAACTTATAGTTAGTGGGTTGGAAGCAGGGGTAACAACCTGTATTTGGAGTGATGTCCAAAATGTGTTTGGGGGGAATGGGGGGCAGTGTTGTGGGACTGAGCCCTTACCCTGTGGGATCTGATGCTATCTCCAGAAAGTGTCAGGTTGACTTAAATTGTAGAACACCCAGCTAGTGTCGCAGAATTGCTTGATGTGTGGAAAACCCACACGTCTGGTATCAGAAGTGAAGTAGTGATGTGGCAGAGCATTGAGAGTAGAGGGGACACACAGCAGGGTGTTATTTCTTTGCAGTAGAATTCATCATTAAAGCCTTGCTTGTATATTGATGGAATAAGTCCATTTTCAAACAGCTCTTCTACTTTCTGAAAAGGAGACTAAAAATCCTTTAACATGAGGCAGGTTTTTTCTTCTATAGTTACAGAGACTGGAAGCACAAAAAAGCTGACACAGTTTCACACAAGTACAGTGTAAATGACAAATACAAGGACATCATCTGAGAGGAGATAGAGACAGCACGTATGAGCCCTTTCAGAAGAATAAGGGTAAAGGGAAGAACTATACCTCAAGCATGATATTTTTATGTATATATTTTTTAACATCTTTATTGGAGTATAATTTCTTTACAATGGTGTGTTAGTTTCTGCCTTATAACAAAGTGAATCAGTTATACATATACATATGTTCCCATATCTCTTCCCTCTTGCGTCTCAAGCATGATTTTACCTAACTTATTACACAACTTGTGGCAAGTTACCAAGCATTTGTGCCCTGAGACTCCCCTTAAAATGTGTTCAGTGGGAGAAGTTTCTTCTTTGCACCTAGGTGAAATCTACATCTCAATTAGCTCTCATTGCTTATTGACTCACTCCTACATAATCAGTGGTCAGTATAGTACTTTTCAGTAAAGAAAATCTCGATTCAGAATTAGAAGGTCCAACCCGGTATAATCATCCATGCTTGAGTCTTCACTCCAAAAAGACAGTTCTCTTCATCCTCCCCCAGCACAGGCCTGTGGTTGACTATCTAAGGGAAGAAGTATGGGTTGGCTTCTGTCCTCTGTCCCCACTTCCTTCCTTCCTCACTCTCAAGCCCCACATTAGAATAGAGGAGGGAGATAAATACAGGAGTTAGGACATTACCTGCTGATTGGCGGCCCAAACCCTGGGCTAGCCAGTTCTTTAAGGCTGACTCTCTCTCTTGGGCACAGTTGTGGGCTACATGGAACTTCTTTGACAGGGACAAATCCATTGCTTTTGGCTCACAATTCCCCACCCTCCCCCTAGCCCTTAGACACCATTCACGATCCACTCCACACAGACCCTCACCTGCTGGAATCCTGATGTCCTCCTTGGTGATCCTCTAGGCTGAGGTAGGACATGAAATGATGCTATGTTGGCTCTCTCTCCCTGTGTGCCCATATCTGTGCATGTATCCATTAACCTCACCAACCATGAGAATGCAAGTCAATCAAAACACAGGCACTTCTGTCCTGCTGCCAGTCTCCAATTCCTCAAATGTTCTCAGACCTAAGGAAGGATACATGTCTCCAACTGTAGGGAACATGTTTCAAGCACTATAAGTGGTCTCATGGAAGCTTCCTACCCTGGACCCAAAGTGGAGGTAGCGTCCTACCCAAGTCACCCAGGGAAAGGGATTGGGGAGTGGGGACCTAAAGCCTATAGTTCTCTTCAAAGACATCTTTTTTTTAAATAAATTCGCTCTCCTCTCTCCACATTCTGATTCCTTTCAAATACTTGCAACAATAAAGTTGTCAAAAAGTATTGCAAATCTTTTTTTCTTTGAAAATTCTGCATATTTTGGCTTATCACTTTGATAGGCAGATCTATTGCAGAAGTTTTCAATCCTATCCAACCCAATACACACTTTTAATAACAAATCTTTTTATCTCCCTCCTTTATTACCATGGAGTAAAATTTATAAATAACACAACCTACCTACATATATAATTTCAAAGAATCAATACAATGTATCAACTGTGAAATAAAAAAGAAATAATCTTTTATGTATACAAATACTAAAATAATACACATTTCAGTATTTAAATGTTCAGGCATGGCTCCACTAGAAAAGAAAAGGAAGAAGCCAGATGTTTGCCCTCACTTTAATGAATAAACTCAGATTTAAGGAAAGGCAACGTTCAATTGAATATTGTCAACATTTCTTCCTGTATTTGTCATTTTAAAATACGGGATAAATAAATATATTCAGAGTTGGATAGATGAGAAATGTTCTTTCAACATGGATTCAACAGCTATAAATGCAGAATGATCCGTTTTAACAATTCGAATTCCACACGTGACATGGCCTTCAGTAACATATTTTGAATTCCTTACCAACTCTTAGGAACTCTGAAAACATAAAAAGATTGTATAAAATCTTTCCTCTACTTACACAGTAATTGCATTCCTAGAAAATTCAGTATATATGAAAATCATGACAAAATATAAACGTTTGTCCCTTGTGAGAAATTGGAAAGTCTCACAGAATATGGGACAATTCTTCATGGTGTAGGGCTGTCTCCCACACTGCCAAACACCTAGCCCTCTTCTTCCCAGAGAATTAAAGGCCAATTGGACCCCCAATCATTGTAACAACCAACAAAGACAAAAAAATCCAAAACCTCCATAACTTCTCCTGGGGAAGGGTGGCATATCTTCTTCCATTAAAAATCACTAATCTGGGCTTCCCTGGTGGCACAGTGGTTGAGAGTCCGCCTGCCGATGCAGGGGACACGGGTTCATGCCCCGGTCCGGGAAGATTCCACATGCCGCGGAGCGGCTAGGCCCGTGAGCCATGGCCGCTGAGCCTGCGCGTCCCGAGCCTGTGCTCTGCAATGGGAGAGGTCACAACAGTGAGAGGCCCGCGTACCGAAAAAAACAAAAATCACTAATCTGTTGTCTCATGAAGCCTAGAACAAAACTTAAATGTTACATCTCTTACATCCTGATGTGAGAAAAAGGAAGTATAAAATCCTTTGAGGAGAGTAAAGGAAGAAAACGTCTTGACCCAGAGAACAACTTTACATAGTTAACTGTGACTAAATGCTACCACCAGTTTTCAGCTAAATCAAGATAATTTTCCTCTCACTTAGCTTATACCTGACATTTTACTTAAACTTTGTTTAAACACTTGGTTTCCAAAGGATAGAGGGTGCTGATTAGGTTGATGAGAAAAAGCAACTTTAAAATATATATATAAAATGATTGTTTTATAACATTCCTCTACAATCTAATGTGACCAAAAATGCTAACTATCTGAGTTAATAATGTCTGTGCTATTGATTTTCAGATATTAATATTTTTCTTGGCCCGATTTCCAATATTAGCTTTCATCATGTAGATGAAATGCCTAGACAGGTGCTTAAAGCTGAAAGCATATTTATAAAGAGCGGTACTCACTGTTAGAAGAGAAAAAACATACCCCTTTGTGTACCTGTTTTATACAATTCAGAAAAACCAAGTTCAAGGGATGAATGGTTTGACTTGAAATAGAAACAGAAATATATATTGCAGCATAACCTTAGCAGCACATTATAAGGCAACTAGATATATGTCTCTTAACAGGCTTCCTCTCTCTGACAATCAGCTACTGTGAGCTATTTTTCAAGAAGCTTCATTATGGGTGAACAGATAAAACCTAATATCTGCCCTTACATAAATTTCCTGCAGTATGAAGGCAAGGGTTAAAACAGTGCTTCTTGCAGAGTTACCCCTGGGCCTAGTCCTCTAATTCCAACTCTGACTTCAGTATAACCCTAGGGAAATCATTTAATCTCTTAGTTCCATCTGGAACTAGTGATTGTACTACTTTAGCTTTGTTATCCAAAAGCACTGGCAACTCAGCATTGTTTGATGTACATGAATAGCAGGTGCTGTATGTGTGTTAAGGCCCTTCTAGCTCCTCCCAAGCAGTCCAACATTTAGTGCCTTCCAAAACACGTAGGGCCAGAAAATCAAGTTACCAATCTCTGTCACTGTGACTCTTTGAGACACTGACTCTCAGAGCATGTGCCACACAATTGCTATCTGAGAAGTTTCATTACTTTATCTATTTGCGTTACCAGTGCAACCTTTTTGAAACTATTACAATATTGTTTAGGAAAGACCCCTTTTTTCCACTTTTGGCTTCATTCTCAGACATGAAAGCCTATATACAAATCAGATATGAAATTGAGGAAGATGAAACTAGACATGTATAATTTACATTCATGACTATTTGTATATTTAGTGGCTTCATCCTGAAGCACAATTTTAGTACATAAAATTATATTTAAATTTCTCAAACTTGCATGTCATCAGAATGCAAGGCTCTATAAATATTATCATAGATCACCATTCTGATTGTAATAAAAAGCTCTGCTTGAATAGTTATCCTTTCAAATAAGAGCAAATGGAAACAATTTAGATTTTTATCTTCTGGTTATATTAGCCAGAGTAGTTCAACCTTTAGTAATACCATGCATATGTCTACATGCAAGTTTTTCAAGTATATTATGATTGAAGAATATTCTAAGCATTCACAACTTTTTTTTGTAACTCCACATCAAGCCAAGTATGGAGTAGAAAATGAGCAGAGGCCCAATTCTATAGCTTAGAGAATCAGGCCAACTCTCTAGGCAATGAACTCTCTCTTTGGTGATCCTCAAATGAAGGTTTGAATTTCTTAGGGATATAGAAGAAATTCCTGAATTGGATGTGAAATCGGACTGGATGAAGCTTAAAATTCATATGGAACAAGATAGATGGCACTGTTTATTAACATGGGGAGGGGAGATTGGGTCCTCCAGGGGAAAGCAATAAGAGCTGTGGCATGGACCGTTGTCTTTTGAATACCCTGAATGTATTCATAGTCATTTCCTTCCAGGGCAACCATCCCTTTCACATTCTCAGCCCAATTTGCTTCAACTAAAACTAACTCTACTTCTGGGGTCCGGGAACAAAACAGCCGTGGGCTGAGCCAAGCAGCACAGTCCATCTCTTGGTCACATTGGTGATATTTTAGAGTGGGCAGTCTCAGTAATTAATGATTTTAAGAGAACAATAGAATGTAAGAACAGTTATTACCAGACTAGGGAAATAACCATATCGGAGACAGAAAATCAGTTAAGTCTCCAAGTCTTAACTGTTTCAAAGGTCAAGATTAGTCTAATGCACATACTTGAGCTGTTTTGCAGGATTCAAACCCTCTTGAGCACTCAACCACCAAACTACCTGGAGCCAGAAAATTGATAATGCTGACCCTTACTCGTCCTCGTCATTCCAATCAACTAGGACCTGGGCTTTGTCAACCTGTGATGACTTTTGCCCCAATTCTATGCTGAATTCTCCTTTGCACAAGCCCCTTCATGAATATGAAGGCACCCTTAGCTTAAAACTTCCCTAATTTTGTTTTTCGGAGAGACATTGCTTTGGGAAATATCTCTCATGTTCTCCTTTCTTGTTGCAAGTAATAAAATCCTTCCTTCTCCTGCTCTTTGACTTGGTTGTATCATTTGGCTCAACACCCACCAAGAAGCAAACCCAGTTTTCAGCTAACATGAGTCTGAAAATTGGGGACATGGAGGGAGGTATAAAGAGAACTTTTAGGAAGTTATGCTGTATGATAGGCTACATATAAGATCCTTATACAAAGAAAATATAACCTAAGTTTCTGTAGTCCATTGTTCAAGGCTTTTGGAGTTAGACTTATGTCTTTGACCGTGAGTTCTTGCAGAGGCTGACTTCAAGACAGCACACACGCCAGGTTTAGTGAGGATTACCCATATGTATTCAAATTCTTTAAGTAGAAATCAAATTCAAATGTAGTGAGAAAAATGTATTTTGATCTTTCATCAAGAGAAAAAAATAAAAGAAACTTTTTCCCCTTCAAGAACAACTTTGATTGGAAAGTTAAGATCATTTAACAAGATAATTCGAAATGTTTACCCAATAAGCCTATGGTTATTTACTTCAATAAATTCAACTCAAATTTTTGGCCATCTAAGTTCATTTCTTATAGGTTCCTCTTTTACATCAAATTTGCTTCTTTTCTTAAAGGAATAATTTACTAACCTTTGTAAATAAGAAAAAGAGGTAAATTAGAGAATCAAGAAATTGTATTATTATGTAAATTGACTTTAACAGTGCTACAATTTTTGTAATTGAGAAAAATATTCATGATTATAACTAAATAATTTTTATGATCAAAAATAAAGAAAGTAATGTTTCTAATAGAACTACTACCAGGCAAACATTAACAAGCTGAGTATTTTAAATACTGCCATTATAGCTTTTGTTCCATTAAGTAAAAACTTTTTTCTGAAGGAATCAAGAAATATTTTTAGTTTCTTTAAAAAGAACCTATCTATGTTGTGATGCTAATAGGAGCATCCTTTATTTAATCTCTGTGAGACACTATCATTAAATCTGTGGGTCTGGTCATACTCAAAGACTTTAAGCAGAATGATGGAAAATGAAAACAAATTTGAAGGCGCTCCATGACACCAAAGACAACAATAGAAACATGACTCTAAGTTCCATAGTAACTCTCTATGTGACCTTAAATGTCTTTTTACCCTCTTTATGTCTCACTAAGTCACATAGGTGAAGGACCTCTTTAAGAGTATTAAAGATCCACTCTATTATTTCAACATTAAGAGCATAACACTTAAAAACATGTGAGTGAAAAATGAGAACATCAGATAACTAAGAAGAAGTAGGAATTGATGATATTTGGAGTATTTCTCTTTGAGCAAATAATAATATGCCATTTGTTCTACTTGCTTTATCAATATTTCAAAACTAAAATATTTTTTAGTGATTTATTTTTTTAGAGAGGATATATCCCAAAGGAATATATCAAAATTGGAAAACATGTATATTTTGAAAATAAATAACTATTTACCCTTTGTTTTGACTGATTTTTTACATTTAAAATGTTTTTTATCTCAAATAATATTTTAAAAGATTTGTAATTATTAACAGTGTATGATTTTTACAAGTTGGGAAAACAAGCTTAGTAGGTTTAAGGAGAATCACAAGATAAAGCAAACTTTACTTGGAAACTTGCAAACTCAGGAAACACAATTACCTATGGAAAGGGATATTGGGGGAAAATACTATAATTTTTTGACATTCTAACACATTTTCTACCTTGAGTAGAATCTCATGTATTTTAAAAAGGGAAGTGAAATTTGGATCTACTATGACAGAGCTTCCCAAACTTTACCAAATCTTGGCTCACATAGAAAACAATATTTACATAGTACTCTGGGATAATGGATGAGGTTGCTCCAAACTGAGATGAAGCCAAAGGCTCTGGGCTACCTCAGGCACAACCCAGCTGCTCTAGTGGCTGATGGGATTAATATCTCCACACATCTGTGTCCACTGTTGTGTGATCTGTGGAGAAACTCTGCTCTCCAAAATGAAATGGCATGTAAATCTTCCACAACTTCTGGAAAACAGCTCAAAGTGCACCCATTCACAATAATGAGTCAGTAAAAATCCACTACATTATTGCAACACTAAGCATTCTATACAAGCTAAAAACAAGGGCTGTTACCTTCATTTTATAATCATACCAAAAAAGAAGCACTCAATATTACAGCCAAAGTCTAAATCCATATCTTTTTGTTAATATCCAAAGCATTTAAAATTCAACTATCTTATATTTGGACAATTAACCAAAATTAATCTCTAGCTATAAAGCAGATGATTTCTCCTTATCATTTCCATTTTTTAGTTAGCCATTTTGAATAATGTAATTATTAGCTCACATGTGTCAACATTTTCTAAGAGCCTACTCTCATGTAGCAACCAAGAAGTAAGAAGTGTTAATATCAAAAATGCCAGGAGGAGGAACAAAAGAATACAAGATGAAGAAGAAGATGGTTCGACATTAAACCCCCAGAAAATGGTAGTTGTAGAGGTTGGAGGAGGTATAGCTGGAGAGAGATGAAGTTGCCTCAGAGTGGAGTTAATGTTTCACTGTATGCATTATATTCTTTATATCTCTACATTGCAAGCATTTTTAGGGCAAACCTAAGTAAGCAATCCTTCCAACATGGAAGGCCTGGAGCTCCTCATCCCAATATGGTAGGCTGAAATGTGGTTAGACCAAATTGTGATTAACTGTGTAAGTGTACAATATGCATTGTATTTTAAAGACCTAGTGCCCCAAAATATCAAGGATCTCAACAGTAATTTTTATATTGATTACATACTGAAATTAAAATATTTTGGATATACTGAGTTAAATAAATTATACTATTAAAAGTAATTTTACCTCTTTAGTTTTTAACATGGCTTCAAGAAAATTTAAAATTACAGATGTGGCTCATATTATACTTGTATTGGACAGTGCTGGTCTAGAGCATAAACTATGTAAGAGAAGAAAAAGATGAAATGAGCACACAAATAGAAAAAGAAGATGCTCTGGAATAGCTCGAGAAAGAGACACTTCCAATAAACACACCTAAAGAGTTTCTAATAATTCCTCAGCAAGAAGGAATTATAAATTAGGATGCGCACTCTGGTTGGCCTAACTTAACTGTGTGTGGTTCTCCATCTGTAATGTGGATTTAGTCATTCTAAATGAAATCTTTTGTTGTCACTTTTATAAATTCCTCCTTTAAGTATTGTGATAGACATTTAGATGATAGATGATAGATAGGTAGATAGATACATAGATAGATAGATAGATAGATAGATAGATAGATAGATAGATAGATAGATAAAGATAGATAGATCTCTACTCCATGGAGACAAACTGGCAATCGCAAAAAAGATTCTGGTGAAGAAAACTAGGCTAGGCACATGGCCCACCGCTGCCATCTTAGACTGAGTATCATGTGCACGGTCTGCACGTGGCCCACCGAGCTGAGATGTCAGGCACAGCCCCTGGCCACGGGAACTCTGTCTGAAGTGCCAGGTGAGAGGCCTCTGCTTGAGGCACCCTTTGAGCAAGTGACACCAGACTAATCACAAAGGAAAAGAGAAGGGGAAAAAAGGTTAGACTTGGAGACCTTCAAAATGGCGGAGGAGTGAGATGTGCAGATTGCCTTCCTCCCCACAGATACATCTACGTGTGGAACAACTCCTACAGAACATCTACTGAACAGTGGCAGAAGACCTCAGACTTCCCAAAAGGCAAGAAACTCCCCACGTACCTGGGTAGGGCAAAAGAAAAAAGAAAAAACAGACAAAAGAATAGGGACGGGACCTGCACCAGTGGGAGGGAGCTGTGAAGGAGGAAAGGTTTCCACACACTAGGAAGCCCCTTCGTGGGCGGAGACTGCAGGTGTCGGGGGGGGGAGCTTCGAAGCCGCGGAGGACAGCGCAGCAACAGAGGTGTGGAGGGCAAAGCAGAGAGATTCCCGCATGGAGGATCAGTGCCGACCAGCACTCACCAGCCCAGGAGGCTTGTCTGCTCACCCGCCGGGGCGGGCGGGGCTAGGAGCTGAGGCTCGGGCTTCGGTCGGAGCAAAGGAAGAGGACTGGCGGCGTGAACACAGCCTGAAGGGGGCTAGTTCACCACGGCTGGCCGGGAGGGAGTCTGGGGAAAAGTCTGGACCTGCCAAAGAGGCAAGAGACCATTGTTTCAGGGTGCGCGAGGAGAGGGGATTCAGAGCACCGCCTAAACGAGCTCCAGAGACAGGTGTGAGCCGCGGCTATCAGTGCGGACACCAGAGATGGGCATGAAACGTTAAGGCTGCTGCTACCGCCACCAAGAAGCCTGTATGCGAGCACAGGTCACTATCCACACTTCCCCTCCCGGAAGCCTGTGCAGCCCGCCACTGCCAGGGTTCCGTGATCCAGGGACAACTTCCCCTAGAGAACACACATCGCGCCTCAGGATGTTGCAACGTCATGCTGGCTTCTGCCACTGCAGGCTCGCCCCACATTCCGTACCCCTCCCTCCCCCCGGCCTGAGTGAGCCAGAGTCCCCTAATCAGCTGCTACTTTAACGCCGTCCTGTCTGAGTGAAGAACAGATGCCCTCACGTGACCTACACACAGAGGCAGGGCCAAATCCAAAGCTGAACCCCAGGAGCTGTGCAAAGAGAAAGGAAAATCTGTCTCTCCGCTGCCTCAGGAGCAGCGGATTAAATCTCCACAGTCAACTTGATGTACCCTGCATCTCTGGAATACCTGAATAGGCAACGAATCATCCCAAATTGAGGCAGTGGACTTTGGGGGCAACGATATATATATTTTTTTTCTTTTTCTCTTTTTGTGAGGATGTATGCGTATGCTTCTTAGTGTGATTTTGCCTGTATAGCTTTGCTTTTACCATTTCTCCTGGGTTCTGTCTGTTCTTTTTTTTTTTTTTTTTTTTTTTTTAGTATAGCTTTTAGCACTTGTGGATTTGTTTTTTGGTTTGGTTGCTCTCTTCTTCCATTTTACTTTTTTATTTTTAATAATTATTTTCCATTTTTTATTTTAATAACTATATTTTACTATCTTTTTTCCTTCTTTCTTTCTTTTTTTCTCCATTTTCTTCTGAGCCGTGTAGCTGACAGGGTCTTGGTGCTCCAGCCAGGTGTAAGACCTGAACCTCTGAGGTGGTAAAGCCGACTTCAGGACATTGGTCCACCAGAGACCTCCCAGCTCCATGTAATATTAAACAGCAAAAGCTCTCCCAGAGACCTCCACCTCAAGGTTAAGACTCAGCTCCACTCAACAACCGCCAAGCTACAGTGCTGGACACCCTATGCCAAACCACTAGCAAGACAGGAACGCAACACCACCCAGTAGCAGACAGGCAGCCTAAAATCATAATAAGATCACAGACACCCCAAAACACACCACCAAATGCAGTCCTGTCCACCAGAAAGATGAGATCCAGCCTCATCCACCACAACAGAGGCACCAGTCTCCTCCACCCGGAAGCCTACACAACCAACTGAACAAACCTTAGCCACTGGGGGCACACATCAAAAACAATGGGAACTGGGCTTCCCTGGTGGTGCAGTGGTTGAGAGTCCACCTGCTGATGCAGGGGACATGGGTTCATGCCCCAGTCCGGGAAGATCCCGCATGCCACGGAGCTGCTGGGCTCGTGAGCCATGGCCGCTAAGCCTGTGTGTCCGGAGCCTGTGCTCTGCAACGGGAGAGGCCACAACAGTGAGAGGCCCACATACCGCAAAACAAACAAACAAACAACGGGAACTACAAACCTGCAGGCTGCGAAAAGGAGACCCCAAACACAGTAAGTTAAGCAAAATGAGAAGACAGAAAAACACACCGCAGGTGAAGGAGCAAGGTAAACACCCATCAGACCAAACAAATGAAGAGGAAATAGGCAGTGTACCTGTAAAAGAATTCAGAGTAATGATGCTAAAGATGATCCAAAATCTTGGAAATAGAATGGAGGAAATACAAGAAACTTTTAACAAGGACCTAGAAGAACTAAAGAGCAAACAAACAATGATGAACAACACAATAAATGAAATTCTAAATTCTCTAGAAGGAATCAATAGCAGAATAACTGAGGCAGAAGAATGGATAAGTGACCTAGAAGATAAAATAGTGGAAATAACTGCCACAGAGCAGAATAAAGAAAAAAAAAGAATGAAAAGAATTGAGGACAGTCTCAGAGACCTCTGGGACAACATTAAATGCACCAACATTCGAATTATAGGGGTCCCATAAGAAGAAGAGTAAAAGAAAGGGACTGAGAAAATATTTGCAGAGATTATAGTTGAAAACTTCCATAACATGGGAAAGGAAATAGTTAATCAAGTCCAGGAAGCACAGAGAGTCCCATACAGGATAAATCCAAGGAGAAACATGCCAAGACACATATTAATCAAACTATCAAAAATTAAATACAAAGAAAAAATATTAAAAGCAGCAAGGGAAAAACAGCAAATAACATACAAAGGAATCCCCATAAGGTTAACAGCTGATCTTTCAACAGAAACTCTGCAAGCCAGAAGTGAGTGGCAGGACATATTTAAAGTGATGAAAGGGGGGAACCTACACCAAGATTACTCTACCTAGCAAGGATCTCATTTAGATTCGGCAGAGAAATTAAAACCTTTACAGACAAGCAAAATCTAAGACAATTCAGCACCACTAAACCAGCTCTACAACAAATGCTAAAGGAACTTCTCTAGGCAGGAAACACAAGAGAAGGAAAAGAACTACAATAACAAACCCAAAACAATTAAGAAAATGGTAATAGGAAGATACATTTCGATAACTACCTTAAATGTAAATGGATTAAATGCTCAAACCAAAAGACATAGTATGGCTGAATGGATACAAAAAGAAGACCCATATATATGCTGTCTGCAAGAGACCCACTTCAGACCTAGAGACACATACAGACTGAAACTGAGGGGATGGAAAAAGATATTCCATGCAAATGGAAACCAAAAGAAAGCTGAAGTAGCAATTCTCATATCAGACAAAATAGACTTTAAAATAAAGCTATTACAGGAGACAAGGAAGGACACTACATAATGAACAAGGAATCATTCCAAGAAGAATTATATAACAATTGTAAATATTTATGCACCCAACACAGGAGCACCTCAATACATAAGGCAAATGCTAACAACCAGAAAAGGGGAAATCGACAGTCACACAATCATAGTAGGGGACTTTAACAACCCACTTTCACCAAAGGACAGACCATCTAAAATGAAAATAAGTAAGGAAACACAAGATTTAAATGACACATTAAACAAGATGAGCTTAATGGACATTCCAACCTATATGACAGAACACATTTTCATCTCAAGTGCTCATGGAACAATCTCCAGGACAGATCATATCTTGGGTC
Source organism: Delphinus delphis (assembly GCF_949987515.2). Lineage (NCBI taxonomy): Eukaryota > Metazoa > Chordata > Mammalia > Artiodactyla > Delphinidae > Delphinus > Delphinus delphis. Next base: position 36,827,951 of record NC_082687.1, on the reverse strand, counting down.
ACAAATCAAACCTTGGTAAATTTAAGAAAATTAAGATCATATCAAGTATCTTTTCTGACCACAATCTTATGAGACTAGATATCAATTACAGGAAAAAATATGTAAAAAATACAAATACATGGAGGCTAAACAATATGCTTCTTAATAACCAAGAGATCACCAAAGAAATCAAAGAGGAAATCAAAAAATACATAGAAACCAATGACAATGAAAACACAATGACCCAAAACCTATGGGATGCAGCAAAAGCAGTTCTAAGAGGGAAGTTTATAGCAACACAATCCAACCTAAAGAAACAAGAAAAATCTCAAATAAACAATCTAACCTTACACCTAAGGGAAGCAGAGAAAGAAAAACAAAAAAAACCCAAAGGTAGTAGAAGGAAAGAAATCATAAAGATCAGAGCAGAAATAAATGAAATAGAAACAAGGAAAACAATAGCAAAGATTAATAAGACTAAAAGCTGGTTCTTTGAGAAGATAAGCAAAATTGATAAACCATTAGCCAGACTCATCAAGAAAAAGAGGGAGAGGACTCAAATCTATAACGTTAGAAATGAAAAAGGAGAAGTTATAACGGACACTGCAAAAATACAGAGCATCATAAGAGACTACTACAAGCAACCCTATGACATTAAAATGGACAACCTGGAAGAAATGGACAAATTCTTAGAAAGATATAACCTTCCAAACTGAACCAGGAAGAACTAGAAAATATGAACAGACGAATCACAAGCCCAAAAATTAAGAATGTGATTAAAAACCTTCTAACAAACAAAAACCCAGGGCCAGATGGTTTCACAGGTGAATTATATCAAACATTTAGAGAAGAGCTAACACCCATCCTTCTCAAACTCTTCCAAAAAATTGCAGAGGAAGGAACACTCCCAAACTCATTCTTCAAAGCTATCATCAATCACCTTGATACCAGAACCAGACAAAGATAATCCAAAAAAAGAAAATTACAGACCAATATCACTGATGAATACAGATGCAAAAACCCTCAACAAAATACTAGAAAACAGAATCCAATGGCAAATTAAAAGGATCATTCACCATGATCAAGTGGGATTTATGCCAGGGATGCAAGCATTCTTCAATATATGCAAATTAATCAATGTGATACACCATATTAACAAATTAAGGAATAAAAACCATATGATCATCTCAGTAGATGCAGAAAAGGTTTTGACAAAATTCAACACCCATTTATGATAAAACCCTCCAGAAGGTAGGCATAGAGGGAACTTACCTCAACATAATAAAGGCCATACATGACAAACCCACAGCCAACATCTTTCTTAATGGTGAAAAACTGAAACCATTTCCACTAAGATCAGTAACAAGACAAGGTTGCCCACCCTCACCGCTATTATTTAACATGGTTTTGGAAGTTTTAGCCACAGCAATAAGAGAAGAAAAGAAATATAAAGATTCCAAATAGGAAAAGAAGAAGTAAAGCTGTCACTGTTTGCTGATGACATGCTACTATACATAGAGATTCCTAAAGACACTACCAGAAAACTACTAGAGCTGATCAATGATTTTGATAAAGTAGCAGGAAACAAAATTAATGCACAGAAATCTCTTGCATTCCTATACACTAATGATGAAAAATCTGAAAGAGAAATTATGGAAACACTCCCATTTACCATTGCAACAAAAAGAATAAAATACCTAGGAACAAACCTACAGAGGGAGAAAAAAGACCTGTATGCAGAAAACTATAAGATACTGATGAAAGAAATTAAAGATGACACAAACAGATGGAGAGACATACCATGCTCTTGGATTGGAAAAATCAACATTGTGAAAATGACTATAGTACCCAAAGCAATCTGCAGTTCAGTGCAATCCCTATCAAACTACCAATGGCATTTTTCACAGAATTAGAACCAAAAATTTCACAATTTGTATGGAAATACAAAAGACCCCAAAGAGCCAAAACAATGTTGAGAAAGAAAAGCAGAGCTGGTGGAATCACGCTCTCTGACTTCAGACTATACTACAAAACTACATTAATCAAGGCAGTATGGTACTGCCACAAAAACAGAAATACAGATCAATGGAACAGGATAGAAAGCCCAGAGAGAAACCCACGCACATATGGTCACCTTATTCTTGATAAAGGAGGCAAGAATATACAATGGAGAAAAGACAGCCTCTTCAATAAGTGGTGCTGGGAAAACTGGACAGCTACATGTAAAAGAATGAAATTAGAACACTTCTTAACCCCATACACAAAAATAAACTCAAAATGGATTAAAGACCTAAATGTAAGGTCAGACACTATAAAATTCTTAGAGGAAAACATAGGCAGAACACTCTATGACATAAATCACAGCAAGATCCTTTTTGACCCACCTCCTAGAGAAATGGAAATTTAAAAAATAAACAAATGGGATCTAATGAAACTTAAAAGTTTTTGCACAGCAAAGGAAACCATAAACAAGACCAAAAGACAACCCTCAGAATGGGAGAAAGTATTTGCAAATGAAGCAACTGACAAAGGATTAATCTCCAAAATTTACAAGCAGCTCATGCAGCTCAATGTCAGAAAAACGAACAACCCAATCCAAAAATGGGCAGAAGACCTAAATAGACATTTCTCCAAAGAAGATATACAGACAGCCAACAAACACATGAAAGAATGCTCAACATCACTAATCATCAGAGAAATGCAAATCAATAGTACAATGAGGTATTACCTCACACCAGTCAGAATGGCCATCATCAAAAAATCTACAAATAATAAATTCTGGAGAGTGTGGAGGAAAGGGAACCCTATTGCACTGTTGTTGGGAATGTAAGTTGATACAGCCACTAGGGAGGACAGTATGGAGGTTCCTTAAAAAACTAAAAGTAGAACTACCATACAATCCAACAATCCCACTACTGGGCATATACCCCGAGAAAACCATAATTTGAAAAGAGTCATGTACCACAATATTCGTTGCAGCTCTATTTACAATAGCCAGGACATGGAAGCAACCCAAGTGTCCATTGACAGATGAATAGATAAAGAAGTTGTGGTACATATATACAATGGAATATTACTCAGCCATAAAAAGAAACAAGATTGAGTCATTTGTAGTGAGGGGGATGGACCTAGAGTCTGTCATACAGAGTGAAGTAAGTCAGAAAGAGAAAAACAAATACTGTATGCTAACACATATATGTGGAATCTAAGAAAAAAAAAAGGTTATGAAGAACCTAGGGGCAGGACAGGAATAAAGATGCAGATGTAGAGAATGGACTTGAGGACACAGGGAGGGGGAAGGGTAAGCTGGGACGAAGTAAGAGAGTGGCATGGACATATATACACTACCAAATGTAAAATAGCTAGTGGGAATCAGCCACATAGCACAGGGAGATTAGCTCGGTGCTTCGTGACTAGCTAGAGTGGTGGGATAAGGAGGGTGGGAGGGAGTTACAAGAGGGAGGAGATATGAGGATGTATGTATATGTATAGCTGATTCACTTTGTTATATAACAGAAACTAACACACCATTGTAAAGTAATTATACTCCAATAAAGATGTTTAAAAAAAAATAGAAGACTAGGCTACATTACAACTGTATACTTCATGTAGATTTTCCAAGCTATAGAAAGCCAACTACATCATCTATGTTTTCAGGGAAAGTGAATAAATCATTACTCAAGACAGATGGTTAACTTTCCTATTTTAAAGATCTCCAAACATTTTAGAAGAGAGTAGGGTCTTTGGCATCTTCACCCCTTCTCAAGACATTAAGAATTTCCAGGAGTGGTTGTCTTTCTCTCCTGGACTCCCAGGTATGAGATAACTTCTTTGCCCCGTGGATCAGCTACACCTACAATCACCCTCCCTGTTTAATACTCTCATTTCTTTTCTTAGAGATCTGTATTATCAATGGCCATTCATTTGACACTTAGCCCTTGCATTCAGTTGCAATCTGTTTAAATTTATTCTGATAGCTAAAGATAAGGGAAGAAAAGATGGAAATAATCTGTGACTTCAGTTTTCCAAATGGATTTCACATATAGTTACATAAGCTCTGAATCTGCTATGCCAAAATAAATATATTTTCAGACTTTTCCTGTTTCAATTAACCACCATGTAGAGAAAATGATTGTTTTTCAAGAAGTGGGCATAAACAATTATCTACTTTCCACTCTTTTTCCATATCCCCAATTAGCATCACCCCTAACACTAGTCTTCAATTCAGTTCCAGAGAGATAGATGGTAGGTAGGTAGGTAGGTAGGTAGTTAGATAGATAGACAGACAGACAGATAGATAGTAGTTAGATAGATAGACAAATAAATCAACAAAAACTGTGCTCTTCAAGTAATGAAGAAACACTGAAATTCAATTTGAAAGAAAAATGCCCATAGTATATTACTTGTGAAGACTTTTTTTAAAAAGCCCGAAGATCTTGTGGCTAACTATGACTATTTATTATATGCCAGATGCTGTTTTCCACTCTAGGAGGACTAACTCATTTAAATTCATAACAACTCTGTGCGGTGGGTAGTATTATTATCAACACCTCCCTTTAAGATGAGGAGACTGAAGCTCAGAAAGTTAATTCACTTGCCAACAATCAGGCTGTTAGCAAATAGTAGAGCTGAGACTGAACTCAAATAATGTCTGTAGAATCCATGCTCCCAGTCACTGCACAGTTCTTCCTCTCTTAAAGATGAATTCAAATGTAAGTCAAGATTCTTACTGAGCACAGAGTTTTTCTCCCAATATTAATGTCCCTTATTATTAATAAGTAATATACAATCTCCACTTTTATATTATGAGTAGTCTGAGGGCAAGAATCACTTGCAGCTTCAACCTGCACCTAATATGGCTTTACCAATTCAGTCATTCAACAAATCCAATACTGAGCACCTAATATGTATTAGGTGCTCTAATAGGTGCTGGGAGTGTAAAATGAGCAAGACAGTCTCTGTCCTTAATGTTCTCACAGTCTGAGGTGGTTCCTTAGTTATAATATATTTTAACAAATGCTGTCCGAGCGGTATGAACCTAGTGCAATGAGGATACAGAGAAGGAAAACAATTAATTCTGCTTAGCAATATTAGAAAACAATGAAAACTTGATAATAAATTAAAAAGATATTTATTTTAAAAGGTCCATAGTACTTATAAATGTTATAGATTCTACCCAAAAAATCACTTAGATGAGATGTAAATAAACATCAGAAACTATACCACTGAAAAACTTGATGCAGCTAAAGAATTCTTTTGTGGCATATACTGCTAATACATAATATATAAATAATACACTCTTATACAGATATATATTTTTCACATCTTACAATCACATCATGTACAAAGTTCCTGCTGAACTATCATTATTTTGCCACTGTGTTAGACATTTTAATGATGTGCCATAGGGTTAGATAAGTTTCTGACAAAAGCTCACCTCTTCTCTGACATTATTTACTGATTTTTTTCTCTTACTTATTGAGTGTTATTTATATTGCCCTTCTACTAATGTATTTCTTTCCCACATCAATGTTTAGCACAGTTGCTTATGACAAAATGTCATATTAAGAGGGAACAGACACCTTTCAAGTCCTGAGAACATTACTACAGTAAATGCATAGGGAAAACAAGCAAGGGATATTAGTGATTTCCTCCCTCCCTCCCTCCCTCTTTCTCTCTCTTTCTCTCTTTCCTTCCTTCCTTTCTTTTTTTCTTTCTTCCTTTCTTTCTTTCTTTCAAGTAGTAGAGAGACTTAACTTACTGGGAATAGCAAGTTACCACAAAGATATGACAGCACAACAGGAAATAACTTTTAGTGCCAAAGCCCATATTAATGTACCAGGATATTGTTAACAGTTGACTTAATTTCTTTAATAAATTTGGTTGAATCAATTCACATTTTTCATGAAAAAAATTACAATAAGCTTTCTAATTGTATAAGATGTTACTCAACATGTAACAGATGCTACTCTCTGAAAGAAGAGTTTAGCGGTGAGATTTGCTCCCTTACAGTTTCTTTGGAAGCCATTTACTTCTAATTCAATGACATTTTAGAGGCAAAAAGTTCAGAGGCTTCACCGTAAATGTACTTATAAAATAATTCCTCCGTAAGTTATAATTAGCCATTATTACTTTATTTTTTAAAGAGTTTTGTCAGATCCAGTAAATATAAGAAGATTTGATTATGTGCTTACATATACATGGATAGTGAACATAGATTACAAAATCAAATGTGGGTCACTAGGTCAATTCCCTCAGAGTTAATAAGTTATAATTTACAGAATTATAAATTAATGGACTTAGTATATCTGGCTTCATGCTTTATTAACGGAATTTTTATTTGATTTGCCTCTATTTCTTTAACAGGATTAAAAATATATTTAAAGTGATATACTGCAGGAAAGGCACTAAAGTTCAAGTCAAAGATGAATACGTGAGATGATATCTCATTGTAGTTTTGATTTGCATTTCTCTAATGATTAGTGATGTTGAGCATTCTTTCATGTGTTTGTTGGCACTCTGTATATCTTCTTTGGAGAAATGTCTATTTAGGTCTTCTGCCCATTTTTGGATTGGGTTGTTTGTTTTTTTGTTATTAAGCTGCATGAGCTGCTTATAAATTTTGGAGATTAATCCTTTGTCAGTTGCTTCATTTGCAAATATTTTCTCCCATTCTGAGGGTTGTCTTTTGGTCTTCTTTATGGTTTCCTTTGCTGCGCAAAAGCTTTTAAGTTTCATTAGGCCCATCTCACACCAGTCAGAATGGCCATCATCAAAAAATCTAGAAACAATAAATGCTGGAGAGGGTGTGGAGAAAAGTGAACCCTCTTACACTGTTGGTGGGAATATAAATTGATACAGCTACTGTGGAGAACAGTATGGAGGTTCCTTAAAAAGCTACAAATAGAACTACCATATGACCCAGCAATCCCACTACTGGGCATATACCCTGAGAAAACCATAATTCAAAAAGAGTCATGTACCAAATGTTCATTGCAGCTCTATTTACAATAGCCCAGAGATGGAAACAACCTAAGTGTCCATCATCGGATGAATGGATAAAGAAGATGTGGCACATATATACAATGGAATATTACTCAGCCATAAAAAGAAACGAAATTGAGCTATTTGTAATGAGGTGGATAGACCTAGAGTCTGTCATACAGAGTGAAGTAAGTCAGAAAGAGAGAGACAAATACCGTATGCTAACACATATATATGGAATTTAAGAAATAAAAATGTCATGAAAAACCTAGGGGTGAAACAGGAATAAAGACACAGACTTACTAGAGAATGGACTTGAGGCTATGGGGAGGGGGAAGGGTAAACGGTGACAAAGTGAGAAAGAGGCATGGACATATATACACTACCAAACGTAAGGTAGATAACTAGTGGGAAGCAGCCGCATAGCACAGGGAGATCAGCTCGGTGCTTTGTGACCGCCTGGAGGGGTGGGATAGGGAGGGTGGGAGGGAGGGAGACGCAAGCGGGAAGAGATATGGGAACATATGTATATATATAACTGATTCATTTTGTTGTGAAGCTGAAACTAACATACCATTGTAAAGCAATTATACTCCAATAAAGATGTTAAAAAAAAAAAGATGAATACGAAATACTGAAGTGAACAAAGAAAGTGAACATTAGCCTCCTATACATTAGAGCAGAATGCAATGCATGTTTTGTACATCCTTTATGTCTGTAATATACAATGTGGTATGTAAGTATGCATTAGCCTATCCTTTAACAATAGCTTTTACTGATTTGCACTTTGGCACTAGGTCGTTGGCTTCCATTGAAAGGCAAGATAAGAAACAGCATTAAAAATTGCAATAGCTAGAGAGGTGCTTGTGAAATTGTTACCCACTAGAGCATCCTATATAAAGTGCCACATGATAAATGTCTTTTATATTTATTAGCTAGAAAAGCTTTACTCCCATTAGGAGTTGATATGTTTTAGTCTTATTAATCATATTCCTCCTTTCACTTTGGCTACCTGGAAGCTAACACCTAAGTGTGTGACTCAAATTCATTACCTAGAGGATTACATTCACCATGTTGTACTCTATACCTCCTAGTATAACAATTTTTTGCCTCACTTTTTAATTTTACTCATTTATATTTTTAAAATTTTTTTAAATTTAAAACTATATGTCTTAAAAATGGAGTATAGGGCTTCCCTGGTGGCGCAGTGGTTGAGAGTCCGCCTGCCGATGCAGGGGACATGGGTTCGTGTCCCAGTCCAGGAAAATCCCACATGCCATGGAGTGGCTGGGCCCGTGAGCCATGGCCGCTGAGCCTGCGCATCCGGAGCCTGTGCTCCGCAACGGGAGAGGCCACAACAGTGAGAGGCCCGCGTACCACAAAAAAAAAAAAAAAAAAAAAAAAAAAAAAAAAAAGAAGTATAAATAATCATATAAACCAGTAAGACCCTGAACAAATCCTTTAATCTCTAAATTATAATTTTCACATTTTTAAAATAAAGGTAATACAAGATGTTGTAAAACTCAAAATAGATTATTTATAACAGTATTTAAGGGTTATTTTACAAATATTATGGCTTACTGTATTGCCAAAGAGAGCAGCACTGAAATTTGCATTAGGTCTGTAAACTCGATATCGGGTATCTGCTACGGTTTTGGAGTCTTTTGGAAAACTATTCCTCCTCCTCCCTCACTGCCCAGCTCCAGAAGGGGACACATGACTCAGATCTGGCTAAAAAGCATACCGTGTCCCTGGCCATAGTCATTAGGTCCAGATGGGCACATGACCCAAGCTGGAATAAAGTCATACCTGAGATTTGATGAAGCATAGGGAAACTGGTATTCTCATTTCACTGAAATTGTCCACAGTGAGATGATCCAAGTCTAGAGCTGCTAAGAGGACATTTTTCTCACTTTATAGGGAGAGTATACCTTAGAATAAAATCAAACCAATGCAAAGGAAAGCAGAATTGAGCGAGATAGAGATGGTGTTCTGACCACAAAGTTTGAGTCCCTTGATCCAACCATGTCTAAAGCCATCTGCACCCCCAAACATAGCATCTTATGAGTTATCATCATTGTCTCTCTAATTCACAATTTTAATTCAGGCAAATTCACAGAGCAAGGGAAACCTACTTGATCATCCTATAATGCTGTACTAAAATATGTCCAATCAGTACAGAAAATATAAACAAACTCACTGGCCAGGATATTTTAAAAATCAACTTCCAAACCTATGAGCAAAAAGCTGGAGATTGTGAGAGGGAAAATTCTCTATAAACTGCAGTATGTTAACCCAGATTTTCTGAAAAGTAGATGCCAAGATGGGATTTAAAAGTTCAAGGATTTCATTAAGATAAACTCCTGTGTGGGAGAAAACTGGGAGGGAGCTGGAAAAAGTTAGTCATTTGTCTGTGATGTAAGTCTGACCCTGATTGAAAAAGAAAGGGAGGAAAGTTGGATGCCATTGTAGATGGCAGTGCAGTTTAGAAGGTTTGGCAAGACTGCTGGGGAGACCTCAAGCCCAAAGCTGGCCAGTCTCCCAGGAACAGGCTTGCTTTAGTATCCCTGCCACAGTTAGTCATTGACTACAAGCAATCATGGAAAGCATGGCCTGGGCTCAGTGGATTTCAAAGTGAGTGGCCAAGGCACTTGGTCAATTACACTCCCATGGTTAGACGTCTGTGAGGCACATACTTATGGCTGACACCTACAGTGAGATCTATGGCACAGATGATACAACTAAGGCTAAGGAAGCAGTTAAATATGGTGTCAAGTGAAAAACATTGAATTAGAGGAAGAATGGCAGAAACTGGGCTTCCCTGGTGGCACAGTGGTTGAGAGTCCGCCTGCCGATGCAGGGGACACGGGTTCGCGTCCTGATCCGGGAAGATCCCACCTGCCACGGAGCGGCTGGGCCCATGAGCCATGGCCACTGAGCCTGTGCGTCTGGAGCCTGTGCACCTGTGCTCTGCAACGGGAGAGGCCACGACAGTGAGAGGCCCGCGTACTGAAAAAAAAAAAAAAAAAAGAATGGCAGAAACTAAGTTAATTTTTTTCTTATAATTCAGAAATAAGGAATATTGATGGCTTTATATGGATTCTTGGCTCTGGGCTATATGGCTCAATTGGTTATGAGACTTACAGCATTTGTCTAACTTTTTGGATGCAACCTTCTCCCATGCCAATACCTTTAATTGTGTCTGTTTACCTTTGCAAGGTAAAAAGAGTCTCTATGACATGTATAATAACAAAAGCCAAGGTAATAATCATGCTGTCATGATATCAGGTCCAAACTTGTAACTCTCAGGTATAATCTTCTATTGTTAAATCCCCAAAGTGGAGCGCACAGTAGCTATTTCTTTTATAACTCCCCTGAGTTCCCAGCCAAGGTTTAGGAATCTAAGTCCAGAGCCTGAACATTATCCTGTTCTGTTCTTGTGAAATGATCTTCACACAGGGTGTACTTAATAACTATACTATCTGATGGATATGGGAGAGATCAGTGCAACATTTAAGGCAGGAAAGCTATGAAATCAATGAATGCTCTCAAATCTCCTCTTGTAATTAACTGTCCCTGTGAAAATTGCACCCTAAACCTGAGTGCACAGATTCTAGGACTGTTTCCTTGAACTCCAGACTTCCATTACTCTTGATTCTTGATTCATTGACTCTTTTTATGTTAATGCATTCATCAATGCCTACTGTTGTCATATTATCCATTGGGTGTGATGCTTTCTTATTGTTATTTATCAGGGAGAAAGCATTTTATCACTGCTTAAAACTTTTATTATGATCCCTTTAAATTCAATTTTAAAGTTGAGTTATGGCACTTTGATCCTGCCATTTTAAGCCCCATTTAAAAATAAAAGGAGCAAAAACATTTCAAAGGAAGATAATCTGTAAGCAGAGAAGGGCAAATCCATAGAAATCTTATTTCACAGCATTGGAAGGAATCTTGAAGCTACAAAATATATGCCAGATGTTGAAAGTCCTGCTTTCAAATTCTCTCTCAGTATCCAGACAGTAAGAGTACTACAGTGGTTAAGGGTTCCTGCTCTGGAGACAGGCTGAGTTCAAATCCCCATGAATAGATTGCTAACCTTATGATCTTGAACAAGAAAACAGAGATAGTGATATTACCTACTTCCTAGAATGGTTTATGTGAATTAAACAAGAAAATCCTATTCAGGAATTTGGCATAATCCTAGCACATTTTATTCGATGCTCATTTGTTGTTGTTTTCTTATAAAGCACTGCATAGTATGTGACCTACAGAATTTAATGGAAGGTAGCTATTATTGTCCCAATGAGAACATGTGTAGTTGTCATATTTGCTGATTTGGGAGATTATAAAATTATAGTCTCCATATTAAGTCATTTTTGAAGATCTAATCCAACCATTCATTGTCATCTATCAATTAGACCTGGTTAATAAGGGGCTCCTTTAGGTGCAGAAGCAAGGATCTAACAGATACCCCATGATGGATGAACTTGCAGAAATTTAGGAAACAGTGCCAGGGGATGAGCTAACTATATCATGAAAAAGGAGTTTTCCTTTTCTTCCCCCTACTGCCAAAAGGCCAGGAAAACCATGAGAAGCAGAAGAAATACTGTGGAAATTTGAGCCTGAAGAGAGGTAGGCAGTTTAATGTCTTTTCTTTTCTTTTCTTTTTTTCCTGATTAGGCTGGAAATACTCAGACTTCTCTTACTGGGAAAAGTTGATGAGAAGGAAACATTTTTTTTGCTCTTTTGCACTTTGTTTTTTTCTAGCCTTATTGAGATATAATTGAGATATAATTGACATAAAATTGTGTAAGTTGAAGGTGCACAATGTGTGGGTTTGATACATTTATATATTATAAATGATTACCACCATAGCATTAGCTAACATCTCCATCCCATCACATACCTACCATTTCTTTTTTGTGGTGAGAACATGTAAGATCTACACTCGTAGCAACTTTCAAGTATATAATTCAGTATTATTAGCTATAATCACAATGTTATACATTAGATCCCCAGAAATTATTCATCTTATAACTGGAAGTTTGTACCCTTTAACCAATCTCTCTCCATTTTGCCCAGCCCTAGCCCCTGATAATCACCACTCTTCTCTTTATTTTGCTTAGTTCAGCTTTTTTAAATTCCACATATAAGTGCTATGTACAGTATTTGTCTCTGTCTGTCTGACTTATTTCACTTAGCATAATGCCCTCAAGTTTTATCCAAGTTGTCACAAATGGCAGGATTTCTTTCTTTCTCGTGGCTAAATAGTATTTATTCTATATATATATATATATATATATATATATATACATATATATATATATGTATATATATATATATATATATATATATCTCACATTTTCTTTATCCATTCATCCATTGACAGACACTTAGGTTGTTGTCATATCTTGGCTATTGTGAAAAATGCTGCAATTAACATGGGAGGACAGATATCTCTACAAGATCCTGATTTTAATCCCTTTGAAAACATGGCCAGAAGTGGGATTTCTGGGTCATATGGTAGTTGTATTTTTAATTTCTTAAGGAATCTCCATACTGTTTTCCATAGTGGCTGCACAAATTTACATTCCCACTAACAGTACACAAAGGATCCCTTTTCTCCACACCCTCATCAACATTTGTTTTCTCTAGATAATAGTCATTCTAACAGGTGTCAGGTGATCTCTCAATGTGTTTTTGACCTGAATTTCCCTGATGATTAGTGATGTTGAAATCCTTTTCATGTGCCTATTACTCATTCATGTCTTCTTTGGAAAACTATCTATTCCATTCCTCTGCCCATTTTTTTTTTTAACATCTTTATTGGGGTATAATTGCTTTACAATGGTGTGTTAGTTTCTGCTTTATAACAAAGTGAATCAGTTATACATATACATATGTTCCCATATCTCTTCCCTCTTGCGTCTCCCTCCCTCCCACCCTCCCTATCCCAGCCCTCCAGGCGGTCACAAAGCACCGAGCTGATCTCCCTGTGCCATGCGGCTGCTTCCCACTAGCTATCTACCTTACGTTTGTTAGTGTGTTTATGTCCATGACTCTCTCTCGCCCTGTCACAGCTCACCTTTCCCCCTCCCCATATCCTCAAGTCCGTTCTCCAGTAGGTCTGTGTCTTTATTCCTGTCTTACCCCTAGGTTCTTCATGACATTTTTTTTTCTTCTTAAATTCCATATATATGTGTTATCATACAGTATTTGTCTTTTACTTTCTGACTTACTTCACTCTGTATGACAGACTCTAGGTCTATCCACCTCATTACAAATAGCTCAATTTCATTTCTTTTTATGGCTGAGTAATACTCCATTGTATATATGTGCCACATCTTCTTTATCCATTCATCTGATAATGGGCACTTAGGTTGTTTCCATCTCCAGGCTATTGTAAATAGAGCTGCAATGAACATTTTGGTACATGACTCTTTTTGAATTATGGTTTTCTCAGGGTATATGCCCAGTAGTGGGATTGCTGGGTCATATGGTAGTTCTATTTGTGGATTTTTAAGGAACCTCCATACTGTTCTCCATAGTGGCTGAACCAATTCACATTCCCACCAGCAGTGCAAGAGTATTCCCTTTTCTCCACACCCTCTCCAGCATTTATTGTTTCTAGATTTTTTGATGATGGCCATTCTGATTGGTGTGAGATGATATCTCATTGTAGTTTTGATTTGCATTTCTCTAATGATTAATGATGTTGAGCATTCTTTCATGTGTTTGTTGGCACTCTGTATATCTTCTTTGGAGAAATGTCTATTTAGGTCTTCTGCCCATTTTTGGATTGGGTTGTTTGATTTTTGGTATTGAGCTGCATGAGCTGCTTCTAAATTTTGGAGATTAATCCCTTGTCAGTTGCTTCATTTGCAAATATTTTCTCCCATTCTGAGGGTTGTCTTTTGGTCTTGTTTATGGTTTCCTTTGCTGTACAAAAGCTTTGAAGTTTCATTAGGTCCCATTTGTTTATTTTTGTTTTTATTTCCATTACTCTATGAGGTGGGTCAGAAAGGATCTTGCTGTGATTTATGTCATAGAGTGTTCTGCCTATTTTTTCCTCTAAGAGTTTGACAGTTTCTGGCCTTACATTTAGGTCTTTAATCCATTTTGAGCTTATTTTTGTGTATGGTGTTAGGGAGTGATCTAATCTCATACTTTTACATGTATCTGTCCAGTTTTCCCAGCCCCACTTATTGAAGAGGCTGTCCTTTCTCCACTGTACATTCCTACCACCTTTATTAAAGATAAGGTGTCCATATGTGCGTGGGTTTATCTCTGGGCTTTCTATCCTGTTCCATTGATCTATCTTTCTGTTTTTGTGCCAGTATCATACTGTCTTGATTACTGTAGCTTTGTAGTATAGTCTGAAGTCAGGGAGCCTGATTCCTCCAGCTCCGTTTTTCGTTCTCAAGATTGCTTTGGCTATTCAGGGTCTTTTGTGTTTCCATACAAATTGTGAAATTTTTTGTTCTAGTTCTGTGAAAAATGCCAGTGGTAGTTTGATAGGGATTGCATTGAATCTATAGATTGCTTTGGGTAGTAGAGTCATTTTCACAATGTTGATTCTTCCCATCCAAGAACATGGTATATGTCTCCATCTATTTGTATCATCTTTAATTTCTTTCATCAGTGTCTTATAATTTTCTGCATACAGGTCTTTTGTCTCCTTAGGTAGGTTTATTCCTAGATATTTTATTCTTTTTGTTGCAATGGTAAATGGGAGTGTTTTCTTGATTTCACTTTCAGATTTTTCATCATTAGTATATAGGAATGCCAGAGATTTCTGTGCATTAATTTTGTATCCTGCTACTTTAGCAAATTCATTGATTAGCTCTAGTAGTTTTCTGGTAGCATCTTTAGGATTGTCTATGTATAGTATCATGTCATCTGCTCTGCCCATTTTTTAATAGGATTGTTCATGGTTTTGCTATTGAGTTGTATGAGTTCCTTATATATTTTCATATTAATCCCATATCAGATATGTGACTTGAAAATATTTTCTCCCATTTCATGGATTACCTTTTCATTTTGTTGATTGTTTCATTTGCTGGGCAGAAGGTTTTTAGTTTGATATAGCTACGTGTTGATTTTTGCTTTTGTTACTGTGTTTTTCGTGTCATATAAAAAAAAAATCATTACCAAGACCAATGTCAAGGAGGTTTTTCCCTAGGTTTTCTTCCAGGAGTTTTACAGTTTCAGGTCTCATATTTAAGTCTTTAAACACTTTGAGTTCATTGTTGTGAGTAGTGTAAGATAGGGGTCCAGTTTCATTCTTCTGCATGTGATTATCCAGTTTCAGTTTTCTCAGCACCTTTTATTGAAGACACTATCCTTTCCCTATTGAATATTCTTGGCTCGTTTGTCAAATATTAGTTGACCTATATTCAGGGGTTTATTTCTGGGCTCTTGATTCTGTTTCATTGGTCTGTGTGTCTATTTTTATGCCAGTACCATACTTTTTTGATTACTTTTGTAGTATAGTTTCAAATCAGTAAGTATGATATCTCCAGCTATTTCTTTCTCAGGATTGCTTTGGTTATTTTGGGTCTTTTGTGACTCTATACAAATTTTAGAATTTTTTTTTTGTATTTCTGTGGAAAATGCATTAAAATTTTTAATTTTATAGGGACTACATTAAATCTATACAAAGAAACAATTTTTTTTTTTCCGGCATGCGGGCCTCTCACTGTTGTGGCCTCTCCCATTGCGGAGCACAGGCTCTGGACGCGCAGGCTCAGCAGCCATGGCTCACGGGCCCAGCCGCTCCATGGCAGGTGGGATCTTCCCAGACTGGGGCACGAACCCATGTCCCCTGCATCAGCAGGCAGACTCTCAACCACTGCGCCACCAGGGAAGCCCCACAAAGAAACAGTTTTCAATGCAAAGTTAATTAAAGGACCCCATGGGCCTGGGGCCCCCGCCAGTGGAGCAGGTGGAGTGAATCCCTCCTATAGTGTACTCATCAGGCTACCTCTGGGAAGAAGGAGTAACTTTTTCTAATTTGCACAAAGTGCTTTATATGCAAGGATGGCCATGAATCCTGAACGCTTACATGGTTTTTTTGTTTGTTTTATTTTTGGCCACGCCACTAGCCTTGTGGGATCTTAATTCCCCGAGCAGGTATCAAACCTGGGCCCCAGCAGTGAAAGTGCAGAGTCCTAACCACTGGACCACCAGGGAATTCCCCCTACATGTTTTTCTGGCCCTAATCTTGTCTCATCTGTTGCCATTTTGTCTTAGTAAGTTTCTAAATTTCTTCAGCTAACTCCCTGATATAATTTGAAATCAGGAATTTTCTCAGAGCAATGAAGAACTGGATACTACTTTCAGGAAAAACTTTTAATATATTCCCTCTTAGAGAGAACCACACTCCATATTATGGGTCTTAATGTCACTATATAAATAAATTCTGGAATAAATACTGGAAAAATCAGCAGTGTCACTCCCTACCATAGCACTTACCTAAAGAAGATGGAGAATTAGAAATCTTAGGAAACCTGAATCTGGGGCTTTGGCTTAGCCTTACCAATTCTCCCCAAAATTGGAGCCTGCTTCTGAACTTCAACAGTTAACTAAAAACCTATGTTCCCCAAGGCTCATCAGGATTTCTTTATTTTCCTCACACCTTACTGACTTTAGGATTCACTGCATGATATACCAGCTACACACTATTTCATTATGAACCTTCCACATGCTTATTCTGAAGCCAACCTATCTGGAGTCAATTGCCAGTGTCACCAGTTACTGTGTGGCCATAAACAAATTATTTAACATTTTTGAGATTCAGTTTCTTCATTTGTAAAATGGGGGTGATAACAGGCATAATTTGTATGACAATTGAATGGTTTAATATTTCAAAGTGCTTAGAACTTTAAAAAGTGCCTGGCACTCAATAAATGTTTGCACTAGTAGCAGCTGTACTCAGTCTTTTATTACCTGCTACCATGGTGTCCAAACGCTGAGCACAACATTCTGACTGGATTGTTCTCCTCTGAGTCAATCCAGCTGGTGAACCAATCTGAATCAATCTGAATCAATCTGGCTGGTGTTCCTGGTGTCTGAGTGTGGCCTAACCAATTATGAGTTCAATAATCATGATAGATAAGACCATTTCTCATATTTCATATAGTTTTATATAGCCGTGGGCTATTATATGGTGTTAAAAGAACTGACTGTTCAATATATATAATGATAGACTGACGTAACAATTGGCTATACACTTCAAATAACACTTAAAGGCAAAAATTGGCTATGTTCTTTTGAACATTAATATTTACATCTTATTCTTTTAACTGAATATTGGACTTTAGTCCAAAGAGGTGCCAACATAATTTGACTTTGAAAATTCAAAGCCTTAAAGGAACAAAAGGAAAATTTGCATACTGACACAGCACACATATAATTGTCCCCAATATTCAATATAGGAAACCAATACACAATTATTTCAGCAAATTAAAGATAATTTTTATAATATATTATAGGTATTTACCCTCTTAACAACTTTTAGAACCACAGAATATGTGGACATATGATTTTATTTACAGATCTAATCATGCTCATTTACTTAGTCCTAGTAATAAAATCCTTAGTAGATTTCTGGGTTACCAGCCATGTGACTTTAGGCAAGTGTTGGTTTCCTCATCAGTAACAAGCAAATAATAGAATCTCTATTCATATACGTGTTGTGAGAATTGAACGAGTTAATGGTCCTTAGCCCAGTACCTGGAAGGACAAATGTTAGCATTCATCATAATCATCTTCTTCGTCTTCTTCCAAACACCTCAGTAACTCATATCTATATAATACCTTTTAACTGACAAAATAGAAGAAATAGTGAGGTGAAAAAGACAAACCTGCAATCACCTAAGCAAAATAATCAGTGCCTATGGCTGGAAAGAATTTAGGCAAATTAAGAAACCAAAAGATACTTAAATGTTTGTCTTTTTTTTTTTTTTTAAGCTAGAGAGCATTTTAGGAGATGGGTTTTCTCTCTGGCAGCACTGCCTTATATAATTTCATAAAGGTGCAAATCATTAATATAAGACTATCCTTTAAGAGGAGCAAGAGAGCATATGAGTACTAGACCTTTCAGAAGAATAAAAGTGAAGGGGAGAACTATATATGCAAAATGATTTTGCTGCCGACAAAGAAGCAAGTAGAGCCCCTTGGCCTTTCACTGTGCTAAGCCTGGTTGGAGAAGGCCTGCAGAAGCTTATAGTAGCAACTCTCAAAATGTGGTCTCTGGACCAGCAACCTCACCTTTACCTGCAATTTGTAAAAAAATACAAGCTCTCAGGCTTTATCCCTGAAACTCTGAGATTAAATTCAGTCATTCTCCTGCAAGCTAAAGTCTGAGAACCACTAGCTTACAAAAAACTCAGAAAAACAGAGAATTAAACAGGAAGATACAACCCTCTATGATAAGTACTCTGTACAATGGTGTTATTCCCAGGGAACTACTGCGGCGAACCAGGGGGATAACTTACTCCAATCCAGAATAGGAGGTAAGTATGAGATAAACCTTCAAATATTTATGTGAATCATTCAGCTAAAGGATGAATAAAGGACTGGCTTAGAGTCCAGATCTCTGTACTTCCATAGAACACTGAACAGAGTTCTACCATAAATAGTTATAGTTAATATTTGTTTAGCATTTCTTATTTGGCTGGAGTTATTTTAAACCCTTTACATACATTATTATATTTAATACTTAGGACATCCCTTATAAGAAAAGTAGCACTATTCTCCCTACTTTGTTGAAAGGAAACTAAGGTTTATAAAGTAAATATTCCTGAAAAGATGGGCAGGAAAATGTGATCAAGACTACATATGGAGGGTTTTGCTTTTTTGTGGGAGGAGGTAGACCTCCCTATAGTCATAGAAGGAGAAAAGATGCATGCGGAATGGATAGGTTCATAGATTTTGTCTACAAATATCATCTACTGAGTAAAAAGCAATGACTGGAGCCCAGTCAGTACGGCAGCAGAGTCCATGATGCTAACCATTCCATTTTCCTTTTTTTTTAAACATCTTTATTGGAGAATAATTGCTTTACATTGTTGTGTTAGTTTCTGCTGTATAACAAAGTGAATCAGCTATACATATACATATATCCCCATATCCCCTCCCTTTTGTGTCTCCCTCCCACCCTCCCTATCCCACCCCCCTAGGTGGTCACAAAGCACCAAGCTAATCTCCCTGTGCTACGTGGCTGCTTCCACTAGATATCTATTTTACATTTGGTTGTGTATATATGTCAAAGCCACTCTCTCACTTCGTCCCAGCTTACCCTTCCCCTGCCCCGTGTCCTCAAGTCCATTCTCTACATCTGCGTCTTTATTCCTGAACTGCCTCTATGTTTTTCAGAACCTTTTTTTTTTCTTTTTAGATTCCATATATATGTGTTAGGTTATGGTATTTGTTTTTTCCTTCTGATTACTTCACTTTGTATGACAGATTCCAAGTCCATCCACCTCATTACAAATACTCAATTTTGTTTCTTTTAATGGCCGAGTAACATTCCATTGTACATATGTGCCACATCTTCTTTATCCATTCATCTGTCGATGGACACTTAGGTTGCTTCCATGTCCTGGCTATTGTAAATAGAGCTGCAATGAACATTGTGGTACATGACTCTTTTTGAAATATGGTTTCGTCACGATATATGCTCAGTAGTGTGATTGCTGGGTCGTATGGTAGTTCTATTTTTAGTTTTTTAAGGAGCTTCCATACTGCTCTCCATAGTGGCTGTATCAATTTACATTCCCACCAACAGTGCAAGAGGGTTCCCTTTTCTCCACACCCTCTCCAGAATTTAATGACTGTAGATATTTTGATGATGGCCATTCTGACAGATGTGAGGTGATACCTCATTGTAGTTTTGATTTATAATTCTCTAATGATTAGTGGTGTTGAGCATCCTTTCATGTGTTTGTTAGCAATCTGTATATCTTCTTTGGAAGAATGTCTATTTAGGTCTTCTGCCCATTTTTGGATTGTGGTGTTTGTTTTTTTGCTATTGAGCTGCATGAGCTACTTGTATATTTTGGAGATTAATCCTTTGTCAGTTGCTTCATTTGCAAATATTTTCTCCCATTCTGAGGGTTGTCTTTTCATCTTGTTTATGGTTTGCTTTGCTGTGCAAAAGCTTTTAAGTTTCATTAGGTTCTATTTGTTTATTTTTGGTTTTGTTTCCATTTCTTTAGCAGGTGGGTCAAAAAGGAACTTGCTGTGATTGATGTCATACAGTGTTCTGCCTATGTTTTCCTCTAAGAGTTTTATTGTGTCTAGACTTACACTTAGGTCTTTAATCCATTTTGAGTTTATTTTTGTGTATGGTGTTAGGGAGTGTTCTAATTTCATTTTTACATGTAGCTGCCCGGTTGTTCTAGCACCTGTGTACTCTTTCCTCCTTTATAAAAGATAAGATGACCATATGAGCATGGGTTTCTCTCTGGGCTTTCTGTCCTGTTCCATTGATCTATATTTCTGTTTTTGTGCCAGTACCATACTGTCTTGATTAATATAGCTTTGTAGAAGAGCGTGAAGTCCAGGAGCCTGATACCTCCAGCTCCATTTTTCTTTCTCAAGATTGCTTTTCCTATTCAGGGTCTTTTGTATTTCCATACAAATTATGAAATTTTTTTGTTCTAGTTCTGTGAAAATTGCCATTGGTAGTTTGATAGGTATTGCATTGAACTGCAGATTGCATTGGGTACTATAGTCATTTCCACAATGTTGATTCTTCCAATCCAAGAACATGATATATCTCTCCAACAGTTTGTATCATCTTTAATTTCTTTCATCAGTGTCTTATAGTCTTCTGCATACATGTCTTTTGTCACCTTAGCTAGGTTTGTTCTTAAATATTTTATTCTTTTTGTTGCAATGGTAAATGGGAGTGTTCCTTAATTTCTCTTTCAGGCCTTCCATCATTAGTGTATAGGAATGCAAGAGATTTCTGTACATTAATTTTGTTTCCTGCTACTATAGCAAACACATTGATTAGCTTTAGTAGTTTTCTGGTAGCATATTTAGGATTCTCTATGTAGAGTATCATGTCATCAGCAAACAGTGACAGCTTTACTTCTTCTTTTCTGATTTGGATTCATTTTACTTCTTTTTCTTCTCTGATTGCTGTGGCTAAAACTTCCAAAACTATGTTGAATAGTAGTAGTGAGAGTGGGGAACCTTGTCTTCTTCCTGATCTTAGTGGAAATGGTTTCAGTTTTTACCATTGAGAACGATGTTGGCTGGTCATATATGGCCTTTATTATGTTGCGGTATGTTCCCTCTATGCCTACTTTCTGGAGAGTTTTTATCAAAAGTGGGTGTTGAATTTTGTAGAAAGGTTTTTCTGCATCTATTGAGATGACCATATGGTTTTTATCCTTCAGTTTATTAATATGGTGTATCACATTGATTGATTTGCATATATTGAAGAATCCTTGCATTCCTGGGATAAACTCCACTTGATCATGGTGTATGATCCTTTTAATGTGCTATTGGATTCTGTTTGCTAGTATTTTGTTGAGGACTATTGTATCTATATTCATCAGTGTTATTGGCCTGTGGTTTTCTTTTTTTGTGACATCTGTATCTGGTTTTGGTATCAGGGTGATGGTGGCCTCGTAGAATGAGTTTGGGGCTGTTCCTCCCTCTGCTATGTTTTTGGACAGTTTGAGAAGGATAGGTGTTGGCTCTTCTCTAAATATTTGATAGAATTTGCCTGTGAAGCCATCTGGTCCCGGCATTTTTTTGTTGGAAGATTTTTATCACAGTTTCAATTCAGTGCTTGTGATTGGTCTGTTTATATTTTGTATTTCTTCCTGGTTCAGTCTCAGAAGGTTGTGCTTTTCTAAGAATTTGTCCATTTCTTCCAGATTGTCCATTTTATTGGCATATAGTTGCTTGTAGTAATATCTCATGATCTTTTGTATTTCTGCATGGTCAGTTTTTACTTCTCCTTTTTCATTTCTAATTCTACTGATTTGAGACTTCTCCCTTTTTTTCTTGATGAGTCTGGCTAATGGTTTATCAATTTTGTTTATCGTCTGAAAGAACAACTTTTACTTTATGGATCTTTGCTATCTTTTCCTTCATTCTTTTTCATTTATTTCTGATCTGAGTTTTTATGATTTCTTTCCTTCTGCTAACCTTGGGGTTTTTTTGTTCTTCTTTCTCTAATTGCTTTAGGTGTAAGTTTAAGGGTTTTTTTGAGATTTTTCTTGTTTCTTGAGGTAGGATTGTATTATTGCTATAAACTTCCCTCTTAGAACTGCTTTTGCTGCATCCCATAATTATGGGTGGTCGTGTTTCATTGTCATTTGTTTCTAGGTAGTTTTTGATTTTCTCTTTGATTTCTTCAGTGATCTCTAGGTTATTTAGTAGTGTATTGTTTAGCCTCTATGTGTTTGTATCTTTTACAGTTTTTTTTTCCTGTAATTGATATCTAGTCTCATAGCATTGTAGTCAGAAAAAATACTTGATACAATTTCAATTTTCTTAAATTTACCAAGGTTTGATTTGTGACCCAAGATATGATCTATCCTGGAGAATGTTCCATGAGTGTTTGAGAAGAAAGTGTATTCTGATGTTTTTGGTTGGAATGTCCTATAAATTTCAATTAAGTCCATCTTGTTTAATGTGTCATTTAAATCTTGTGTTTCCTTATTTATTTTCATTTTGGTTGATCTCTCTATTGGTGATAGAAGGATGTTAAAATCCCCTACTACTATTGTGTTACTGTAAATTTCCCGTCTTATGGCTGTTAGCATTTGCCTTATGTATTGAGGTGCTCCTATGTTGGGTGCATAAATATTTACAATTGTTATATCTTCTTCTTGAATTGATCCCTTGATCATTATGTACTGTCCTTCTTTGTCTCTTGTAATAGTCTTTATTTTAAACTCTATTTTGTCTGATATAAGAATGGCTACTCCAGCTTTCTTTTGATTTCCATTTGCATAGAATATCTTTTTCCATTCCCTCACTTTCAGTCTGTATGTGTCCCTAGGTCTGAAGTGGGTCTCTTGTTGACAGCATATATGTGGGTCTTGTTTTTGTATCCATTCAGCCAATCTATGTCTTTTGGTTTGAGCATTTAATCCATTTACATTTAAGGTAATTATTGGTACATATGTTCCTATTACCATTCTCTTAATTGTTTTGGGTTTCTTTTTGTAGGTCTTTTTCTTCTCTTGTGTTTTCTGCCTAGAGAAGTTCCTTTAGCATTTGTTGTAAAGCTGGCTTGGTGGTGCGGAATTCTCTTAGCTTTTGCTTGTCTGTAAAGTTTTTAATTTCTCCGTCGAATCTGAATGCGATCTTTGCTGGGTAATCTTGGTTGTAGGTTTTTCCCTTTCATCACTTTAAATATGTCCTGCCACCTCCCTTCTGGATTGTAGAGTTTCTGCTGAAAGATCATCTGTTAACCTTGTGGTATTTCCCTTTTATATTATTTGTTGCTTTTCCCTTGCTACTTTTAATATTTTTTCTTTGTATTTAATTTTTGATAGTTTGATTAATATGTGTCTTGGTGTGTTTCTCCCTGGATTTATCCTGCATGGAACTCTGCACTTCCTCAACTTGACTATTTCCTTTCCCATATTAGGGAAGTATTCAACTGTAATCTTTTCAAATATTTTCTCAGTCCTTTTCCTTTTCTCTTCTTCTTATGGGACCCCTATAATTCGAATGTGGTGCATTTAATGTTGTCCCAGAGATCTCTGAGACTGTCCTCAATTCTTTTTATTCTTTTTTTCTTTATTCTGCTCTGTGGCAGGTATTTGCACTATTTTATCTTCCAGGTCACTTATCCTTTCTTCTGCCTCAGTTATTCTGCTATTGATTCCTTCTAGAGAATTTAAAATTTTATTTATTGTGTTGTTCATCATTGTTTGCTCTTTAGTTCTTCTAGGTCCTTGTTAAACGTTTCTTGTATTTCCTCCATTCTATTTCCAAGATTTTGTATCATCTTTACTATCGTTACTCTGAATTCTTTTTCATGTAGACTGCCTATTTCCTCTTCATTTGTTTGGTCTGGTGGGTTTTTACCTTGCTCTTTCATCTGTTGTGTATTTCTCTGTCTTCTCATTTTGCTTAACTTACTGTGTTTGGGGTCTCCTTTTCACAGGCTGCAGGTCCGCAGTTCCCATTGTTTTTGGAGTCTGCCCCCAGTGGGCAAGGTTGGTTCAGTGGGTTGTGTAGGCTTCCTGGTGGAGGGGACTGGTGCCTGTGTTCTTGTGGATGTGGCTGGATCTTGTCTTTCTGGTGGGCAGGACCACTTCCAGTGGTGTGTTTTGGAGTGCCTGTGAACTTATTATGATTTTAGGCAGCCCCTCTGCTTATGGCTGGGGTTGTGTTCCTGTCTTGCTAGTTGTTTGGCATGGGGTGTCCAGCACTGGAGCTTTCTGGTCATTGAGTGGAGCTGGGCCTTGGTGTTGAGACAGAGATCTCTGGGAGAGCTTTCACTGATTGATATTACATGGGGCCGGGAGGTCTCTAGTGTTCCAATGTCCTGAACTCGGCTCTCCTACCTCAGAGGCTCAGGCCTGACACCTGGCCAGGGCACCAAGGCCCTGTCAGCCACATGCCTGGTCGTTACAGGAATTCCAGTGTCTCCTTTCTCTTTCATCTCCTGACAAATAATAACCTGGTCTTTCTAATGTCAGCTGCCTGTGGCAGCAACTTCTTCCAGCCCCATTTCCATTTTACTTTTAATTACTCTTACCATATTGAATTAATATTGTCTTGTTATTTGTCTGCCACCCCTCATTAGATGGGGGAGCTCTTTAATCTCTGAATCCCAGTCAGGTTCCAGTACATAATAGGCACTCAATTAATTTTTTTGAAAATTGTGAATAAATGAATAAATAAATGATGGTAAACGTAATTTATTCTAAAGGAATCCCTTTCGTTTTTACATTTTGGTTTGGGTCCACTAAAAAGAATGTTTGTGAATATAATAGACATTTGGTTATCATCCTAACAACCATTCTACCCCTCATCCATGATGTTACATCCATGTAGTTCTAGAAAAGCTGGATTTACCTTCAGCCCCATGAATGGAGTACAAAATCTAGTGTAAGCTAATCATTGCATTCCACACTCTGAGCACTATTATTGCCTCATTCACAAGCATGTGATCCAGGCTAATACAATCAGAGAAAATCTCAGATCTTATGCTGAAAATTCTGGTATACAGATAATCTCTATTTCTCGGAAGTATGTGATGTACAGGTACAATAACTGGAATTGTTGTTGCTGCTTTACTATCATGAAAGAAGCAACCTGAGGAAGAAGCAGATACACAAAGGAGAATAGAAACAAAATAACTGCATTACAACTGTCCTGATCAAACTTTACTTGAAGTCCGTTATTACTGCTCAGTTTCTCAATTTTTAATGTTTCCTATTATTTTGGCCAGTCTGTGCTGTTTTTTTCCTTTGATGCAAGCTAACATTTCCCAACTGATTTTAACAGAACACTTAATAGATTCCATTTTCTGCATCTTTTGTCTTTCAACAATTAGAACCATATGTATGTTACCTAATGCCTTAGACCTTCTATGAACTCTAGAAAACTTGATATTAAACAGTGGAAATTTCACTACCTTAACCCCAACCTCTTAAGACCCAGGACGAGTCACTGTTGCTTGTCCACCTCCAAACTAGTGCCCAAATCTGAAACCTTCTACCCTTTCTGACAACTGAATCTCTGATGCCTTGTTTTCTTAATCTTTCTATCTATAATCAATAGGAAACAGTTAATAAGCAGGTATTTTATTTGGGATAGAATATACCTAACTATAATCTGATAACAAAAGCTATAGATTTGATACCATTCCAGAGTCAATTATTTCTAACCATACAAAATATAGTTGAGATCAGGAGTTAGCTAGTCCAAATGGCTCCAAATCATTTACTAGTCACTAATGCAATTTCTCTCATCTTCTCGTGAAAATGCTCAGGAGACAGAAAAGAGAGATAAAATTTAAAACAACCTTGAAAACTAAAACTGAAAGCCTAGTGCCAGAATCTTAAATTATGTAGAGTGTAGAATGGAACTACACAGAGGAAAATGTACCTAAATTGCATCTCATGGCAGTTTCACATAGTGGTCAAAAATACGCACTCCAGATCACACAAAGGTGGATTGAATTTCATCATTACCCAGCTAGTTGAACCTGGTAAATGAAAATCTATAAAATTTTCTTTTCTATAAAATGGGAACAATATTATCACTATTGGGGACTGAATTGTGACCCCCCCCAAAAAAAATCATAGGTTGAAGCCATAACCCCAATGTGACTGTACTTGAAGACAGTGTCTTTAAAGAAGTAATTAAGGTTAAATGAGGTCATACAGGTGGCAACCTCATCCAATAGGACTGGTGTCCTTATAAGAAGAAGAGATTCATAAGGAACAATACAAAAAGAGGATATTGCACTTATTAACATATATGCACTTAATACAGGAGCAATGAAATATATAAAGCAAACATTAATAGGTATAAAGAGAGAAGCTGACAATAATACAATAATAGTAGGGGATTTTAACATCCCACTTACATCAATGGACAGACCATCCAGACAGAAAATCAATAAGAAAGCACTGGCCTTAAATGATAAAAGAGACTAGTTGGACTTAATAGATATCTGCAGGACATTCCACCCAAAAACAGCAGAATACACATTCTTTTCAAGTGCACGTGGAACATTCTCCAGGATAGATCACATACTAGGTCACAAAACAAATCTCAACAAATTTAAGAGGATAGAAATTATATTAAGCCTTTTTTCCCACCACAACAGTAAGAAACCAGGAATCAATTACAGGAAGAAAAATGGTAAAAGCACAAACACATGGAAACTAAATAACATGCTGCTAAAAAAACAATATGTCAATGAATAAATAAAAGAGAAAATCATAAAATACTTTGAGACAAATGAAAACAGAAACATAACTTTCCAAAATCTATTACAGGCCTTCCGCAAAAAAAAAAGGGAAATCTCAAACATGCCACCTAACCTACTGTCTAAAGGAATTAGAAAAAGAACAAACAAAACCTAAATTCAGCAGAATGAAGGAAATACTAAAGATCAGAGAGGAAATAAATAGAGACATAAAATAGACAAGATCAATAAATCCAAGAGCTGGTTTTTTGAAAAGATAAACAAAAATGATAAACCTTTTGCCAAGCTCAACAAGAAGAAAAGAGAAAGGAGCCAAATAAACAAAATAAGAAATGGAAGAGGAGAAATAACAACTGATATCACAGAGATACAAAAAAATCATAAGAGAATACTGTGAACAGTTACATGCCAACAAATTGGACAACTTAGAAGAAATGGACAAATTTCTAGAAATATACAACCTTCCAAGACTGAATCAGGAGAAAACGGACAGACTGAACAAAGAGATCATTAGTAATCAAATTGAATTAGTAATTTAAAAAAAAAC
Source organism: Delphinus delphis (assembly GCF_949987515.2). Lineage (NCBI taxonomy): Eukaryota > Metazoa > Chordata > Mammalia > Artiodactyla > Delphinidae > Delphinus > Delphinus delphis. The sequence continues at coordinate 36,800,508 of NC_082687.1, read as the reverse complement.
TCCGAGCAAACAAAAGTCCAGGACCAGATAGCATCATAGGGGACTTCTACACAACATATAAAACAGAGCTAATACCTATCCTTCTTAAGCTATTCTTAAAAAACTGAAGAGGATGGAACACTCCCAAATTCATTCTATGAGGCCACCATTACCCAGATACCAAAACCAGCAAAGATACTGCAGAAAAAAAAGAAAAGTACATGCAGTCTGATGAACATAGATGCAAAAATCATCAACAAAATATTTGCAAGTCAAATTCAATAGTATATAAAAAAGGATGAATTTTTTTAAAAAAAGGATCATTCACCCTGATCAAGTGGTATTTATCTCAGAGACGCAAGAATGGTTCAATATTTACAA